>NC_041390.1:617898519-617923985 GCF_002162155.2 Triticum dicoccoides | reverse complement strand
GTCTTGGCCGTGAGGACGGCGAGACCTCCGGAGGATGCGGGTCTGGGCGCGGCGACGGTTTTGGCCACAACGAAGTCAGATCTGGCCATCTCCACCCCAATACTCCACCGACATGCTCCTCCGCCTCAGATCCGCTCTGCTATGGCATGGGGGGGGGGCGGTTTCGGTGGGTGGGAGCGGATGTTGGGGTTCCAGGACTAGGGGAAACCCCTAGCCAACATTGCCGGCAACGGCGGTGACGCCCGCGGGCGCCTCTTACCTCCTTGGAGGCGTCGGGCAGGTCATGTTCTCCCCATCCCATGCCCCCTTGTTTCCCTGGTGAAAACCAAAACTTTGTTGGATGATGGCGATGCCCGAGGTGCCGTAATCTTCTTGAAGGCGCAGTTTTTTTGAAACAAGTGGGGTGGTGGGCTTCGGTGTGGTGTGGTTGGTGTGCGGCGGCGGCAGCAGCAAGTCTCCAGCGACAGCCGTGTTCTCCCTGGTGCGGGGTTCAGTAATTGTGGTGCTCTTCATGCGGCTTTTGTGCGTGCCTTCGGTGCCATGGATCTCCAGGAAGGGAGGGGATAGGGTTCCCGTCCTCCGGTGGTTACCTCACCAGCTCGCCGAGGGAGCCGGAGCTTCTGAGTTTTGGTCTTGGCCCTTGTTGTTGTCTTTCATCTTGGCAGCTCAGCCTCTTTCTTGCCCGGCCCTTGGTTGTGGGTCTGCTTGGCTCTAGCTAGGTGAGTCGTCGTCGACATGTCAGGAACACCTGGGTCCGCTCATGTGGCTTCCTTGGGTGCCATCCACGCAGATTCTAGGGTGAACTAGTCCATCGCTCAACGGTGCGGCGCCTTGCGAACCAGGCGAGGAGGCGCGCGGTAGGGCTGGCCATCGACGTCCTGGCGGTGATACCATTGGACGGGTTCCCAGAAGGAGAAGAGGGCGGGCCTGCGGCGTGTGACGAGCAGTACCACATCAATGGCCTCTTCCTGGTGTTGCTGACCACCGCGTGGTATGAGAACACCCTCCGGTGCCGGAAGATGATCAACATCAAGAGCTCGATCGGAAGATCCTAGGAGGCTATGGTCGTTGTCGGTGTCAAAACCGGCGGATCTCGGGTAGGGGGTCCCGAACTGTGCGTCTAAGGCGGATGGTAACAGGAGGCAGGGGACACAATGTTTTACCCAGGTTCGGGCCCTCTTGATGGAGGTAAAACCCTACGTCCTGCTTGATTAATATTGATGATATGGGTAGTACAAGAGTAGATCTACCACGAAATCGGAGAGGCTAAACCCTAGAAGCTAGCCTATGGTATGATTGTATGTTGTCCTACGGACTAAAACCCTCCGGTTTATATAGACACCGGAGAGGTTAGGGTTACACAAGGTCGGTTACAAAGGAGGAGATACACATATCCGTATTGCCTAGCTTGCCTTCCACGCCAAGTAGAGTCCCATCCAGACACGAGACGAAGTCTTCAATCTTGTATCTTCATAGTCTAATAGTCCGGCCAATGGAGATAGTCCGGCTGTCCGGAGACCCCCTAATCCAGGACTTTCACAGTAGCCCCTGAACCAGGCTTTCAATGACGATGAGTCCAGCGCGCAGTACTGTCTTCGGCATTGCAAGGCGGGTTCCTCTTCCGAATATACCACGAAAGAATTTGAATATAAGGATAGTGTCTGACCCTGCAAAATAAGTTCCACATACCACCGTAGAGAGAATAATATTTCCACAAATCCAATTTGGTCACTTATTTCGGCAACACGACATTATGTCATGGCCCGGTGATTATTCGAACCGTTTCCTTTAACTAGCCCCGCACATAACGCGAGGCAGTTTTTTGACACGTCTTGTCAAAGCAGAGATCGTGTCCCTTATCATGGGATTATCATCAATACGGGTGTGGGTAACCCAACCGCGCCATTGATTACGGCGCTTGGGGGACAAGCGAGTTTTACCAGGCTAGTGGGGACGCATAGTTTCGTCCGCCCATATAAAGGGATAAGGATTTACCTTTGCATCCATGCCTTCTTCCTCCTTTGCTCATCCACCTTCGTACACTCGAGCTCCAGTGCCCAAGTTCACATTTCCCACCTCGACCTTCTCCAACCATGTCCAGAGCGGGAGGCAGGTGGATGGTCTCCTCCGTCACGGAGGGACACGTCAAGAAGCTGAGGAGAGCCGGATACTTGCCCGACGGCATCGCGCATCGGCTCCCAGAGGAGGGGCAGCTCATCCCCACCCCCAGGCCCCATGAGATGGTAGTGTTCCTTACCCATTTCCTCCGCGGACAGGGATTTCCTCTCCACCCATTTGTCCGGGGGCTCATGTTCTACTACGGCCTGTAATTTCCAGGATCTGGCCCCAAATTTTATCCTCAATATCTTGGCGTTTATCGTCGTGTGCGAGGCTTTCCTCCGCATCAAGCCCCACTTCGGTTTATGGCTGAAGACTTTCAATGTCAAGCCGAAGGTAGTGAGCGGCCGCCAGGCGGAGTGCGGAGGCGCCATGGTGGGCAAGATGCCCAAAGTCACATGGCTCGAGGGCTCCTTCGTGGAGACCATAAAGGGGTGGCAATCGGGGTGGTTCTACATCACCGAGCCGCGTGACCCTACATGGGTAGTGGCCCCAGAGTTCCGATCTGGCTTCCCCACATGGCTCACCTCCTAGCAAGAGAAGGGCCTGTCCTGGGGTAGTCCGGGAGAGCTGACCAGACTTCAGACATGTATTTAAAACATGGTGAACAAGAAGCTCAAACTCGTCAACGTAGTCCAGGTCATGCTCCACCGCCAGATCCTCCCGTGCCAACAACGGGACTTCAACTTGTGGGAGTTCGACCCGGTGCAACACCGAACTCTGAACAGGCTCTTCGACACAACTCATGAAGATGCCTGGAGGGTGTTATTCAAGAGCGCCGAGGTCCCCCCTCCCATTACTGAGGATCGCGGATTCAGCGCGAAGCGCCAAGCCAGTGCGGTAAGCTGCTTTACCTCCCACAGGATACTTATTTTTTATAGATTGATTCCATGTGGGATCTAAACTCCCGTACCTTTGACAGGACTGGCAGGAGTGTTGGAAATATGCCCTAGAGGCAATAATAAATTGGTTATTATTATATTTCCTTGTTCATGATAATCGTTTATTATCCATGCTAGAATTGTATTGATAGGAAACTCAGATACATGTGTGGATACATAGACAACACCATGTCCTTAGTAAGCCTCTAGTTGACTAGCTCATTGATCAATAGATGGTTACGGTTTCCTGACCATGGACATTGGATGTCGTTGATAACGGGATCACATCATTAGGGGAATGATGTGATGGACAAGACCCAATCCTAAGCTTAGCACAAGATCATGTAGTTCGTATGCTAAAACTTTTCTAATGTCAAGTATCATTTCCTTAGACCATGAGATTGTGCAACTCCCGGATACCGTAGGAGTGCTTTGGGTGTGCCAAACGTCACAACGTAACTGGGTGGCTATAAAGGTACACTACAGGTATCTCCGAAAGTGTCTGTTGGGTTGGCACGAATCGAGACTGGGATTTGTCACTCCGTGTAAACGGAGAGGTATCTCTGGGCCCACTCGGTAGGACATCATCATAATGCGCACAATGTGATCAAGGAGTTGATCACGGGATGATGTGTTACGGAACGAGTAAAGAGACTTCCCGGTAACGAGATTGAACAAGGTATCGGGATACCGATGATCGACTCTCGGGCAAGTATCGTACCGATAGACAAAGGGAATTGTATACGGGATTGATTAAGTCCTTGACATCGTGGTTCATCCGATGAGATCATCGTGGAGCATGTGGGAGCCAACATGGGTATCCAGATCCCGCTGTTGGTTATTGACCGGAGAGTTGTCTCGGCCATGTCCGCATGACTCCCGAACCCGTAGTGTCTACACACTTAAGGTTCGATGACGCTAGGGTTATAGGGAATAGATATACGTGGTTACCGAATGTTTTTCGGAGTCCCGGATGAGATCTCGGACGTCACGAGGAGTTCCGGAATGGTCCGGAGGTAAAGATTTATATATGGGAAGTCCTGTTTTGGTCATCGGAAAAGTTTCGGGTTTTATCGGTAATGTACCGGGACCACCAGGAGGGTCCCGGGGGTCCACCAAGTGGGGCCACCGGCCCCGGAGGGCTGCATGGGCCATGTGTGGGAGGGGACCAGCCCCAGGTGGGCTGGTGCGCCCCCCCCACAAGGGCCCAAGGCGCCTAGGGTTTGGGGAGGGGGCGCACCCACCTAACTTGGGGGCCAAGTTTCCCCTCTCCCCCCCTTGGCCGCCCCACTAGATGGGGTTTTGGGGCTGGCCGCCGCCCCTAGGGTGGAACCC
Source organism: Triticum dicoccoides (assembly GCF_002162155.2). Lineage (NCBI taxonomy): Eukaryota > Viridiplantae > Streptophyta > Magnoliopsida > Poales > Poaceae > Triticum > Triticum dicoccoides. Next base: position 617,919,651 of record NC_041390.1, on the reverse strand, counting down.
TAGGTGGGGCGCACCCCCTCCCTCTCCCCTATATATACTTGAGCACTTGGGGGGCTGCCGACAGATGAGTTTTTGACCTCTCCCTAGTGCAGCCCTACCTCTCTTTCTCCTCATATCTCGCGGTGCTTGGCGAAACCCTGCTGGATCACCACGCTCCTCCACCACCACCACGCCGTTGTGCTGCTGCTGGACGGAGTCTTCCTCAACCTCTCCCTCTCTCCTTGCTGGATCAAGGCATGGGAGACGTCACCGGGCTCTACGTGTGTTCAACGCGGAGGTGCCATCCGTTCGGCACTAGGATCTCCGGTGATTTGGATCACGACGAGTACGACTCCTTCAACCCCGTTCTCTTGAACGCTTCCGCTTAGCGATCTACAAGGGTATGTAGATGCACTCTCCTTCCCCTCGTTGCTAGATTACTCCATAGATTGATCTTGGTGATGCGTAGGAAATTTTGAATTTCTGCTACGTTCCCCAACAGTGGCATCATGAGCTAGGTCTATTGCGTAGATTCTATGCACGAGTAGAACACAAAGTAGTTGTGGGCGTCGATATTGTCAATTATCTTGCCGTTACTAGTCTTATCTTGATTCGGCGGCATTGTGGGATGAAGCGGCCCGGACCGACCTTACACGTACTCTTACGTGAGACTGGTTCCACCGACTGACATGCACTAGTTGCATAAGGTGGCTAGCGGGTGTCTGTCTCTCCCAATTTAGTCGGATCGGATTCGATGAAACGGGTCCTTATGAAGGGTAAATAGCAATTGGCATATCACGTTGTGGTTTTTGCGTAGGTAAGAAACGTTCTTGCTAGAAACCCATAGCAGCCACGTAAAACATGCAAACATCAATTAGAGGACGTCTAACTTGTTTTTGCAGGGTATGCTATGTGATGTGATATGGCCAAAGGATGTGATGAATGATATATGTGATGTATGAGATGATCATGTTCTTGTAATATGAATCACGACTTGCATGTCGATGAGTATGACAACCGGCAGGAGCCATAGGAGTTGTCTTAATTTATTTATGACCTGCGTGTCAACATAAACGTCATGTAATTACTTTACTTTATTGCTAACCGTTAGTTGTAGTAGTAGAAGTAATAATTGGTGAGACAACTTCATGAAGACACGATGATGGACATCATGGTGTCATGCCGGTGACGATGATGATCATGGAGCCCCGAAGATGGAGATCAAAAGGAGCAATGTGATATTGGCCATATCATGTCACTATTTGATTGCATGTGATGTTTATCATGTTTATACATCTTTTTTGCTTAGAAGACGGTAGTAAATAAGATGATCCCTCATTAAAATTTCAAGAAAGTGTTCCCCCTAACTGTGCACCGTTGCGAAAGTTTGTCGTTTCGAAGCACCACGTGATGATCGGGTGTGATAGATTCTTACGCTCGAATACAACGGGTGTTGACGAGCCTAGCATGTACAGACACGGCCTCGGAACACATGCGAAACACTTAGGTTGACTTGACGAGCCTAGCATGTACAGACATGGCCTCAGAACACAAGAGACCGAAAGGTCGAGCATGAGTCGTATGGTAGATACGATCAACATGAAGATGTTCACCGATGTTGACTAGTCCGTCTCACGTGATGATCGGACACGGCCTAGTTGACTCGGATCATGTAATCACTTAGATGACTAGAGGGATGTCTATCTGAGTGGGAGTTCATAAGATGAACTTAATTATCCTGAACATAGTCAAAAGGTCTTCGCAAATTATGTCGTAGCTCGCGCTTCAGTTCTACTGTTTAGATTTGTTCCTAGAGAAAATTTAGTTGAAAGATGATAGTAGCAATTATGCGGACTAGGTCCGTAAACTGAGGATTGTCCTCATTGCTTCATAGAAGGCTTATGTCCTAAATGCACCGCTCAGTGTGCCGAACCTCGAACATCGTCTGTGGATGTTGCGAACATCTGACATACACATTTTGATAACTACGTGATAGTTCAGTTAAACGGTTAGAGTTGAGGCACCGAAGACGTTTTGAAACGTCGTGAAACATATGAGATATTTCAAGGGCTGAAATTGGGATTTCAGGCTCGTGCCCACGTCAAGAGGTATAAGACCTCTGACGATTTTCTTAGCCTGCAAACTAAGGGAGAAAAGCTCAATTGTTGAGCTTGTGCTCAGATTGTCTGAGTACAACAATCATTTGAGTCGAGTGGGAGTTGATCTTCCAGATGAGAAAGTAATGTTTCTCCGAAGTCATTACCCCAAGCTGCTAGAGCTTCGTGATGAACTATAATATATCAGGGACATATATGATGATCCTTGAGATATTCGCGATGTTTGACACCACAAAAGTAGAAGTCAAGAAGGAGCATCAATTGTTGATGGTTGGTGAGACCACTAGTTTCAAGAAGGGCAAGGGCAAAAAGGGATACTTCATGAAACGGCAAATCAGCTGCTGCTCTAGTGAAGAAACCCAAGGATGAACCCAAACCCAAGACTAAGTGCTTCTGTAATAAGGGGAACAGCCACTGGAGCAGAATTACCCTAGATACTTGGTAGATGAGAAGGCTGGCAAGGTCGATAGAAGTATATTGGATATACATTGTGTTAATGTGTACTTTACTAGTACTCCTAGTAGCACCATGGTATTAGATACCGGTTCGGTTGCTAAGTGTTAGTAACTCGAAATAAAAGGCTGCGGAGTAAACGGAGACTGGCTAAAGGTGAGCTGACGATATGTGTTGGAAGTTTTTCCAAGCTTGATGTGATTAAGCATCGGACGCTCCCTCTACCATCGAGGTTGGTGTTTGCGTTGAGCATAGACATGATTGGATTATGTCTATCGCAATACGGTTATTCATTTAAGGAGAATAATGGTTACTCTGTTTATTTGAATAATACCTTCAATGGTCTTGCACCTAAAATGAATGGTTTATTGGATCTCGATCGTAGTTATACACATGTTCATGCCAAAAGAGATAAGATAGTAATGATAGTACCACCTACTTGTGGCACTGCCACATAAGTCATATCGGTATAAAACGCATGAAGAAGCTCCATGTTGATGGATCTTTGGTCTCACTCGTTTTTGAAAAGTTTGAGACATGCGAACCATGTCTATTGGTGTATATACATGAAGAAACTCCATGCAAATGGACCGTTTGGACTCACTTGATTTTGAATCACTTGAGACATGCAAATCATACCACATGGGCAAGATGACTGAAAGCCTCGTTTTCAGTAAAATGGAACTAGAAAGCAACTTGTTGGAAGTAATACATTTTGATGTGTGCAGTCCAATGAGTGCCGAGGCGCGTAGTGGATATCGTTATGTTCTTACTTCACAGATGATTTGAGTAGATGTTGAGTATATTTACTTGATGAATCACGAGTCTGAATTATTGAAAGGTTCAAGTAATTTCAGGGTGAAGTTGAAAGATCGTTGTGACAAGAGGATAAAATATCTATGATATGATCATAGAGATGAATATCTGAATTACGAGTTTGGCACAGAATTAAGACATTGTGGAAATTGTTTCACAACTAATACAGCCTGGAACACCATAGTGTGGTGGTGTGTCCGAACATCATAACTGCACCCTATTGGATATGATGCATACCATGATGTCTCTTATCGAATTACCATGATAGTTTATGGGTTAGGCATTAGAGACAACCACATTCACTTTAAATAGGGCACCACGTAATTCCGATGAGATGACACCGTATAAACTATGGTTTAGAGAAACCTAAGCTGTCATTTCTTAAAAGTTTGGGGCTGCGACGCTTATGTGGAAAAGTTTCAGGCTGATAAGCTCGAACCCAAAGCGGATAAATGCATCTTCATAGGACACCCAAGACAGTTGGCTATACCTCCTATCTCAGATCCTAAAGCAATAAGGGATTGTTTCTAGAATCGGGTCCTTTCTTGAGGAAAAAGTTTCTCTCGAAAGAATTGAGTGGGAGGATGGTGGAGACTTGATGAGGTTATTGAACCGTCTCTTCAACTAGTGTGTGGCAGGGCACAGGGAGTTGTTCCTGTGGCACCTACACTAATTGAAGTGGAAGCTTATGATAGTGATCATGAAACTTCAGATCAGGTCACTACCAAACCTCGTGGGATGACAAGGATGTGTACTACTTCAGAGTGGTACGTAATTCTATCTTGGAAGTCATGTTGCTAGACAACAATGAACCTACGAGCTATGGAGAAGCGATGGTGGGCCTGGATTCCGAAAATTGGCTCGAGGCCATATAATCCGAGAGAGGATCCATATATGAAAACAAAGTGTAGACTTTGGAAGAACTACTTGATGGTCGTAAGGCTGTTAGGTACATATGGGTTTTAGAAGGAAGACGGACAATGATGGTAAGTGTCACCATTAAGAAAGCTTGACTTGTCGTTAAGATGTTTTCCGACAAGTTCAAGGAGTTGACTACGGTGAGTCTTTCTCACTCGTAGCGATGCTAAGAGTCTGTTGGAATTATATTAGTGATTACTGCATTATTTATGAAATCTTGCAGATAGGATATCAAAACATTGTTTCCTCGATGTTTTTCTTGAGGAAAGGTTGTATGTGATACAACCGGAAGGTTTTGTCAATCCTGAAAGATGCTAACAAGTATGCAAAGCTCCAGCAATCCTTCTAAGGACTGGAGTAAGCATCTCGGAGTTGGAATGTATGCTTTGATGAGATGATCAAAGATTTTGGGTGTATACAAAGTTTATGAGAAACTTGTATTTCCAAAGAAGTGAGTGGGAGCACTATAGAATTTCTGATGAATATATGTTGTTGACATATTGTTGATCAGAAATGACGTAGAATTTCTGGAAAGCATATAGGGTTATTTGGAAAGTGTTTTTCAATGGAAAGCCTGGATTAAGCTACTTGAACATTGAGCATCAAGATCTATAAGGATAGATCAAAACGCTTAATGGTACTTTCAAATGAGCACATACCTTGACATGATCTTGAAGGTGTTCAAGATGGATCAGTCAAAGAAGGAGTTCTTGCCTGAGTTGTAAGGTATGAAGTTAAGACTTAAAGCTTGACCACGGCAGAAGAAAGAGGAAGGACGAAGGTCGTCCCCTATGCTTTTGTCATAGGCTCTATACGGTATACCATGCTGAGTACCGCACCTGATGTGTGCCTTGCCACATATCTGGAAAGAGGGTACAAAGGTAATCTAGGAGTAGATCACCAGATAGCGGTCTAAATTATCCTTAGAGGAATAAGGATATGTTTCTCGGTTATGGAGGTGATAAAGAGTTCGACGTAAAGAGTTACGTCGATGCAAGCTTAACACCTATCCGGATAGCTCTGAGTACAGATACCAGATACGTATAATGGAGCAACAATTTAGAATAGCTCCAAGTAGAACAGTTTTTTGAAATGGCTCCAAATGTAGCGTAGTAGTTGCATCTACAAGATGACATAGAAATTTGCGAAGTACATACGGATCTGAATATTGCAGACCCGTTGACTGAAACCTCTCTCACAAGCATAACATGATCAAACCTAGAACTCTTTGGGTGTTAGTCACATGGGGATGTGACCTTGAGTGTTAATCACATATCGATGTGAACTGGATTATTGACTCTAGTGCAAGTGGGAGACTGTTGGAAATATGCCCTAGAGGCAATAATAAATTGGTTATTATTATATTTCCTTGTTCATGATAATCGTTTATTATCCATGCTAGAATTGTATTGATAGGAAACTCAGATACATGTGTGGATACATAGACAACACCATGCCCCTAGTAAGCCTCTAGTTGACTAGCTCGTTGATCAATAGATGGTTACGGTTTCCTGACCATGGACATTGGATGTCGTTGATAACGGGATCACATCATTAGGAGAATGATGTGATGGACAAGACCCAATCCTAAGCTTAGCACAAGATCATGTAGTTCGTATGCAGCTTTTCTAATGTCAAGTATCATTTCCTTAGACCATGAGATTGTGCAACTCCCGGATACCGTAGGAGTGCTTTGGGTGTGCCAAACGTCACAACGTAACTGGGTGGCTATAAAGGTACACTACAGGTATCTCCGAAAGTGTCTGTTGGGTTGGCACGAATCGAGACTGGGATTTGTCACTCCGTGTAAACGGAGAGGTATCTCTGGGCCCACTCGGTAGGACATCATCATAATGTGCACAATGTGATCAAGGAGTTGATCACGGGATGATGTGTTACGGAACGAGTAAAGAGACTTGCCGGTAACGAGATTGAACAAGGTATCAGGATACCGACGATCGAATCTCGGGCAAGTATCGTACCGATAGACAAAGGGAATTGTATACGGGATTGATTAAGTCCTTGACATCGTGGTTCATCCAATGAGATCATCATGGAGCATGTGGGAGCCAACATGGGTATCCAGATCCCGCTATTGGTTATTGACCGGAGAGTTGTCTTGGCCATGTCTGCATGACTCCCGAACCCGTAGAGTCTACACACTTAAGGTTCGATGATGCTAGGGTTATAGGGAATAGATATACGTGGTTAACAAATGTTGTTCGGAGTCCCGGATTAGATCCGGGACGTCACGAGGAGTTCCGGAATGGTCCGAAGGTAAAGATTTATATATGGGAAGTCCTGTTTTGGTCACCGGAAAAGTTTCGGGTTTTATCGGTAACGTACCGGGACCACCAGGAGGGTCCCGGGGGTCCACCAAGTGGGGCCACCGGCCCCGGAGCGCTGCATGGGCCAAGTGTGGGAGGGGACCAGCCCCAGGTTGGCTGGTGCGCCCCCCACAAGGGCCCAAGGCGCCTAGGGTTTGGGGAGGGGGCGCACCCACCTAACTTAGGGGGCAAGTTTCCCCTCTCCCCCCTTGGCCGCCCCACTAGATGGGGTTTTGGGGCTGGCCGCCGCCCCTAGGGTGGAACCCTAGGTGGGGCGCACCCCCTCCCTCTCCCGTATATATACTTGAGCACTTGGGGGGCTGCCGACAGATGAGTTTTTGACCTCTCCCTGGCGCAGCCCTACCTCTCTTTCTCCTCATATCTCGCGGTGCTTGGCGAAGCCCTACTGGATCACCACGCTCCTACACCACCACCACGCCGTTGTGCTGCTGCTGGATGGAGTCTTCCTCAACCTCTCCCTCTCTCCTTGCTGGATCAAGGCATGGGAGACGTCACGGGGCTGTACGTGTGTTGAACGCGGAGGTGCCGTCCGTTCAGCACTAGGATCTCCGGTGATTTGGATCACGACGAGTACGACTCCTTCAACCCCGTTCTCTTGAACGCTTACGCTTAGCGATCTACAAGGGTATGTAGATGCACTCTCCTTCCCCTAGTTGCTAGATTACTCCATAGATTGATCTTGGTGATGCGTAGAAAATTTTGAATTTCTACTACGTTCCCCAACAAGGAGACGGCCGGATAGATCGACTGTCCGACTCCTTTGCCCGAAGGCCCAGCAGACGCTCTTGTGGCGAAGATGCTGACTCTGGCTCCTTATACGGTGCCGGAGAAGACCAAGAAGGCCAAGGGAACCCGAAAGAGTTCCCGACGCCAGGCGTCGTCGAACTCACTGTCCAAGGACTCTACGGTGCAATCCTCCCCCGAAGACGAGGAGGCAGAAGAAGATGCTCCCCCTCCAGACGGGGGAGACAAGAAAAGGAAGGCCGCCCCAACTGGGGAGGCCGAAGGGTCCAAGAAGGGGAGAACTCTCCTTCTGGACTGCTCTACCACCGCCGCCGACGGCGAAGACGAGTGGCTGCCCAGGGCCAAGCCCCTGGGGAAGTCGTTAGTATTCGGATACCAGAGTAAGTCATTAGTATTCCTTTGTCGCACTACTTCACCTAACGCCGAAATATGATTATGCAGGCCACCCCGAGCCCGTATCGATGTATCATCGGACGACTCCTTGGGTTCGTCGGATATGGATAGCGATCCAGTCCCGACCGCCACCTCCCCTCATCCTGCGGACGATGCCGAGGTGCTGTCTCATGAGGCACCGGGTTGAGGGGAGACAGTCCCGGAGGCGCCTCACGGTGGCCTCCCGGGCTCCGGGAGCCGAGGGGGCAAGGCCCCTGAGAGCTCCGAGTTCGGCCCTTAGCCGAACACCGCGCCGGAACCTCCAGTGGTTCCGGACTCGGGCGGGCAGCCTCCTTCTAAGAGGGGCGAGACGCCTGTACCGGTGACCTCTGTCCATCTAGAGGCGCCGGACAATCTGCTGGAAGCGCTTCGCAGCGCTTCCATCGACGAGGAGCACCGCACTATCATGAGTGCGGTGATCCAGAAGGTTCAGTCCGCCAAGAGCGGATTGACTGAAGCCTGTGCCAGCCTTCTGACAGGCTTTGAGGTAAGTGTTTAAAATATAGGAAAATATTACCGCATAGACAGTAGCCCCTGATGCTCTGTTCGGTGTTCACAAAGAAAAGCCGAACAGAGGATCAAACAATATCGCAGGAGTCTAATATGAGTATGTCAATATGCATATGAAGGCTTCGCTGCTGGCGTCCACCGCACTGACTGCGGAGGTCGCCGTACTGAAGCAGGACCTTAAAGGGTCCCAGGACGAGCTCGGCCTTGCCAAGAGGCAGCTCAAGGAGAAGAAAGGTAAGTAGTACCTAGTCTGTGGATATGTATAAAAAGAATGCGATTGCAAAATGACAGGATCATCATGAATTTGCCAGGGGCCACGACCAAAGTGGCGACCCTAAAGCAAGCGCTGTCCGAGGCCGAAGATAAAGCGGCCAAGGAGCACACCGAGCGAGAAAAGCAAGAGGCTCGGGTGGGCGAGGTGCAGCAAGAGCTCCAGGCTCTCGTGACGAAGCACGAGGCGTTGGAGCTTGACTCGAAGACGCGAGAGTCTGAGCTTGCCGCGGCCCTCGAGAGCGCAAAAAGTGCCAAGGCCGAAGCCCAAAAGGCCCTCCAGGAGATCGACGCAATGAAGAAGATAGCGGCGGGTAAGGCATTCAATATGCAAAGCAAGCATGTAAAAGTAAATTACCGATTACTTACCTGAATTCGGAGCTCTCCAGGAGCATTCGCAGATTTGCCCCGCAGCGTGTCGGATGCCGCGCAGTTTTACCAGGCCAAGGAGGGAAGCTCAACGGAGAAGTTGTTTTGGTCTCAGTATACTGGGACCGAACACCCGATGCCTCTGAGCGACCAGCTAAAGCAGTTGGTCGAGCTGCACAAGGCGGCCGAACAGGCCATGAAGGGCCTTATAGTCCGGCTGTGGCCTGGGGACGCCCTTCCGAACAGCTACTTCGGCCTGGTGAGGCAGCTTGTGGATGCTGCCCACGGCTGGAGGTCGTCAAGCGGTCCGTCTGCATCGAAGGTGCACGTCGGGCTTTCGCCCGTGTGAAGGTTCAGTGGGCCAAGCTAGACGCCGTGAAGCTGATCAAGGAAGGGCCGCTGCAGGGCAAGGAGCATCGCACCCCCGAAATTTATTATGAGGGTGTCCTGAAGGGTGCCCGTCTTGTAGCGGACGAATGTTCAAAGGATGTAATATTTGAGTAAACTTGCTCGTGTGGTCCTGTATGATGAAAACTTGTTTCACATGCGCTATGCAACGCTTGTGTGAATTTAAAATATTATCTTCTGTTTGGTTGTTTATCCAATCTGAGAGATGGCTAGTCCTCGACTTCTGCCCCCATGCCACGAGTGCTGGGGTGTTCGGGATAAACCTGAGCACTCTTATTTCCATGTTTGGGTCCTTCGAGGGAGGTGCTCAGCACAACGAACAAGGCAACCAGACTAATAATGCTTCATCACTCTCACTTAGCCCTAGAATTCTATAATTTTAAATTTCGGCGAAGCCCCTGGTATTCGAAAGGCCGACGGGGCACGATACACGCCTTTAAGCCGGACAGGGCCGGCCCCTCGCTCTAAGCGGCATAAGTCTTTAGGGACTGGAAAACCTCGCCGAACAGCAACCAGTCTCTCGCCTTATCATGACAGTCAATTTTAGCTTTCTCTACTGAGGTGCTTAACCCAGCAGAACCGGGGCACAATCGCAGTAGTTCTCCTAGCACTACCTTAGCCGATAGAGTGGAACGTAAGGTACCAAAACATAGGAGCCGGACAAACCCAACATTTGACCAAAGACATGATTCAGAGCTGATGCATATAATGCTATAAGTTCGGGGTGCCGCACTTGTGAAAGTGTTCGGACTTTTCACACCATATTGTGGGGTACGTAAGCCCCTGGTGTATTGGCCGTACCAAAGTGTACGGTTGTAAGGCGTCATTAATGAACACACATATATATATATATAACATGAATGCAATAATAGTCGTAATGTTATGCATTGTTTATTCAAAAAGGTGCGTTAAAGCGGGATGATACAGATGGTGCGATAAGCAAAGAGTAGGACTATTTCCTTTCCAAGGGCAAGCTGAGGAATAGTATTAAATCAAATATTTCGCTCGTTATTGTAATCCATCTGGGAATGCCGTGGTGTGACGTAGCTTTCTGCCTCCTTGGTTGCTGCATCATGTGTTCGGCAATAGTGCTGCCGGACAGGGTTTCAAGAGATTAAGGTCCTGAAAAAGAGAAAAATGACCAAACGGGAAGCCCCTAGTGCGGTTTAAGCCGCGTCTTGGGGCGTGCCGCAGTTGTGCCCCCCTTCCCACCTGTGCCCATGGTATTTTTAATGCGTAATTATGTACGCGTGGCACGAGTTTTGCTGTTTGGCTGGGACTGGGGTGGGGGCCGCATTGCTACGCGAGCTCAGATCGCGCCAGGCGGTCTAGTTGTCGATTGCTCCGAGCGCGCTTGAAGGTGTCCGGGTCTTGAAACGCCGAACCGGTGGATTGCCTTGAGAGGCTGCTTTGCGCTTCTGCTACGAGGGCCGCGGTGTGATCCTCCATTCGGAGAGAGCGCTCTGTGTTTCCATTGACTGTAATAACCCCGTGAGGTCCTGGCATCTTGAGCTTGAGGTATGCATAATGTGGTACCACATTGAATCTCGCAAATGCAGTTCGCCCGAGCAGTGCATGATAACCACTACGGAACGGGACTATATCGAAGATTAACTCTTCACTTCGGAAGTTATCCGGGGATCCGAAGACCACTTTCAGTGTAATTGAGCTTGTGCAATGGGCCTCTACACCTGGAATGACGCCTTTAAAGGTCGTTTCTGTGGGTTTGATCCTTAGGGGTCTATACCCATTTTGCATATTGTGTCCTGATAAAGCAGGTTCAGACTGTTGCCGCCATCCATAAGGACTCGAGTGAGGTGAAATCCGTCAATGATTGGGTCCAGAACCAGTGCGGCGAATCCGCCATGACGGATACTAGTGGGATGGTCCCTGCGATCGAAAGTGATCGGATAGGAGGACCATGGGTTGAACTTTGGGGCGACTGGCTCCAACGCATATACGTCCCTGAGCGCACACTTCCGCTCCCTCTTGGGGATGTGGGTTGCGTATATCATGTTCATCGTCCGCACTTGTGGGGGAAACCTCTTTTGTCCTCCGGTGTGTGGCTGTCGGGGCTCCTCCTCGTCATCGCTATGGCCCCTTGTCCTTATTTTCGGCAATTAACTTGCCGGTCTGCTTGAACACCCAACAATCCCTGTTGGTGTGATTGGCTGGCTTGTCTGGGAGTGCCGTGTATTTGACACAAGCGATCGAGTATACGGTCCAAGCTGGACGGACCCGGCGTACTTTGTTTGAATGGCTTTTTCCGCTGACCAGGTTTAGAGCCTTTAAATCCGGCATTGACTGCCATATCCTCGGTATTATCATTGTTAATGCGGCGTTTATGTTTGTTGCGACGTGGCCTGCTATTGCCGCCCTTGGTATCCGAAGTACCATGGTTCTTTGATATGTTATTACTGCAAGACAGCCAGCTGTCTTCTCCCGCACAAAAGTGGGTCATGAGTGTCGTGAGGGCTGCCATAGATTTCTGCTTTTCCTGACCAAGGTGCCGGGCTAGCCATTCGTCGCGGATGTTGTGTTTGAAAGCCGCTAGGGCCTCTACATCCGGACAGTCGACGATTTGGTTTTTCTTTGTTAGGAACCAAGTCCAGAATTGCCTGGCCGATTCTTCTGGCTGCTGAATTATGTGGCTCAAGTCATCGGCATCTTGTGGCCGCACATAGGTGCCCTGAAAGTTGTCGAGGAATGCGACTTCCAGATCTTCCCAACAGCTAATGGACTCTGCTGGCAAGCTGTTAAGCCAATGCCGCGCTGGTCCCTTGAGCTTTAGTGGGAGATATTTGATGGCGTGTAAGTCATCACCGCGGGCCATGTGGATGTGGAGGAGGAAATCCTCGATCCATACTGCGGGATCTGTTGTGCCGTCGTATGATTTAATATTTACAAGTTTGAAACCTTCTGGAATTTGATGATCCATTACTTCGTCTGTGAAGTATAAGGGGTGTGCGGTGCCTCTGTATTGGGCTATATCGCGACACAGTTCGAATGGGTCTTGCCCGCTGTGTTCGGCCCGGCCGGATTTGCTTTTACTGTATCCGGCGTGACGTTTATCGTCTCGCATAGTGGTGCGCCCTCGTGATCCGTAAAATGATCTTGCATGCTTTGCTTTGTTCTCCAATATGTCTCGCAGGTCTGGCGTATCTCCCCATGCCTTTTTATTTGAATGGCGTCGGGGTGCAGGCTGAGTTTTTCACTGGAATGCTTCTCTATCGCGGCCACGAGGTGGCCGATCAGCCGCGTCATAAGCTTCTTCCTCTAGTCGGGGTAGCAACCTGCACTTTGGGTAACTCTTGGAGGGGCGCTCGAGTTTATATTCCTCGCCCGCGAGGACTTCAGTCCATCTGTCAACTAGCAGATCCTGATCAGCTTGAAGCTGCTGCTGCTTTTTCTTAAGGCTATTTGCCGTGGCAATAAGCCGGCGTTTGAAGCGCTCTTATTCGACGGGATCCTCTGGCACGACGAATTCGTCGTCGCCGAGGCTTGCCTCGTCTTCGGAGGGGGCATGTAATTATCATCCTCCGCCTCTCCATCTGTCGCTCTCTCAGGAGGGCTGGCTCCTCCATCCTCCTGCTCTAAATCTTGCTGGAGGGGATTGTTGTTGTCTTCGGCACTATCCGGAGTATTATTATCTCCTGTGCCGGTATCTCCACTTTTGCTTTGGCGGGACTTAGAGCGGCGCCGCTGACGTTGGTGCTTGGGTTGCTTCTTGGAGGGGTCATCCTCCGCTATCTCGTCGCCATTGCCTTCTTTGGGTGTATCCACCATATATATATATATCGTATGATGACGTGGCTGTCCAATGCCCTGCAGGCAGTGGTTCCTTTTCGTCTCCCGCATCGTCGTCCATACCGTCGATGTCTTCGGAGTCGAAGTCGAGCATGTCGGTTAAGTCATTGACAGTGGCTACTAAGTGGGTGGTGGGTGGGCCGCGAATTTCTTCGTCGTCCGCATCCCAGTCCTGCCAGACATAGTTCGGCCAGGATCCTCCTGACAAGGAGAGAGACCTTAATGAGTTCAATATGTCGCCAGATGGCGAGTGCTGAAAAATATCCGCGGAGGTAAACTCCATGATCGACGCCGAATTGGATTCGATAGGAACGGGCGCAGGCGGTTCGAAGTCCGTGGCCGGAGAAGGATCCAACATTTTAACAACACGACTCTCGTGCAAGGTAAGGTCGATGTTTGGCTCGATCGCCGCTGAGGGTAGGGCCTCCATGGCGGGGTCCATCCGCCCGTCCATGGACAGCGCAACTGGCTCCGAATTGAGGGTCGGAGTGGCTGCCTGTGTGATCTCCTGGACACTGTCCGATGGTAGAGCTAGATCATATTTATCGTGACGCACAAGGCAGAAGCTCGAATCCGTCGAAGATCAAATCTTCACAGATATCGGCCGTGTAGTTTAAGCTTCCAAACCAGACCTGGTGGCCAGGGGCGTAACTTTCAATCTGCTCCAGATGGCCAAGCGAATTGGCCCGCAGTGCAAAGCCGCCGAACACGAAGATCTGTCCGGGGAGAAAAGTCTCGCCCTGGACTGCATCGCTATCGACGATAGTAGGAGCCATCAAGCCTAACGGCGACGATACAGAGGAACTCTCAATGAAAGCACCAATGTCGGTGTCAAAACTGGCGGATCTCGGATAGGTGGTCCCGAACTGTGCGTCTAAGGCGGATGGTAATAGGAGGCAGGGGACGCAATGTTTTACCCAGGTTCGGGCCCTCTTGAGGTAAAACCCTACGTCCTGCTTGATTAATATTGATGATATGGGTAGTACAAGAGTAGATCTACCATGAGATCGGAGAGGCTAAATCCTGTAAGCTAGCCTAGGATATGATTGTATGTTGTCCTACAGACTAAAACCCTTCGGTTTATATAGACACCGGAGAGGTTAGGGTTACACAAAATCGGTTACAAAGTAGGAGATACACATATCCGTATTGCCTAGCTCGCCTTCCACGCCAAGTAAAGTCCCATCCGGACACAAGACGAAGTCTTCAATCTTGTATCTTCATAGTGTAACAGTCCGGCCAATGAAGATAGTCCAGCTGTCCGGAGACCCCCTAATTCAGGACTCTCACAGTCGTCGACGAGTGCGGCACCGATAACGATTGCCGCACCGATGAGATCAGCACGTCCGTCGTTGTGTGGGAGGCACTTAAGCTTGATACCAACCTTGGCGAGGTGTCCATTACCTGGTCGGATGTACTCTAAAATCTGGTGCCGGTCGATTGTACTCCCTCCGTTCAGAATTACTTGTCGCAAAAATGAATGTATCTAAATGTATTTTAGTTATAGGTACATCCATTTCTGTGACAAGTAATTTGGGACGGAGGAAGTAACATGCATGCGTGCATCCGATTTTGACTTCAATAATGTGCATGTGTGCATGCATGATGTGTGCGGGACTGCGGATAGTTTACTTTATGCAAGTGTCACTCAGTGTGAAGTTTTCACCCGTAAAAAAAATCAGTGGAAGTTCGTAATGGTACAATACTACTATAAGTCTGTAAAATGATCCCAGTTTACTATGCTGACGGAGGTGCCCCGGCATGCCGCACTCTGCGCTAACAAGCGGCGGATAGGCAGCTCGTTTGGCCATAAGGGGCAACCAGTGGTTGGTGGCTCACGCCATGGCAATGGGAAAGTTCCTTTTTCACCCATGTTATTGTTTGAATCGCTAGTATTGGACTTCCCATATGTAAGGTAAGGAGTAATAGAACCCGGACCAGGAAAAGTCACTGAATCGAGGTCCAACGTGGCCGAGCTCTACATTCAATGCCAAACGATATTGAGGAAGTGTGGGATGAAGAACGATAGCATCGTCTTTGGCAATGGTAGTATGGGCGAGGAGTTGTCGTAGACAAAGCACAAACGACACCAAATGCGACCGGGCCTAGCTGCACGATTATTGTCGCGATCTGGAGTCACCAGGACTTACTGCTGGGGCCGACTATGGGAGGCCGTCGGGGAAGATAAGGGGGAAACATTGTAGGCGTGGGGTGGCCACGGCGGTCGAAGTAGTGGGGCGGCAGTTGAGTCAGAGTCGATTGTGTTTTTTCTTTTTTTTCTGGGCATATTTGGCAAGGGCATTTGTGTCCATGCAAATGTAGAAATCAAATACGGTCTAGTTCTTTTATCGTAAACTAGTAAATGTGCCCGTGCGTTGCTACGGATCATTGTCAACCATGGACATAGATGGTCAAAAAGCCATACTCTCACTCGAGCAGCGCCTCCTCCAGTTACTACGCTCAGGTGGAAGAACGGTAGTTGGATAGGGAGAGTGTCCGGAGAAGTTTGAAGCAGTGTGTTTTTCTATTACTGGTAGTCCTGAATCATGCATCTCTGTAACCTTCGTATGTAAATCTTCAACATGAACTTCTTGTGTGCTCTCATAAAGCATGATTATTTCTCCGTATCAACTGTTCAATGGGTCTATCTTTAATTTAGACCGCGCATATTCTGAAGTAGGAGAACCTGGCACTTTTGTGAATCTGGATCAACTCATAAACCAGTGGACGTTTTAAATTGTAAGTTAAAAAACGAATGCGACGTAGCTGAGGGAGTCTTGGATTAAGGGGTCCTCGGGAGTCTGGGCTATGTGACATGAGCCGGACTAATGGGCCATGGAGATACAAGACAGAAGATTTCCTCCCGTGTTCGGATGAGACTCTCCTATGCGTGGATGGCAAGATTGGCGTCCGGATATGTAATTTCCTTCTTTTGCAAACACACTCTGTACAACCCTAGCCTCCTCCGGTATCTATATAAATCGAAGGGTTTAGTCCGTAGAGGCAACCATAATCATACAGACTAGACAATTAGGGTTTAGCCATTATGATCTCGTGGTAGATCAACTCTTGTAACCCCTATACTCATCAAAGCCAATCAAGCAGGACGTAGGGTGTTACCTCCATCGAGAGGGCCTGAACCTGGGTAAAACATCGTGTCCCTTGTCTCCTGTTACCATCAATTCTTAGACGCACAGTTCGGGACCCCCTATCCGAGATCTGTCGGTTTTGACACCTACAGTAGTCAGCCACCGCCTCCCAAAAAGCTAGGGTTCTCTGCCTCCCGCCGGCGCTGGCACCGGTCCGTCCCGTCTCCGGTGGCCTTAGGGTCATGAAGGCGGAGTGGATCTTGGCCCTTGCTGGTGGGAGGGCTCCATTTTTTCATCATTTTTCGAGCTTTGTTAGGGTTTGTGTCCTGCTCAGAAAGGTGAGATGGCGGCGGCTCCCTGAAGATGGAATAAAGGTCTCACCGCCTAGCCCCCGCTCCGGTGATTCGTCTAGCATCATCGGTGGGCGTGTGGAGGTGTGTCTCTGGCGGATCTGTGTTTGGTGGATTTGCTCGGATGTGTTCATCGTCCGCCTTCGTTCATGTGTCTTTAGCTTGGATCCTTCCGATCTACACTCTTCACCCGTGGCGGTTGTTGTTCTGGTGCGTTGGTTCTATGGGGCTAGCTTTAGCACGACGACTTTCCGACTATCTACTACTACAAGGTTTGCCCGGCTCCGGCGATGAGAGCGGCGCGCCTTCTGCTCGTCTCAGTGCTTATAGTCGTTGCTAGGTGGTCTACGGATCTGGATGTAATCTTTATTATTTCTAGTGTTCGTTGTACTACCATGATTGAAGATGAATAGATTGGAAGTTTTTCCCATAAAAAAAACTCATAAAAACCAATGATGGTAAGGAACACTTGCACGCTTCCTAAGATATTTTTTCCTAAAAGGGACGCTTTGTTACTTAAATGATTTAAGCATTACACCCAATCCTATGTATAACTAAGATGCACACAACAAAATAAGGTCTTCTCACACAAATGAAAAATAGAAAGACGAAATACAAAAACATGAAGAGTCCGTATTAGTCTCTTATGTGTTATTTTCACCCACAAAAATAAATACCCTCTTATGCACAAACCACATAAACACCTTAATTTTCAATGGCACCTTAAGTTTCCAAACCTGAATCGACCTCGGGATAAGCCCGGTGTTAATCAAGTCTATATACATAGACTTAACTAAGAATACTCCTAACACGGACAACTTCCAATGCAAGGAGTCTGTTGCATCAGAAAGGTTAACCTCCATTAACCTGCGCACAAGATGCAAGCATCTATCCCATCATTCACCCAGTAACAATCGTCTGAACTGAATATCAAGAGGAACAAATCCCAACACTATACCAACAAAAACCTCTTTCCGTTGTACAATGTTATATAGGAAAGGATACTGCAAGGCTAGTGGATCTCTCCCAACCAGATGTCCTTCCCTAAGCTATCCGTCCATTCCCTACAATGAATTTACTCCTGTTGAAGAAGGCAACCTTTGTCCTCATAAGACCCTTCCAAAATGAAGAATAGGACAGTTGTGCCGTTTCTTGAGCTAGCGTTTTGGAATGTCAGTATTTATTACGCAATAGCTGAATCCAAACCCCGTCCCTCTCTACCGCCAATCTGTATAGCCATTTGCTAAGTAAGCACTTATTTTTCACTTCTAGATTTTCAATACTCAAGCCACCTTGGTCCTTCGGTCTACAGATGATGTCCCATTTGGCTGACCTATACTTAGTTTTGTTTTCGTCTATTTGCCAGAAAAATCGAGATCAATAAAAAATCCAATCTTTTCCGTACCCCTACCGGTACGTCAAAGAAGGAAAGGAGGAACATCAGCCTGCTCGTGTGTATCAAATTTATAAGTACCAACCTCCCTCCATAAGATAAGAGTTTTCCCTTCCAACAACTCAATTTATTTTCAAACCGATCTTCGATACATTTCTACTCTTTATTGGTGAGTTTGCAATGATGAATTGAGATTCTCGGATAAGAAAAAGGTAAAGAAACTAGCTCTCTACCGAACAATTGTTTATAATTATCCTGCTCCGTTTGGCGCATCCAAAATAGAAGAACTCGCTCTTATTAAAATTAATCTTCAGTCCAGACAGTTGTTCAAAGAGGCATAAAACTAATTTCATATTCCTTGCCTTAGCCAGCTCATGTTCCACTAAAATAAGGATGTCATTGGCATATTGTACAATGGATACCCCACCATCCATTAAATATGGGATAAGACCACCTGCCTAGCTGTCCTCTTTTGCTCTATTAATGAGAAGGGCCAACATATCAACGACAACATTAAGGAGGATAGGAGATATTGGATCACTGTCTCAATCCTTTTTGCATCTGAAAGTAATGACTTATATCGATGGAAGAAGTGTCCCTTTTTTGTGTGATGTGCAGCATTGCCTATATGACCTCCTTTGGATCGTGAAACTCCTTCCAAGTAGCACGGACATGCTCCAGTCCCATATTTCTCCACAGGTGACGAACCAACTTGCATCGAAACAGGAAATGGCTGCCATCTTCATCTCTTCACTGGCAAACTGAGCATATCGTATGGAATGACTGCATCAGGGACTAAAAATTAACATATTGTCCATTTCTTCAATAATTCTCTATGGCCTGTTGCGGACTTGCGGTAGTTAGCTGTTGGAAATATGAGAAATTTACCAAACAACTTTGCTGACAGAAATACTAGATAAAGCATGACTAATATAGTAGAGATAAAGCAAGTCATGCAATTTGACAAAGAGAAGGTAAACAACATCTTCATATATGAGCTGTAAGTAAACATATCTAGAGCAGACAGTATAGCAAGTAGCATATATGAAGTAGAACCTATCAGGTGTAGGACAAGGACTAGAACAAGGTACTGCGGCAGAACCTTTAACAGGAAAAACAAGAACACGTACGGGACAACAGCAGCAGAAGTGCTGGACTTGGGGTCGGTGTCCTCGCTTGCCATGTCGTCGAGGAGGTCGTGGACGTCGGGGAAGAAGTCGTCATCGGGGAAGTAGTCGTCGGCGACCGGATCGTCCGTGATGAAGCAGCCAGTAGTCGCGCTGAGCGCTCCCCAAAAACCTTATCACCCTTCTCCCATACAGGACTCAAAAGGTGCGGTTTCGGAGGCCTGCTGTCCCGACTCGCGGTGCACGCCCCAAGCCGGGATTAGGAAGACAACAGCAGCTCAGAGATTGGAACCGGTGGCGAGAAGAAGAAGTTCTGGTGCGTCTCTCTGGGAGGAGCGACCTCCCTTTTATAGGCGCAAGACAAAATGTGCGGTTTCGGAGGCCTACTGTCCCGACTCGCGGTGCACGCCGCAAGCCGGGATGAGGAAGACAACGACAACTCAGAGATTGGAACCGGTGGCGAGAGGAAGGAAAAGTTCTGGTGCGTCTCTCTGGGAGGAGCGACCTCCCTTCTATAGGCGCAAGAGAAGAAGGCGAGAGGGCAACGACGGGAGGCGAAACGAAGAGACAGAGACGAAGCGAACAGCCAGCAGCCGAAGGGCTGCACCGTTCGCATTCGAACTTCGCTTTCGCAAAAATCTTTTCAGCTTCCGTGTGACCTTTCGTATACCCGTAGTGCGTGGCAAAAATTTAGATATCGACTCGGCTCATTCCCGCAAGGCAAGGCAAGGCAAGGCAAGGCGCGTCGTGACGAGGCGTGGCGGCGGAGGAGGAGCGCACGTGGATATCTCTCTTGTTCTCATGCTCGTACAAGTAGGGAAAAAACCTCCCTTATAAGGAGGTCCAACTCTCACTAAACTAGCAATGTGGGACTAAACTTTAGTAGTATCCCTTGCCTTGCACAAATGGGCTAAGTGGGCCTCTAGAATTTATTAGGAATTTCTGACATAGTTATTAGTATGCTCAAAATAAACTAAATTCCAGCACTAGCTCCATGAAATACAAAAACGAGCGTGGTCTCAACAATGCCAGATTTTGTTAATCCTTACTTTGTCTGCAGGCTTGGACGACGAGTTCTCTGACGAGTCACACGAGGCCGGGCGGCAGGCACATGCACATTTGTACGTAGGTCCCTCGCTTTTTGTCTGCAGGCTCTGCAGCACTAGCCTATATAATAAGCTCTGGGAGAAAGCACACAGCCAGGGTAAGCCAAGTGCAAGCAAAACCAAGCAGGAACTATCTCATTCACCATGGAGAGCACTAGCAAGGTTCTCGTGTTCTTTGGCCTTCTGGTTTTCCTGCAGGTGTGGTGCGCTGCGGGGAATGTCTATGACATCCCAGCGGTGATGTCCTTGAATGGATTCCAGCAGGGAGAGGAGGGCGGGCCAGCGAGGTGCGACGGCCAGTACCACAGCGACGACCTCTTCCTGGTTTCCATGACTTCGAAGTGGTACGGGCCTGGCCTCCGGTGCGGCAAGATGATCACCATCAAAAGCTCGGGCGGGATCGTGCAGGCCATGGTGGTGGACGATTGCGAGGACGGTTGTGGCGACAACGAGATCAGCACATCAGCCGCCGTGTGGAGGGTCTTGGGGCTCGACCCCAGTATCGGCGAGGTGCCCGTCACCTGGTCGGATATCTAATTGAAACGGTTGTGTGCGCTGGTACTGTTTTCAACGTCAAAGTCTTTCCTCGCTATATATATATGTGGCAGCGTCGTTATTGCTACTTACAGGCCTTCACGGCTGAGTAGGTAACTTAATAAAATAATAAACTACATGCACGATGTGCGCGGATGATCTGCTTATATGTTAGTGTCAATCAATTTAAGTTTGTCTATGATGATATAAACCAATGTAGGTCACTGATAAGGAGGCCGCCTTTCCTCACGTACTCCCTTTTCTATGTAACGGCTGAGACTTTGCAATTAGTCGGGCGCAGCTAGCTTACCGGCGTTGGGTTCAGCGGAACTCAACAACTTTTTCTGACCACGTGTATATAT
>NC_041390.1:617894291-617898284 GCF_002162155.2 Triticum dicoccoides | reverse complement strand
CCAGTTATCCACCACCTCCCCCACCGTCAGATCAACCTTAATCAAGTGGCCCACAACGTCCTTCTTGCCTCATGCATCATCAGTGACGTTGTAAGCATTGCAACACTGACCATGTTTTAGCAACACTAGTGATGTTGCAATCCTGTGAGCTTGCAGATCTGTGTCTATAACAAGGACGATGTTTCAGAAACGCACCTCTGCAACAATGTTTTAGAAAACAAACTTTTGCAACAACGTCGATGTTTCAGAAAGACCGGTCACATTGCAATCTAAGCGCGTGCAATCTGTTAAAAATGCATCTTTGCAACAACAACGATGTTTCAGAAACTTGCCTCTGGAAAAATGACGATGTCTCAGAAACTCCAATGACATTGCAATCTAGGCACATGTGGATCTGCATGTTTAATCGACGGCAGCCCAGGCGGACGATGTCCTGCGCGCATCAGCCGGCAGAACGCAAGGGTTCTCCATATAGTATACAGATACGCATAGGCTTTGAACCCAATAAAAGTAGGGGTGACCCCATCATGAATGTAACGCTTATTGCAAAGCCCAAAAATCCATAAGTATATTGCCAGCATGACAAGCCTCCTTGTCAGAAATCATGATTGGCCTCCCGCTTGTTCCGGGAACAGGCAGTCCCATCACCAACTCCACCGCACCAGGCGGCGGGAGGAGACTGAAAATGTGCGACTGAAATGCCACTCACTTGAACTGCATGGCCGGACTCGCCGATTCTGCCTCCAACATCGCCCAATAGACAACCGCCATGGCGTGTTGAGTTTGTTGGTTGGGGAACAGGGGAAGGCACCTCGCCATCTCCTCTTCGTCCAAAGCTGCCCTCATCTCAAACGCCTCCTCGTTCAGTGTCCTCACTGTCGGAGACCACAAATCGATCTCGTGAAGGTGAGGAGGCTTCTCCGTGTCGGTGTCGCCTCCTGCAATCTCCACCACCGTCGCCTCCCTCCTCGCCATCAAGCGCTAGGTGGAAAGGGGACTCACCCCCAACAAATAAATTGGGCGGATCTGGAGATATGTTGTGTGAGGACGAAAGGAAATGTGAAGATGCAAAGGTAGCTGGGTTCTGAGCCGTGGAGCAAGTAATACTGAGAGATAATTCATGGCGGTTGATGCCATAACTCCCCTAGGGAACCGAGACACGCACCTGGACTCGCACGGTGCACAACACTTTGATGTGTCGGATCTAGCAAGGTGTCACGAAAATTCAATTAACGAACTTGCGGAAAACACTTCATCACCTCCCCATGCGTGTGAGTTAATGACCTAACCTCTATCGCCGTTCACCACGAGCTCCATCCCTCGCCGGAGTAGGTTCCCTGGCCGGGATAGGAGCAGACTCACTGCCCAGAGGTCCTAGAAGAAGCCACATGGAATTCGCGTGTAATAAGCTGTACTTCGAATCCGCTAGGGAAATATTCATCGATTCAATTAAGTCCAAGTACAATTAAGTCCAAGTACACCAGTGTTACATTTTAAACGTATTTATAGTTTTTTTTACTATTCAATGCTATATCTATATCATTTTGGCATAGTTTTGGCATTAATATTTATAATTTTTCTGAACTAACCTATTAACTCAGTTTCTGTGATCGGGATGAAACTATCAAACATCTTTTTCTTGATTGCACCTTGGCCAAAATTCTATGGTGGATGGTCCACATTGCATTTAATATTACTCCTTCGAGTTCTGTCAGCACGTTATTTGGAACATGGCTTAACGGGATAGAGTCCAAAACAGCGAGACACACTCGTGTAGGAGTATGTGCTTTATTGTGGGCAGTCTGGAACTGCAGAAATGATTTGGTTTTAACAGGACAACAAATATTCATTTTTTGCAGGTTATCTTTCGAGCCATTGCGTTGATCCGTATGTGGTCGCTACTCACTCCGACGAAGGCCAGCGAGAGTTTGGTTACTGGATCTATCCGGTGGAAGATGGTAGCACGGGATATCTTCAACCGGTTTGGATGGCCGTCATATAATAGAATAGACAATTAATTTACCTATCTTTCTTATGCCAGCCGGTATTGGCTTTTTTGGCTAGTTTGTTATTGGCCCTTTGGCTCTTTGTGAGCTTTTCTTTACTTTCGTTTGAGACTTTAAGACCTTGTTGAATCCATTTGCTTATTTATTAAGTTGGTCGTATGTATCGTTCTGATGCAGAGGCCGGGGAGCTCCCCCTTTCTGAAAAAGTAAAAAAACCCTATTAACTCAGTACCCAGTGCTGGTTATTATATCTGCATAAATTCCTGAAACTTTTAAAATCTAAAAGCTTGATATTTGATTTTTTTTGGATTCTGTAAGAATACATTCCTAAAGTTTATACTGCCATGCGAAGGCGAGGTATTGCATACTGCCTGGTCCATGCTTCCCAGGTGTGGTAGTGTAGAAGAAAGGAAGTTTCACAAAACAATTCTCTCAAGTCGGCCAAAGTTGTTGAACCTGAACACCTTGTATTTTCGGATCCACGAATATGATTCCTTATATGGTCGGTCTTTAAATATGATTCTATTAGCGCTAGTCGTCGTGTCAGCAACAACCGTTGCTCAAGTTCGCACAAATCATTGAACCTAGTCAGTAAAATATTAATGAGGACTCTGTCAAGCTTGGCACCTCTTTTCTTTGATAAATGGTGTATATCATCAAGCAGACACAAACAAATTGTTAACATTGTATATACAGTATATGTATAAACTATATTAGACGACTAGAATTTTTTGGGTGCTTTGACTTTTGTTGTACCTATAGTCACTACCGGAAATCGGTCCTACACCGACGGCCAGAACTATGCCGACGGCTGCCGTCGGCCTACTTGGAGCTATGCCGACAGCCTAGTCCTAGCCGTCAGCTTATCCTGGCCGTCGGGCTACCCTGACCTACGCCGACGGCAGCAGTCGGCACAGAACGGCCGTCGACCTAGGTGCAGACACGCCGACATCAGCCGTCAGCATAAATCAGCCGCCGGCATACCTGTGGGCCCCGTGACCCCGCCCGTGACCAGGGGCTAACGCCGTCAAACTTATACTGATGGTCGGGACGGGCAGCCGTCGGCATATCTCCCTATGCCACGTCACCGATCTGTGGCGTACGTATGCCGACGATAGCCGTCGGCATAGGCGTCACGTCACCGATCCGAGGCACGGCGCCCACCTAAACCCTGCCGTCTCTATGCCGACGGCAATGCCGTCGGCACAGTTATTTTTTACATGTGTTTTTTTACATATATTTTTATGCTTTTTTTACATATGTTTTTATGCTTTTTATTTATTATATGAATATATGTGTAGGTTGTAATTTTTTCCATAGATTATGAATATATATATATATAGTTTGTATTTTTTTCGAGCACATTAATAATGTGCCATCATGTTCTTTTGAATATAGGTCCTTATATTTTATTAAAATCAAAAACAGCTATGCCGACAGAAGTTTTGTGGCTGTTGCAAACGCCCGACACCTGTCTCCGGAGTGTGACCCCCTCACGTCCGCGGTGTGCCCCCCTCACGGACGGCGTCGCCGCCGGCATCTAGAGGGCGGAAATAGCCGCATCGGGTCTATCCAGAGGGGACGTTGCTCCTAAGTGTTTCTATGGGATGACCTATACCACAACCGGGGTGTTGTGGCATGTCCGAACAGGCGGCACGCATCTCCGGGACGTGGCCCCCCTAACGGACGGCGCCGTCGCCGGCACCTGGAGGGGGGAAACAGACGCATCGGGTCTACACGGAGGGGATGTAGCTGTCGGTTTGGCCCGGATGTTGCTCCCAGGTGTCCCTCTGGCGGACCTGACACAACCGGGTGGAGAGGTCCACTGTTCAAAGCCCGTCCGTGAAAAGTCAAAGGGCTAGATCTCGTGGTCAACCGCTCCAGGGTTAGGCGGGACGGGGGCCCTTTGTGTAGCAATTCCACCGGAGTGTCGCACACCGGCCCCTCATACATGCGGGGTGGTGTTGTGGCATGTCCGAAGAGGCGG
>NC_041390.1:617891176-617893935 GCF_002162155.2 Triticum dicoccoides | reverse complement strand
GTCGGGTCTACACGGAGGGGATGTAGCTGTGGGTTTGGCCCATATGTTGCTCCCTGGTGTCCCTCTGTGCTGACCTGACACAACCGGGTGGAGAGGTCCACTGGTCAAAACCCGTCCATGAAAAGTCAAAGGGCTAGATCTCGTGGTCAATCGCTCCAAGGTTAGGCGGGACGGGAGCCTTGGGGGGGGGGGGTAGCAATGCCACCAGAGCGTCACACCGGCCCCTCATACATGCGGGGTGGTGTTGTGGCATGTTCGAAGAGGCGGCACGCGTCTCCGGGGTGTGGCCCCCCTCACAAACGGCGATGACACAGTAGTAGATGTAATGCGATAGCGGTGCAGCGTCAATATTATTAAATACTCGGATCGCGATAAAATCACGAGTTTTTTACAAGACATGGGCACATGTGCTATATGAGCGATGGTCATTTTTCATAATTTTTGGTGATGGAGAAGTATCTGAATACTTCCCTCTACGCGGATTGCCCTTCGCATGTCGACGACTGTGGCCGGTGGCCTCCGTGGGCTAGCATGCCGCCAATCTTGCGTACGCGGCTTGTCACAAGTCTGAGAGTGTTGTGGCGGTTGCAAACGCCCGGCACGCATCTCTGGGGCGTGGCCCCCCTCACGGACGGCGCCGCCGTCGGCACCTAGAGGGGGGGAACGGACGCATCGGGTCTACACGGAGGGGATGTAGCTGTCGGTTTGGCCCGGATGTTGCTCCCAGGTGTCCCTTTGGGCTAACCTGACACAACCTGGTGGAGAGGTCCACTGGTCAAAGCCCGTCTATGAAAAGTCAAAGGGCTAGATCTCGTGGTCAACCGCTCCAGGGATAGGCGGGGACGGGGGCCCTAGGAGGGAGGGGTAGCAATGCCACCGGTGCGTCGCACCGGCCCCTCATACATGCGGGGTGGTGTTGTGGCATGTCCGAAGAGGTGGCACACGTCTCCAGGACGTGGCCCCCCTCACGGACGGCGCCGCCGCCGGCACCTCGAGGGGGGAAAACAGACGCGTCGGGTCTACATAGAGGGGATGTAGCTGTGGGTTTGGCCCGGATGTTGCTCCCAGGTGTCCCTTTGTGCTGACTTGACAGAACCAGGTGGAGAGGTCCACTGGTCAAAGCCCGTCCGTGGAAAGTCAAAGGGGTAGATCTCGTGGCCAACCACTCCAGGGTTAGGCGGGACGGGGGGCCTGGGGGTAGCAATGCCACCGGAGCGTCGCACCAGTCCCTCATACATGCGGGGTGGTGTTGTGCCATGTCCGAAGAGGCGGCACGCGTCTCCGGGGTGTGGCCCCCCTCATGGACGGCGATGACACAATAGTAGACATTCTGCGGTAGCGGTCCGGCGTGAATACTATTAAATACTCGGATCGCAATAAAATCATGAGTTTTTTTACAAGACATGGGCACATGTGCTATAGGAGCGATGGTATTTTTCATAATTTTTGGTGATGGAGAAGTATCCGAATACTTTCGTCTACGCGGATTGCCGTTCGCATGTCTACGATCGTGGCCGGCGGCCTCCGTGGGCTAGCATGCCGCCAATCTTGCGTACGCGGCTTCTCTGCAAATGCCCGACACGCGTCTCTGAGGCGTGCCCCCCCCTCACGGACGGCGCCGCCGCTGGCACCTGGAAGGGGGAAACAGACGCATCGGGTCTACACGCTAGGGATGTAGCTGTCGGTTTGGCCCGGATGTTGCTCCCAGGTGTCCCTTTGGGCTAACCTGACACAACTGTGTGGAGAGGTCCACTGTTGAAAGCCCGTCCGTGGAAAGTCAAAGGGCTAGATCTCGTGGTCAACCGCTCCAGGGTTAGGCGGGACGGGGGCCCTGGGGGTTACAATGCCACCGGAGCGTCGCACCGGCCCCTCATACATGCGGGGTGGTGTTCTGGCATGTCCGAAGAGGCGGCACGCATCTCCAGGACGTGGCCCCTCTAAAGGACGGTGCCGCCGCCGGCACCTGGAGGGGGGAAAACAGACGCGTCGGGTCTACACAGAGGGGATGTAGCTGTGGGTTTGGCCCGGATGTTGCTCCCAGGTGTCCCTCTGTGCTGACCTGACACAACCGGGTGGAGAGGTCCACTGGTTAAAGCCCGTCTGTGGAAAGTCAAAGGCCTTGATCTCGTGGTCAACTGCTCCAGGGTTAGGCGGGACCGGGGCCCTGGGGGTAGCAATGCCACCGTAGCGTCGCACCGGCCCCTCATACATGCGGGGTGGTGTTGTGGCATGTCCGAAGAGGCAGCACGCGTCTCCGGGGTGTGGCCTCCCCTCCCCTCCCCTTTGTGTTGTTCCGGGAGAGGAGAGGGTTGAGTGGTAAAAAGAATTAAAAAATCTATATGAAATAATAATACATAAAAAGGGGGAAAATATCACTATAAAAAATAAAAAATCTAAATGAAATAAAAAAGGAAAATATAACTATAGAAAACATAAAAAACCTAAAAAAGGAAAAATATAACTATGTCGACGGCAAAGACGTCGGCATATCTGCGGCCATTGGGGGTGTTGCACGCAGATCGGTGACGTGGCGTCTATGCCAACGGCAGCCCTCGGCATAGATTGCCTTATCCCCTCACGCACCGCCCTGTCCACACGTTCTCCCCTAGCTAGCTAGCGCCCGTCCCCGACCAAACCCGAACTGCTCGCCGCCGTCGTCGACTCCCCGCCACTTGTCGCTGCCGCCGCACTCACCCCCGCCCCCTGCCGGCGCCCACTCGCCGCCGCCGCACTCGCCCACGCCCCCTGCCGCCGCCCGC
>NC_041390.1:617826413-617890707 GCF_002162155.2 Triticum dicoccoides | reverse complement strand
TGCATCGCCACCGCCCCACTCGCCCCCCACACGCGCGCGCCGCCGCCTACTCCACCTCGTCCCCTGCCACCGCCGCCCTGCCCCGGCCCCGGACGCCCTGCCCCGCCCACGACTCCCTGCCTGCTCCTTCTCCGGTGAGGTGAGCTAGCCTTCTCTTTTTTTTCAATTTATTTCATTTGTTAGATGAATGCTACTGGTAGATGCATGAATGGATGTTAGATGCATGGATGAATGGATATTAGATGTGTATGCTAGATATATGAATAAAATGTAGTTTTTTTGTTTTGTTTAGTTTTATTAGGTCTTTAGATGCATAGTAGATAGTTTGTGATAGATGGATGGATATAGATGACAAATGTTTTTTTGTTTAGTAGATGTTAGTCAAGTTAACAAATGTTTTACACACTTAGTTTGTTAAATATAGATGAGTAGATTTTGGTTAAGTTTGTGATAGATGGATGGATATTTGTCAAGTTAGTATTTGGTCAAGTTAGTGTTAGGTCATGTTGATTCATAAGAGGAAATTCGACACACTTAGTTTCTAAAATAGATCATGAAGTTTTTTTTGCAATTTGACATGTTGTTTCATGTTGATTCGTAATGTTGTGCCAATGCTTAATGTGAGGTGATGACTTAATTTTTTTTCACTTGGTGGAATTTACAGGATTTGTGGTATTTCCATCTTGGTGGAGTGATCGTCGACGTTGGAGGTGTTGGTCCATGATCGTCCGTCCTTTGATCGACTACATCCTCTACATCGGAGGGTGAGCAACAATTCCATGACCTCGTCCACTTTTTTCCATGTCACTAGATTAAATTTTAACATCAAGTCACGTAACCTAGGTCTCCCGCCCGTAAGGGTTGCATCGATAAATATGTATTCAATTGCATATTTATCACCGCAGCTCTTTCGGATTGTCCAGCGCTTTCCACGGACAGCCCGAGGATGTGTAGATTGGGTACGTTGTTCATGCTCTACCCCGTTCCGAGACAGGATTTCGGCGGTGCCTCCCTGTTGTTCTCCAGATGCACATTCTCTCGGCATTTTGCCGAGACGTGTATTTGGAGAACAGCGGGGAGGTGCTGCCGAAATTTTGTCTCGGAATGGGGTAGAGCATGGACAACGTACTCAATGTACACATTCTCGGGTGAGATTAGGACCCATCTTTACCTATTAGAGATGTAGGTGGATTAAATGTCGTTTCTCGTCAACCTTGTAAAAATTAATATTGATGTGAGTAATTTAAATGAATCCTTAATTTTGTTGTGTGGCTTCCAATAAAGCAGAGATGGCAGATAATCAGTGGATGTATAGTGGGTTTTCCCGTCGGAATCAAGTAACAACAGAGTGGGTCGAGAAAACTGATGTGTTTTTGAAAGAGATATTCCGTAATCCAATGAGGATGGTGCTAGAATGCCCGTGTGTCAAATGTAAGAGACGTATCCGCAAAGATAAGAGTGAGATGACTAAGCACCTTCACGCGCATGGATTTATGCCCTACTTTAATATGCCGATAAACTTTGCCCAGCGGGACCGTGGTACAGAGGATGTGATACGACAACGCGTCGCTGGTTATGAGGACGATGGGGTTAGAGACATGCTAGATGATGTCTTTGATGCATAGCCGACACCTCCGTCACATTCAGCGAATGAACCGGAGGAGCCGGAGGAAACCACAAAGGCCTTCCTGGAAATCTTGGCCTCGTCAAAGAAACATCTCTATTAGGGTGCCAAGCTGTCTGTGTTGGATGCCATCTCGCAACTGATGGAATTCAAGGTTGAGTACGGCTGTAGCCGAGGTTGCTTCGAAGCATTTCTAGGAGTATGGGCTAACAGCCTGCCTGAGGGCCATGAACTCCCGAAAACCATGTACGCTACAAAGAAAATCATGAAGGCGCTCTCCATGGACTATGAGAAAATACATGTTTGTCCAAAGAATTGCCTTTTGTTTAGGCATGAGTATGCGGATGACAACTACTATAGGAAGTGCGGTTCCTCTCGGTATATTGAGGTGGTCGATAAGCATGGTCAGAAGCAGCAGCTAAAAATCCCTGTGAAGGTTCTTCGGTATCTTGATTTTATAAAAGACTGCAGCGCCTTTTCATCACCGAGGAGTCTGCCAAAATGATGAAGTGGCACAAGGAGGGGAAAAGGTACAATCCAAAAAAAATTGTACATCCATCAAAAGGTGAAGCATGGAAGTCATTCGATATAGAGTACCCGGAGGAAGCAGCCGAGGCTGGGAATGTCAGAGTTGCTATAACAGGTGATGGGTTCAATCCATATGGTATGTCGTCTAATCCATACAGCTGCTGGCCCGTATTTGTTATTCCGCTCAATCTCCCTCCCGGCGCCATAATGCAACGCAAGCCCATGTTCCTGTCGCTTATAATTCCGGGGCCTGAATATCCGGGGAAGAATTTGAGTGTGTTTATGCAGTCGTTGGTGGATGATTTACACCATTCTTGGTATTTCCTGAGGTTGACATACGACCCGTGTCGGTGTCAAAACTGGCGGATCTCGGGTAGGGGGTCCCGAACTGTGCGTCTAGGCCGGATGGTAACAGGAGGCAAGGGACACGAAGTTTTACCCAGGTTCGGGCCCTCTTGATGGAGGTAAAACCCTACGTCCTGCTTGATTAATATTGATGATATGGGTAGTACAAGAGCAGATCTACCACGAGATCGGAGAGGCTAAACCCTAGAAGCTAGCCTATGGTATGATTGTTGTTCTATATGTTGTATATCTCCCTATCGATAGCCTGGCCTCGGTTTATATAATGCACCAGAGGCCTAGGATAACAAGAGTCCTAGCCGAATACGCCGGTGGGGTGGAGTCCTTGTCTTGATCGCCAAGTCTTGTGGAATCTTCCTTGTATGCGGCAGCTGTCCGAACTGGCCCATGAGTATGCGGCCATGGGGGTCCTCGGCCCAATCCAACTGATCGGGAGACGATGTGATGAGTACCCCCTAGTCCAGGACACCGTCAGTAGCCCCCTGAATCGGTCTTCAAGTTAGGGATGCTCCTCGATTCTTCCGAACTGTTCTTCATCTTCGGTTGACGGTCTTGCAAACTGGTTCAACAAATCTTCTCATCTTCGATCTTGAGGATCACCGAAATGCATTCGACGAGTTCACACGCCGGGTATCCGAGGAGCCCCTTTAAGTTTCCGGCCTTTAACAATGCCTTGTTATTTTTATGCCACACCTTGCGTTTGAAGTTGTTCCTGGCCGGCAGCCTCCTCTTGCGTCCGAGCTCCAACGCCGGACTGCATTCGAGGTATCTTTTGCAGCCGAGCACCAACGCCGGACCGCTTCCCAGCTCTAACACCGGAATGTATCCGAGCTCCAACGCCGGACTATGTATTCGAGCTCCAATGCCAGACTGTATCCGAGCTCCAACGCCGGACTATGTATCCGAGCTCCAACGCCGGATTGTGTATCCGAGCTCCAACGCCGGACTGTATCCGAGGTGTCGTAAATCACCTTGGTTCAAAGAAGTTTGAAGGAGTTTAGCCGAGCTTAATGCCGGAAATGCCCTCTATGGAGCCAGCCACTAGCGCCCGAGCTTTATGCCGAACTGCTTCCGAGGTGGTGCACCATCCCGAATGTGGGCCGATTTTTGTCAATATTTTTGATTGGTGCAATTTATTCTCTGCCAAGATATATAGCCAGTAGCCCTCAAGGTGTGTATCGGTCTAAAACCCGAGATGCACCTGAAGGATGACGTAAGACCGCTGATCCCAGTAGCCGCTGAGACTCAGGTTGATTTGCAAAATCGGCCTGAGGATCAAGTCCAAGCTTGGCAGAATACTTCGGGACACTAAAAGCGGCGTGGTCAGTCCTCGAGACTCAGGTTGGGTGCGGCCGACCAACCTGAGGATCAAAATCTCCTCGGAAACTATATTGCACATAAAATTTTCTGCATTGCACAAGCAATGCAGTAGCCCCCGAGACACTGGTCGGGTGGTAACACCAGATCAGGGGATCAATGTTCCCCTTTAATATTTGTATATAATAAGCCCGAAGCCCAGTAGCCCCTGAGCCTTAATGCGGGCACGGATGGCCAAATTAAGGATCAATATCCATAGTAAAATCACAAATTATGTGTAATGACTCTATGTATCCAAGTACTTTATGTCATTAATGCTCGGATCTACATTGTACAAAACTTTGTTGACCGACCATCGGCTTCCACCTCCTCGGCCAGTAGCCAAGGAGTGTTTGTCCTACTTTATAAAGCCTTTATGAGGGCAAAGATTTACAACAAACAAGGCAATCTGGCCATACGGTTTTATAAACAAAGGTACAGAGAGAGTTATATTACTGTTTAACAGAAGAAATGTCTTCCAAAGAAAATAGTCCCGCTATCGGTTCCTTTCTTTGGGTTGTCATGCTGAGCATGATCATTAAACCTCAGCTCTAATGTAAGAGCAAAATATTGAGGATTTAGTTTGGGAGGCTAGTTAATAGCCCCCGGTAGTGTTCGGCGATAGTCGGGGTCAAGCCGTAAACACTTCGGCCAATGTTATGAATGGCCCATCATTTAATATAGTCATCGGATCGCTGACCAGTTTATGCTTATTGTGAAAGTCAGTTTTCGGCTTTCTCCACTGAGGTGCTTAACCATGTGAGTTGGAAGCTCAATCGCAGTGGTCCTCCCTTTGCACGCCTAGCCGAACAAAACGGAACGTAGGAAGCAAGTGCAGGAGCCGGGCAACCCAACTATTGACCGAAGACACAATTCGAAACCGATGCATATGTAGCAATATCTGAGAATGTTTTTGCCGAATCCCTAAAGGTGTACGGCGTTGCACCGCGAGACTAATGCTGGAAAAGCACAAATAGTTTAAAAGTGCCAAAAAGCTTGGAAAACCAAGAAACGTCAGTAAAAACATGACGTCCGAACAATATTAAGTGTTCGGTGCCAATCCGAAAGTTGGTCTTAGAAAAAAGAAGTGCTTCTGTCATGTTTAACATCATACATCCTATCTCAAGACTTCAAGCGGGTCAGCCTACGGCTTCAACCTCCTATCCCGAGGGGCGGAGTACTTCTCATCAGGCCAGTTTAGCAAACTAAACTCTAGCGGCTTTGAGAGAGAAATTAGGCTCCCCGACTAGTGACCGCACACTCGTGTCAAAAAAAGGAGTGATAAGTAATAATAATAAAACTTTGCAACAACTAAGAAGAACACTTATTATAAAACGGCTCAAATAAACTTAAGAGCCCCAAGTGACTTGGGTAGAAGAATGATTGCATGTACCAAAGTACTTATATCATATCTATGTTCAACCGAACTTTAAACACGTCTTAACCGACCGTCAGCTTCTCCCTCTTCGGTCAAGGACCGAAAAGTGTTATGTACTCTATCGGTCGAGAATATCGACGGTGTTTCCAATAACCAGGCAATCAGGCCATAAGGTTGTAACAGACAAAGCGCGCTCAGGGAACTTATGCTATATTACCGTGAAGTGTAAGAAGCATCTTCGATGAAAATAGTACCCCCACCGATACCTTTCTTCGGTGCTCATTGTTATTATGAGACTTGTGCAATAGATTTTTTGTACTCATGAGTTCCGTTGTGTGCCGACCATCATTGAAAACTATAAGAGCGCTAACTTTCGGCTTCACCCAGTCTGAGGTCCGGCTCGGGCGACCCGATCGTGACAATTGTAGAGGTGCTCCCTTCACTCCCTAGCCGAACAATCGGGAACGTAGAGGTAAACACAGGAGCGGGGCAACCCAGCTTGCAAATCGTTTAAGTCAATATGGTGCATATTGTGGCGTAATACATGAACAAGGAACGAAGCCGTACAAGTATAATCATATGCAAGTGGAAAAGCTTCATGAAGGAAGCCCCCAAATGAATTGCGTATTTGAATTTATGCGTCACAAACAAAGTTTGGACAAGGAAATTTTTTACAAGCAACGTTTTTCCAAAAAAGTATAATGCTTGGTCGAACCGAACACAAGTTAAAAAGTAAAACTTTGAGCATGAAAGCGACTTAGCTGGTTAATGTGTTCGGCATTGATGACGCGGTCCGAGCTTGATGCGGGATGAGGTTCCAGCCCCCAAGCCGGTCCCGAGGTGGCGGAGCAGAGAGTTCGACACGCCGAAGTGGTGACATAGCACGGTCAATGCGGACCGGCAGAATGACACCGAAGTCCGCGGATCATTTTTTCTGTGCACAAAAAATAGTGCAAATCGGAGATAATAATAATAATAATTAAAAAAATCGTTACATAATAAATAATTTATGCAAAGTGAGTAATAAAAGAAATATGGCCTGGAGCCAAAGTCAATGCCGATGCAGGGCGTCGGCGTGATGCGGTAAAGGCGTGGCAAAGCCTGAATTCACAGGTCGGTCCGAGTTCCGGATGCGGCGTTCGCCGGACTATATACGGAAACTGACCGAACCACCACGCGACCGTCGTTAATGCGGCCATCATTTGATAGACCTGTGTACAGATGATGGACAAACCAGAGTAATAATTCATTGGGAAAAATAAACCCAAACAAGCAAAAAAAATACTAGGATTAATAGCACCTGGTTTATTTGTTGTAGCAACCCGAAGAAAGGTGATTCCCAAAATTGGGACTCGATCCGCACACCCATTGCCTGATGGGCGATAAAGCGACGGTATGGCGATGCTAGCAAATGTTGGCTCGCCGAGGCAGAGCCCTCGGTCCAGCTAACATGACGGAGCCGGTCGGCTAGTGACGCCGAAGTCTCCGGAGTAGGTTGATGAAGAGATGGCGAAGCCCCCAATCCAGCCGAGATGTCAAAGTAGGTCGGCGTGATGGACACCAGCTTGAAGAAGCAATAGTGCAGCCCTGCCGATGCAGGTCGTGACGTGGTCGATGCCGGCTTGATGAAGTGACTGTGCGGCGATGCCAGCATGCCCGCTCCGTGTAATCCATGGGGCGGCGATGTTGGTGATGATTTATCCTTCTCCATGCCGAACTCTTGTTCGGCTTGCCGAGATGATGATCCGAAGAAGTTGAGCTCGGCTAAAGTGACGACGTGTCTAGCGCAGGTCGGCAGCCGTGGAGTAATATTGCCGGACTGGTTTGAAACCAGCATGATGTTGAAGATCATGTTCAAAAAGATCTTAAAGTTAGTGGGATGTGTTCGGGAACAAAACACAATACCCCATACAAAACTTCCTTCAAAAGGGATGTCCGAAATCCCGTTCATAAAAAAGATAAACTCGGGTCGGATTCGTTTTCGCGCACAAAACAGATCCGAAAAGTGAGGCACTAATCGGAAGGTTCCCGGAGTTTGGACGATCAGATCGAGCTGAAATTTTGAGAGGTGGTAGGTATAGGAATTCCGCAGCCGATCAACGGTTGGATCTTCCAAAGGACGTCCGAGCTAGAAGCTGGACACCACGCCCTAAACTCATCCAAATTCCCATCCAGATTTGACAGGGCTCCGGTATATCGTGGATTGCCAGAGATTCCTCCATGGGAGCTCGACGAAATTTTCCAGGGTTGTTATAGACTCAATTCCGCACAATTCCACCAAAGCGATCGTCAAAGCGATACTCGAGGAGGTGGTGGCGGCAGATACGAGTTCGCTGTCCAAAAGAACAGCACGGTCGCTTGAGGGCAATGTTGACGTTGAGCCCCCGAGCTCTATAGATGATTCCTCCGTGATCTTGATAGATATCGGAGTTGATGTTTGATGAAGGCCCTCGTCCGAACATGGTGATCCGAAAACGGGGCACAATTCTTGGTCGAACCATGGTGACCAGTCGAACTGGTGACGAAGACGCCGAAGTCGCAGTTGATCTATAGGCGAGCCATCGATCCTTTTGTCGATCACACAGCGGAACTCTCAATGAAAGCACCAATGTCGTTGTCAAAACCGGCGGATCTCGGGTAGGGGGTCCCGAACTATGCGTCTAGGCCGGATGGTAATAGGAGGCAAGGGACACGAAGTTTTACCCAGGTTCGGGCCCTCTCGATGGAGGTAAATACCTACGCCCTGCTTGATTAATATTGATGATATGGGTAGTACAAGAGTAGATCTACCACGAGATCGGAGAGGCTAAACCCTAGAAGCTAGCCTATGGTATGATTGTTGTTCTGTATGTTGTATAGCTCCCTATCGACTAGCCTGGCCTCGGTTTCTATAATGCACCAGAGGCCTAGGATAGCAAGAGTCCTAGCTGAATACGCCGGTGGGGTGGAGTCCTTGTCTTGATCGCCAAGTCTTGTGGAATCTTCCTTGTATGCGGCAGCTGTCCGAACTGGCCCATGAGTATGCGGCCATGGGGGTCCTCGGCCCAATCCAACTGATCAGGAGACGATGTGATGAGTACCCCCTAGTCCAGGACACCGTCAACCGGCATCTACAGAAAATTTTCTTGATGAAAGTTTGGCTACAATATTGTATGCATGACTTTCCCGGCTATGCCCTGTTCTGCGGTTGGTGTACAAGTGGAAAGATGCCTTGCCCAGTGTGCATGCAGGCCTAGATTTTCATTTGGGTGAAGAAGGGTGGCAAGTATGTTGCCTTTGACCTGCATCGACAGTTCCTTCCTCTAGACCATCCTGATAGGGAAGATAAGAAGAACTTCACAAAAGGCAAAGTTGTCCATGAAGTAAACGAGATTCCAATGTTTTCTGGTGCGGATGTGCTTGCTCAGCTGAAAGCTCTTAAGCCTGCCGGCGAAGGGAAAGGCAAAGGCAAAGGCAAAGCCACAGGCGAAGACGAGGGCGAGGGCAAAGGAAAAGGTAAAGGGGGAAAATGTTTTGAAGATTATGGTGAGACACACAACTGGACTCACATTACCCCCTTCACGCAGCTTCCCTATTTTAAGGACCTCAAACTTCCATACAACATTGACGTGATGCACACCGAAAAGAATGTCACATAGTCTCTTTTTTGCACGATCCTCAACATTCCTGATAAGACAAAGGATAATGTTAATGCTAGAGTTGATCAACAGAATATTTGTGATAGACCACGTCTACACATGCAGCCTCCCACAGGCAGTCAAAAATCTTTGTTCAAGCCAGATGCTGATTTCGTACTTAAAAAGGATCATAAGATGGAGGCATTGAAGTGGCTGAAGCACGTCGTGAAGTTCACTGATGGTTATGCTCGAATATAAGTAACGGGGTCAATCTTTTAACGGGCAAAGTGACCGGGCTCAAGAGTCATGACTATCATGTATGGATTGAGCGGATTATGCCGGTGATGGTTCGGGGCTATGTTCGCGAGCGTGTCTGGTGTGTGCTTGCGGAGTTAAGCCATTTCTTCCGCACGCTTTGTGCTAAAGAAGTACCTGAGAAGATAAAAGAAATGCATAAGAAGGCGCCGGAGTTGATATGCAAGCTAGAGAAGATCTTCCCGTCAGGCTTGTTTACTCCGATGACACATCTCATTTTGCACCTCGCGAACGAGGTATTGTTGGGGGTCCCTGTGCAGAATCATTGGCAGTACGGCCCTGAGAGACAGAACAAGCATCTGAGTCAGAAATGTGGAAACAAAGCTAAGATTGAAGCTTCCATAGCTGAGGCAGTTATCCTAGAGGAGGTGGCAGACCTGAGGACAGCCTACTATCCGGACCATGATCCCACGTTGCACAATAAGGCGTCTCGATACAATACAGAAGAACCCAAGTATAAACCCAAGTTGCCTCTATTCATCGGGCAAGGTGGCAGGGCTGGATGCTCGACACCTTATCTCATGCCACGAGATGAGTGGGAGGATGTCATGTTCTACATCTTGCACAACATCAAGGAAGTTGAGGATGAGTGGATGAGGTAATACCTTTGCACCATTCTTTTAGTCAATTTGTTATGTTCACTTTGCCTAGTTCTTATACCGTTTTTCTTATTGTAGTCGATTCGTTGATGAAGAGTGGACGGGAATGCTGCCTCCTACTGAAGCGGAGGCACTTGCTCTTTTCCGAAAGGGAGCTGATGGAAGAAAAAAATTCGTTGTGTGGTTCATGGAGAAAGTAATTTTTCACACTTACCTATTACCTATTTCAATTAAACTCATGCACCCTATAATTTGAATTAAACTCATGCACCCTATAATTTCAATTAAACTTGTAGGGAAATGATCCGAACGGGTCAATGG
The DNA here is from genome assembly GCF_002162155.2 of Triticum dicoccoides. Classification (NCBI taxonomy): domain Eukaryota; kingdom Viridiplantae; phylum Streptophyta; class Magnoliopsida; order Poales; family Poaceae; genus Triticum; species Triticum dicoccoides. The sequence goes on along the minus strand of NC_041390.1, from coordinate 617,880,606 downwards.
ATGAAGAATTGAGATGGGTTTCCATGGATTTTGACCCTGCCGTCATGACATGCCAAAAGTATGATGTGAATGGGTATCGCTTCCATACAGAGGAGCACCAGAACAGTCGGCCTGATCCCAAAACCATAATACCGGAGTCTTCACTGAAGGAGATAATAAAGTAGATTACTATGGAAGGGTAGGAAAAATATACGAGCTTACATTCAAACGTGGCCGCGAACCCCTAAGTCTCACTGTGTTCAAATGCCGATGGTTCGACCCCAAAAAGGGTCTGAGACATACGACTTCTATTGGTTTAGTTGAAGTTAAACCATCAACCATTTATGCCGGAGCTGATCTTTTTATCGCCGCTACCCAGGCCACACAAGTATATTATCTGCCTTACCCATGCCAGAAAGAGTACCTAAAGGGTTGGGAAGTTGTGTTCAAGGTTTCGCCACATGGTAAGCTACCGGACCCGAACGATGATGATTACTACAACATAAACCCCATGACATACAAGGGAGTGTTCTTTAAGAGGAACATGATGACGTGGTCCGAAACAACGAGGATGACTACTTGGGTTATGTTGACCTGGACCCAAATGACGACGACGCACGGATTGATGGTGAGGCAGTTGTGAATCAAAGAGACATAATTATGCTTGAAAAGTTAAATGAAGACGCTGACGATGAGGAAGAGCCTCCACCTCCGTCAGACAACGAACAAGATATGCGTTATAGTGATGATGAGACCGGTCGACAAATAGATTACAATAGTGATGATTCATATGGGTTCTAGAAAATGTAAGTTCTTTTAATCAACATTACAATAGTATGCTTAATGTGCTCTTCGGTTATTAATGTTTTTCCTGTATGCTTGTTTATTTGAAATCCTTACTAATTGTTTATTCTCTTCTCAATGCAGGTTTGCTAATCATGGGCAAGTCCAGCGGCGCGAGTTTCCTCAGTAAATTCAAAGGACTTACTCCGAGTGGACGAGCCCACAAGGTTCCCTCCCGACTACGTGAGGATGACACCTCACAGGGAGGTGGAGGGGTCGGGGGAGGAGACCCTAGAGGATGAGGGGGTGGGGGAGAGCGCCTTGAGGAGGAGGAGGTGGGGGGAGTGATGTCTACTACACAACCTTCTTCTTGTAGACGTTGTTGGCCCTCCAAGTGCAGAGGTTTGTAGGATAGTAGCAAATTTCCCTCAAATGGATGACCTAAGGTTTATCAATCCGTGGGAGGCGTAGGATGAAGATGGTCTCTCTCAAGCAACCCTGCAACCAAATAACAAAGAGTCTCTTGTGTCCCCAACACACCCAATACAATGGTAAATTATATAGGTGCACTAGTTCGGCGAAGAGATGGTGATACAAGTGCAATATAGATAGTAGATAAAGGTTTTTGTAATCTGTAAATATAAAAACAGCAAGGTAACTAATGATAAAAGTGAGCGTAAACGGTATTGCAATGCTAGGAAACAAGGCCTAGGGTTCATACTTTCACTAGTGCAAGTTCTCTCAACAATAATAACATAATTGGATCATATAACTATCCCTCAACATGCAACAAAGAGTCACTCCAAAGTTACTAATAGCAGAGGACAAATGAAGAGATTATGGTAGGGTACGAAACCACCTCAAAGTTATTCTTTCCAATCAATCCGTTGGGCTATTCCTATAAGTGTCAGAAACAGCCCTAGAGTTCGTACTAGAGTAACACCTTAAGACACAAATCAACCAAAACCCTAATGTCACCTAGATACTCCAATGTCACCTCAACTATCCGTGGGTATGATTATACGATATGCATCACACAATCTCAGATTCATCTATTCAACCAACACATAGAACCTCAAAGATTGCCCCAAAGTTTCTACCGGAGAATCACGACGAAAACGTGTGCCAACCCCTATGTATAGGTTCATGGGCGGAACCCTCAAGTTGATCACCAAAACATACATCAAGTGAATCACGTGATATCCCATTGTCACCACAGATACGCACGGCAAGACATACATCAAGTGTTCTCAAATCTTTAAAGACTCAATCCGATAAGATAACTTCAAAGGGGAAACTCAATCCATTATAAGAGAGTAGAGGGGGAGAAACACCATAGGATCCAACGATAATAGCAAAGCTTGCAATACATCAACATCGTGCCACCTCAAGAACACGAGAGAGAGAGATCAAACACATAATTACTGGTACATACCCTCAGCCCCGAGGGAGAACTACTCCCTCCTGGTCATGGAGAGCACCGGGATGATGAAGATGGCCACCAGAGAGGGATTCCCCCTCCGGCAGGGTGCCGGAACGGGTCTAGATTGGCTTTTGGTGGCTACAGAGGCTTCTGGCGGCGGAACTCCCGATCTATTTGTGCTCCCGAATGTTTTTAGGGTATATGGATATATATAGGAGGAAGAAGTATGTCAGGGGAGCCACGAGGGGCCCACGAGGGTGGAGGGCGCACCCAGGGGGGTGGGCGCGCCCCCTGCCTCATGCCTTCCTCGTTGCTTCCCTTACGTAGACCCAAGTCTTCTGGATTGCTTCCATTCCAAAAATAAGTTCCGTGAAGTTTCAGGTCAATTGGACTCCGTTTGATTTTCCTTTTCTGCGATACTCTAAAACAAGGAAAAAACAGAAATTGGCAATGGGCTCTGGGTTAATAGGTTAGTCCCAAAAATCATATAAAATAGCATATAAATGCATATAAAACATCCAAGGTTGATAATATAATAGCATGGAACAATCAAAACTTATAGATACGTTGGAGACGTATCAGGGAGAGGCAGCCGGGGCAAAAAACTCCGGGCCGTGTCCGAAATAGGAGGGTCTTCTTCGATGCCCTCCTATACTGAGGCACCTTCTGAGTCGGAGGAGGAGGAGTATGTTCCTAATGGCGAGGAGGAGGAGGGTGAGGAGGAGGAGGGCAAGGAGGATGAGGCCAAGGAGGAGGAGGCCGAGGAGGGTGGTGGAGGGGAGGTTGACCCCGAGTTGTGGGGTGACTTGCCACCAGGTGCTCCGCAGGGGTGGCTGCGTGGTAATGCCGGAATACCTACACCACCTTCTATCGAGGCGCACAAGTGGCTCATTGAACCTACGGGGACAGAGTAAGTGACTCTCAATCATATTTTCAACACATGATGACAACATTTTCTTATTGTACACATGGCAATCCTTTGATACTTTTGCAGTATCTGGATCCTTCGCGGAAAGGGCCGTAAACCGAACGGCCTTATTACTATCCTGTTGAAGGAGTTTTGGCCTGGCCTATGCCCGCGGCCAGACAGGGACCCGCAGTAGCGGGTTTTGGCCACGAGCTGGGCCCACTACGAGGCTTGCAGCAACACGGAGTACGGGACGGCCGCTAAGGCCGTGATCACCAAATTTTGGGTAGGTTCTCTTCTGAATCACTTGTCTTCAGTTTCGTTCATAGTTTATCATTGAATCACTCAACTCATGCCTTGTTTGCTTCTGGTTTATGCATGATTGCAGCAACTCTATAGAGTTCTTGATGAGCACAAGGCCAGAGCCGACGTGGTCTTGCTTGCGGCTGCGAAGAACAAAGCTCGTCAGTTGCAGTACGAGGTGCGATGGGTTGCCGTCTCGCAGTACTACCACATCTACCTGCACCAAAACATGACCAAAACTCAAGCACAGAGGCAACGACTTACCTTGAACAGGGAGCAGTTCATGATGGTAACTATTACTGACTTTTCATTGATTCAAGCAGTCAACTATATGTTTCATGCTCACGTATCATGCTTCCAAAATTTGCATAGGTTGTTCCTCGTTGGTGCTATGCAAGGCATGACGGATGGGCGAGTTTGGTGGATAGGTGTCTCGGAGACGATGCAGAGTTTTCTGCCAAGAGCATCAAGGCCCGGGCTAACCGTGGAAGAGACGGGACACACGACCAAGGAAACAGGAACCACTGGGGCTTCAAGGCCATGAAGGTATTGTTGGGGAACGTTGCAGAAAACAAAAATTTTCCTACTCGTTTCACCAAGATCATCTAGGAGTTCATCTAGCAACGAGTGATTAGATGCATCTACATACTTTTGTAGATCGCGAGCGGAAGCGTTCAAAAGAACGGTGATGATGTAGTCGTACTCGACGTGATCCAAATCACCGATGACCAGCGCCGAACGGACAGCACCTCCGCGTTCAACACACGTACGGAACAGCCACGTCTCCTCCTTCTTGATCCAGCAAGGGAGGGAGGAGAGGTTGAGGGAGATGGCACCAGCAGCAGCACGACGGCGTGGTGTTGATGGAGCTGCAGTACTCCGGCAGAGCTTCGCTAAGCACTATGGAGGTGGAGGAGGTGTTGGGGAGGGAGAAGGAGGCAACCAAAGGCCAAGGCGTTCAGGTATGAAGTCCCTCCTCTCCCCCACTATATATAGGAGGGCCAAGGGGGGGTGGCCGGCCCTAGGAGATCCAATCTCCTAGGGGGTGCGGCGGCCAAGGGGGGTTTCCCTCCCCCCCAAGGCACCTAGGAGGTGCCTTCCCCTCCTAGGACTCTTCCCCTTTCAAACCCTAGGCGCATGGGCCTATGTGGGGCTGGTGCCCTTGGCCCATTAGGCCAAGGCGCACCCCCTACAGCCCATGTGCCCCCCCCGGGACAGGTGGACCCACCCGGTGGATCCCCGGGACCCTTCCGGTGGTCCCGGTACAATACCGATAACCCCAAAACTTGTCCCGATGCCCGAAACAGGACTTCCCATATATAAATCTTTACCTCCGGACCATTCCGGAACTCCTCGTGACGTCCGGGATCTCATCCGTGACTCCGAAAAACATTCGGGTTACGGCATATACATATCCCTACAACCCTAGCGTAACTGAACCTTAAGTGTGTAGACCCTACGGGTTCGGGAGACAAGCAGACATGACCGAGACGACTCTCCGGTCAATAACCAACAGCGGGATCTGGATACCCATGTTGGCTCCCACATGCTCCACGATGATCTCATCGGATGAACCACGATGTCGAGGATTCTATCAACCCCGTACGCTATTCCCTTTGTCTATCGATATGTTACTTGCCCGAGATTCGATCGTCGGTATCCCAATACCTCGTTCAATCTCGTTACCGGCAAGTCACTTTACTCGTACCGTAATGCATGATCCCGTGACCAGACACTTGGTCACTCTGAGCTCATTATGATGATGCATTACCGAGTGGGCCCAGTGATACCTCTCCGTCATACGGAGTGACAAATCCCAGTCTTGATCCATGTCACCCAACAGACACTTTCGGAGATACCCGTAGTCTACCTTTATAGTCACCCAGTTACGTTGTGACGTTTGGCATACCCAAAGCACTCCTACGGTATCCGGGAGTTACACGATCTCATGGTCTAAGGAAAAGATACTTGACATTGGAAAACTCTAGCAAACGAACTATACGATCTTGTGCTATGTTTAGGATTGGGTCTTGTCCATCACATCATTCTCCTAATGATGTGATCTCGTTATCAATGACATCCAGTGTCCATAGTCAGGAAACCATGACTATCTGTTGATCAACGAGCTAGTCAACTAGAGGCTCACTAGGGACATGTTGATGTCTGTTATTCACACATGTATTACGATTTCCGGATAACACAATTATAGCATGAGTAAAGACAATTATCATGAACAAGGAAATATAATAATAATGCTTTTATTATTGCCTCTAGGGCATATTTCCAACAGTCTCCCACTTGCACTAGAGTCAATAATCTAGTTACATTGTGATGGATCGAACACCCATGGAATTCTGGTGTTGATCATGTTTTGCTCTAGGGAGAGGTTTAGTCAACGGATCTGCTACATTCAGGTCCGTATGTACTTTACAAATCTCTATGTCTCCATCTTGAACATTTTCACGAATGGAGTTGAAGCGACGCTTGATGTGCCTTGTCTTCTTGTGAAACCTGGGCTCCTTGGCAAGTGCAATAGCTCCAGTGTTGTCACAAAAGAGCTTGATCGGCCCCGACGCATTGGGTATGACTCCTAGGTCGGTGATGAACTCCTTCACCCATATTGCTTCATGTGCTGCCTCCGAGGTTGCCATGTACTCCGCTTCACATGTAGATCCCGCCACGACGCTTTGCTTGCAACTGCACCAGCTTACTGCCCCACCATTCAAAATATACACGTATCCGGTTTGTGACTTAGAGTCATCCAGATCTGTGTCGAAGCTAGCGTCGACGTAACCCTTTACGACGAGCTCTTCGTCACCTCCATAAACGAGAAACATTTCCTTAGTCCTTTTCAGGTACTTCAGGATATTCTTGACCGCTGTCCAGTGTTCCTTGCCGGGATTACTTTGGTACCTTCCTACCAAACTTACGGCAAGGTTTACATCAGGTCTGGTACACAGCATGGCATACATAATAGAACCTATGGCTGAGGCATAGGGGATGACGCTCATCTCTTCTATATCTTCTGCCGTGGTCGGACATTGAGCTAAGCTCAATTTCATACCTTGCAACACAGGCAAGAACCCCTTCTTGGATTGATCCATATTGAACTTCTTCAATATCTTATCAAGGTATGTGCTTTGTGAAAGACCTATGAGGCGTCTCAATCTATCTCTATAGATTTTGATGCCTAATATATAAGCAGCTTCTCCAAGGTCCTTCATTGAAAAACTTTTATTCAAGTAGGCCTTGATGCTGTCCAAGAGTTCTATATCATTTCCCATCAAAAGTATGTCATCTACATATAATATGAGAAATGCTACAGAGCTCCCACTCACTTTCTTGTAAACGCAGGCTTCTCCATAAGTCTGTGTAAACCCAAACGCTTTGATCATCTCAGAGCGAATGTTCCAACTCCGAGATGCTTGCACCAGCCCATAAATCGAGCGTTGGAGCTTGCACACTTTGTCAGCATTCTTAGGATCGACAAAACCTTCCGGCTGCATCATATACAATTCTTCCTTAAGGAAACCATTAAGGAATGCCGTTTTGACGTCTATTTGCCATATTTCGTAATCATAGAATGCGGCAATTGCTAACATGATTCGGACGGACTTCAGCTTCGCTACCGGTGAGAAAGTCTCATCGTAGTCAACCCCTTGAACTTGTCGATAACCCTTAGCGACAAGCCGAGCTTTATAGATGGTCACATTACCATCCGCGTCTGTCTTCCTCTTAAAGATCCATTTATTTTCTATGGCTCGCCGCTCAACGGGCAAGTCAGTCAAAGTCCATACTTGGTTTTCATACATGGATCCTATCTCGGATTTCATGGCTTCCAGCCATTTGTCGGAATCCGGGCCCGCCATCGCTTCTTCATAGTTCGAAGGTTCACCATTGTCTAACAGCATGATTTCCAAGACAGGGTTGCCGTACCACTCTGGTGCGGAACGTGTCCTTGTGGACCTTCGAATTTCAGTAGGGGCTTGATCAGAAGTATCTTGATCATTTTCATTAACTTCCTCTCTAGTCGGTGCAGGCACCTCAGGAACATTTTCTTGAGTTGCGCCATTTTCCGGTTCAAGAGGTAATACTTCATCAAGCTCTACTTTCCTCCCACTTACTTCTTTCGAGAGAAACTCTTTCTCCAGAAAGGACCCATTCTTGGCAACAAAGATCTTGCCTTCGGATCTGAGGTAGAAGGTGTACCCAATAGTTTCTTTTGGGTATCCTATGAAGACGCATTTTTCCGACTTGGGTTCGAGCTTTTCAGGTTGAAGTTTCTTGACATAAGCATCGCATCCCCAAACTTTTAGAAACGACAGCTTAGGTTTCTTCCCAAACCATAATTCATACGGTGTCGTCTCAACGGATTTCGACGGAGCCCTATTTAAAGTGAATGCGGCAGTCTCTAAAGCATAGCCCCAAAAAGAAAGCGGTAAATCGGTACGAGACATCATAGATCGCACCATATCTAACAGAGTGCGATTACGACGTTCGGACACACCATTACGCTGAGGTGTTCCAGGCGGTGTGAGTTGTGAAACTATTCCACATTTTCTTAAGTGTGCCCCAAACTCGTGACTCAAGTATTCTCCTCCACGATCTGATCGTAGAAACTTGATTTTCCTATCACGTTGATTTTCAACCTCACTCTGAAATTCCTTGAACTTTTCAAAGGTTTCAGACTTGTGTTTCATTAAGTAGATATACCCATACCTACTTAAATCATCAGTGAGAGTGAGAACATAACGATAGCCACCGCGAGCCTCAACACTCATCGGACCGCACACATCAGTATGTATGATTTCCAATAAGTCGGTTGCTCGCTCCATTGTTCCTGAGAACGGAGTCTTGGTCATTTTACCTATAAGGCATGGTTCGCACGTGTCAAATGATTCATAATCAAGAGACTCTAAAAGTCCATCAGCATGGAGCTTCTTCATACGTTTGACACCTATGTGACCAAGGCGGCAGTGCCACAAGTATGTGGGACTATCATTATCAACCTTACTTCTTTTGGTACTCACATTATGAACATGTGTAGCATCACGTTCGAGATTCATAAAGAATAAACCATTCACCATAGGAGCATGACCATAAAACATATCTCTCATAAAAATGGAACAACCATTATTCTCAGATTTAAAAGAGTAGCCATCTCGAATTAAACGAGATCCCGATACAATGTTCATGCTCAAAGCTGGCACTAAATAACAATTATTAAGGTTTAAAACTAATCCCGAAGGGAGATGCAGAGGTAGCGTGCCGACGGCGATCACATTGACCTTGGAACCATTCCCGACGCGCATCGTCACCTCGTCCTTTGCCAGTTTCCGCTTATTCCGCAGCCCCTGCTTTGAGTTACAAATGTGAGCAACTGCACCGGTATCAAATACCCAGGAGCCACTACGGGCACTAGTAAGGTACACATCAATTACATGTATATCACATATACCTTTTGTTTTGCCGGCCTTCTTATCCGCTAAGTACTTAGGGCAGTTCCGCTTCCAGTGACCGCTTCCCTTGCAATAAAAGCACTCAGTCTCGGGCTTGGGTCCATTCTTTGGCTTCTTCCCGGCAGCTTGCTTGCCGGGCGCGGCAACCTCCTTGCCGTCCTTCTTGAAGTTCTTATTACCCTTGCCTTTCTTGAACTTAGTGGTTTTATTGACCATCAACACTTGATGTTCCTTCCTGACTTCTACCTCTGCTGATTTCAGCATATCAAATACTTCAGGAATGGTCTTTTCCATCCCCTGCATATTGAAGTTCATCACAAAGCTCTTGTAGCTTGGTGGAAGCGACTGGAGGATTCTGTCAATGACCGCATCATCCGGGAGATTAACTCCCAGCTGAGTCAAGCGGTTATGCAACCCAGACATAGTGAGTATGTGCTCACTGACAGAACTGTTTTCCTCCATCTTACAGCTGAAGAATTTGTCGGAGACTTCATATCTCTCGACCCGGGCATGAGCTTGGAAAACCATTTTCAGCTCTTCGAACATCTCATATGCTCCATGTCTCTCAAAACGCTTTTGGAGCCCCGGCTCTAGGCTGTAAAGCATGCCGCACTGAACGAGGGAGTAGTCATCGAAACGTGCCTGCCAAGCGTTCATAACATCTTGTTCTGCAGGGAGAACGGGTGCGTCACCAAGCGGTGCTTGTAGGACATAATCTTTCTTGGCAGCTATGAGGATGATCCTCAGGTTCCGGACCCAGTCCGTATAGTTGCTGCCATCGTCTTTCAGCTTAGTTTTCTCTAGGAACGCGTTGAAGTTGAGGACTACGTTGGCCATTTGATCTACAAGACATATTGCAAAGATTTTAGACTAAGTTCATGATAATTAAGTTCAACTAATCAAATTATTAATGAACTCCCACTTAGATTAGACATCCCTTTAGTCATCTAAGTATTACATGATCCGAGTTAAACTAGTCCGTGTCCGATCATCACGTGAGACGGACTAGTCAACATCGGTGAACATCTTCATGTTGATCGTATCTTCTATACGACTCATGCTCGACCTTTCGGTCTTCTGTGTTCCGAGGCCATGTCTGTACATGCTAGGCTCGTCAAGTCAACCTAAGTGTTTGCATGTGTAAATCTGTCTTACACCCGTTGTATGTGAACGTCTGAATAAAACACCCGATCATCACGTGGTGTTTTGAAACAGCGAATTGTCGCAATGGTGCACAGTTAGGGGGAACACTTCTTGAATTTATTGTGAGGGATCATCTTATTTACTACCGTCGTTCTAAGTAAACAAGATGCAAAACATGATAAACATCACATGCAATCAAATAATAAACGTGACATGATATGGCCAATATCACATAGCTCCTTTGATCTCCATCTTGGGGCTCCATGATCATCTTGTCACCGGCTTGACACCATGATCTCCATCATCATGATCTCCATCATCGTGTCTCCATGAAGTTGCTCGCCAACTATTACTTCTACTACTATGGCTAACGCGTTTAGCAATAAAGTAAAGTAATTTACATGGCGTTTCTCGATGACACGCAGGTCATTAAAAGAATAAAGACAACTCCTATGGCTCCTGCCGGTTGTCATACTCATCGACATGCAAGTCGTGAATCCTATTACAATAGCATGAACATCTCATACATCACATATAGATCATTCATCATTCATCACAACTTTGGCCATATCATATCACAAACCACTTGCTGCAAAAACAAGTTAGACGTCCTCTAATTGTTGTTGCAAGTTTTACGTGGCTGAATTAGGGTTCTAGCAAGAACGTCTTCTTACCTACGTTAAAGCCACAACGTGATTTGTCAACTTCTATTTACCCATCATAAGGACCCTGTTCATCGATTCCGCTCCAACTAAAGTGGGAGAGACAGACACCCGCCAGCCACCTTATGCAACTAGTGCATGTTAGTCGGTGGAACCGGTCTCACGTAAGCGTACGTGTAAGGTTGGTCCGGGCCGCTTCATCCCACAATACCGCTGAAGCAAGAAAGGAATAGTAACGGCAAGAAAGTTGACAAATCTACGCCCACAACAAATTGTGTTCTACTCGCGCAAGAAGAACTACGCATAGACCTAGCTCATGATGCCACTATTGGGGAACGTTGCAGAAAACAAAAAATTTCCTACTCGTTTCACCAAGATCATCTAGGAGTTCATCTAGCAACGAGTGATTAGATGCATCTACATACCTTTGTAGATCGCGAGCGGAAGCGTTCAAAAGAACGGTGATGATGTAGTCGTACTCGACGTGATCCAAATCACCGATGACCAGCGCCGAACGGACGGCACCTCCGCGTTCAACACACGTACGGAATAGCCACGTCTCCTCCTTCTTGATCCAGCAAGGGAGGGAGGAGAGGTTGAGGGAGATGGCACCAGCAGCAGAACGACGGCGTGGTGTTGATGGAGCTGCAGTACTCCGGCAGAGCTTCGCTAAGCACTATGGAGGTGGAGGAGGTGTTGGGGAGGGAGAAGGAGGCAACCAAAGGCCAAGGCGTTCAGGTATGAAGTCCCTCCTCTCCCCCACTATATATAGGAGGGCCAAGGGGGGGTGGCCGGCCCTAGGAGATCCAATCTCCTAGGGGGTGCGGCGGCCAAGGGGGGTTTCCCTCCCCCCCAAGGCACCTAGGAGGTGCCTTCCCCTCCTAGGACTCTTCCCCTTTCAAACCCTAGGCGCATGGGCCTATGTGGGGCTGGTGCCCTTGGCCCATTAGGCCAAGGCGCACCCCCTACAGCCCATGTGGCCCCCCCGGGACAGGTGGACCCACCCGGTGGACCCCCGGGACCCTTCCGGTGGTCCCGGTACAATACCGATAACCCCGAAACTTGTCCCGATGCCCGAAACAGGACTTCCCATATATAAATCTTTACCTCCGGACCATTCCGGAACTCCTCGTGACGTCCGAGATCTCATCCGGGACTCCGAACAACATTCAGGTTACTGCATATACATATCCCTACAACCCTAGCGTAACTGAACCTTAAGTGTGTAGACCCTACGGGTTCGGGAGACAAGCAGACATGACCGAGACGACTCTCCGGTCAATAACCAACAGCGGGATCTGGATACCCATGTTGGCTCCCACATGCTCCACGATGATCTCATCGGATGAACCACGATGTCGAGGATTCTATCAACCCCGTATGCTATTCCCTTTGTCTATCGATATGTTACTTGCCCGAGATTCGATCGTCGGTATCCCAATACCTCGTTCAATCTTGTTACCGGCAAGTCACTTTACTCGTACCGTAATGCATGATCCCGTGACCAGACACTTGGTCACTCTGAGCTTATTATGATGATGCATTACCGAGTGGGCCCAGTGATACCTCTCCGTCATACGGAGTGACAAATCCCAGTCTTGATCCATGTCACCCAACAGACACTTTCGGAGATACCCGTAGTCTACCTTTATAGTCACCCAGTTACGTTGTGACGTTTGGCATACCCAAAGCACTCCTACGGTATCCGGGAGTTACACGATCTCATGGTCTAAGGAAAAGATACTTGACATTGGAAAACTCTAGCAAACGAACTATACGATCTTGTGCTATGTTTAGGATTGGGTATTGTCCATCACATCATTCTCCTAATGATGTGATCTCGTTATCAATGACATCCAGTGTCCATAGTCAGGAAACCATGACTATCTGTTGATCAACGAGCTAGTCAACTAGAGGCTCACTAGGGACATGTTGATGTCTGTTATTTTCACATGTATTACAATTTCCGGATAACACAATTATAGCATGAATAAAGACAATTATCATGAACAAGGAAATATAATAATAATGCTTTTATTATTGCCTCTAGGGCATATTTCCAACAGGTATATCTATATGCATGATGCATTTTTGTTCTTCTTTATCGTCATGTTCTTATGTATGGCTAACTTCTGTTTGACGTTGCAGGAGGACAAGTTGAAGAGGCCGCTCTCAGACATGGAGTCGTGGAAGCTGGCCCGCGAGCGGAGTGATCGCAAGGACGGCGAGAGCCAGTACTACGACAAGACCGAGGAGCACCTGGAGTCTTACACTCAGAACTATCAGAAGTTGCATCCGGATGTTCCTGTTCCCGAGGTCGCCCAGTCTCAGATCGACGACACGGCGGTGGTGGCCATCCAGGGGAAGTCACATGGCCGGTATTCGTGCTTCGATGGCTTGATCACTCCTTCGATCTCGTACACACGGCTTCGGGCTACCAACCCGAGCCAATTAGAGAGTACGGGGCGTTCACAGACTCCCTTAGCCCTCCAGCATGCTGTAAGTACTTCCCCTTTATCTTCTTTCTCTCTAGCATTCTTAGTTTATTTTCTGCATTGCTCACTTAGAAACAACCTAAATTATGTAGGCATATAAGGCCTTTGTCGAGCATAGGAATCTCGAGGTGCGAGAGTACTTGCAACGAGTGAAGGCAAACGATGATTACAACCATCAGATGATGACGGTTAGTTTTGCCCTCTTAAAACCAAGCTAAATTTTTGCACTTTCATTCCTTCCGACCTTCTAGTTTGCTTGTTTAACTAGCATCCAGGCTATGTTGGCGTCTTGGAGTAACCGCACGGATCCACCACAAATGGGACCCCCACCACCACCTGCGGGAGAACCCCCCACACGTGCCCACGTTCGATGAATGGGTGGCAGTAGGCAGTGATAGTCCGGTTAGTACATTTGCCTAACTACTAACAAACTAGTTCTCGTTCATTCAACACTATCATATCGTATTTACCGTTAGAATCTTCTCTCAAACATGTAGGTGACCGGTGGCTCGACTCCTGCTTCGTCGACCCCAGTCACACCGATCTGGCAGAGTGATGGTGGTCGCGGTGGCGGTTTTGGCGGAGGTGGTCTTGGCGGTGGTGGTTTTGGCGGAGGTGGTCTTGATAGTGGTGGTTTTGGCGGAGGTGGTCTTGCTTGATGTCGATGATGATACCCGTGCATGTGGCCGTTGTGCCATACCTATCATGTTTCTACTTGTTAGTTTCTGCTTTGAAATGATGTTCCATGTCTTGCACTACTTTTATGCTCATGAACTTTCGCCGGTGATGATCTTGACTATGTTTAAATGATGATGATGAACTTGAGTATGTTTAGATGATGAACTGTCATATTTCTGCATAATCCCATATTATTCTGCTTTGAAATGCTGTCAAATGAATTGAAAAAGAGAAAATAGGGGGGGGGACTATGCATACGGCAAAGCTGTCGGAATAGATGAGCCCAGGGCTTCCCAGGGCTTGCCACGTGGCAGGGCTATGCCTACGGCAAAGCCGTCGGCATATATTCCATCTATGCCTACAGCTTTGTCGTAGGCATAGCCCTACCGCCAGGAGACACCACGGAAGGCCACGTGGCAGAGGTATGCCGACGGCTTTGCCATCGGCATAGATTTCCAACTATGCCGACGGCCAGGCCGTCGGCATACCTCTGCCACGTGGCGTTCCATGAATCGTCAGCGCTTTTGACAGCGTCATCCGTTGCCGTGAGGCAAAAAACGCTGCCGACGGCTAAACTATGCCGACGGCATTTCTCTTGGCCGTCGGCATAGGCCCCTATGCCGCCGGCTATACTACGCCGATGGTCTGACAAGACTACGCTGACGTAATCTATGGCGACGGGGCTATGCCGACGGCAGCCGTAGGCATATATCTATGCCGACGGCAAATGACCTGTGCCGACGGCCCTGGGCCGTCGGCATAGGCCGCGAGTCCGGTAGTGAGTTGGGCTGTTTGGAAAATTGAAGGTTCGAGATCAGTTTAGGGATTCTTCTAGAGTGGAAATTTGCAGTCTGCACTTTGTAATGGAAGTTTTCTAATAGTTGGGCCTTTCTGAGAAATATGCTAGAGTTATGTCGACTACAAACCGAATCAGGAGTCATCAAATATCCACGGATAGTCTAGACAGTCTGAACATTTTTGGCCATCCAATGGGAGTCACCAAATGTCTGCGAAGAATAGGCCATGCGGTCCTAACATCCGAAATCTTACAAACCGGAACGAAACTTCTGGACACGCCAACTAAGTCTTAGACCCCACCACAAACGCAATGTTTCCTCTCCCTCTCTTCTCTTTCCACTCCCCATTGGACAACGGGCAAAAATTTAGTGAAATGATTGGATGGCCAAGGTCTGCTCGGCTCTCGGCGCGCACGTCTGGACGTGTCCTAACATTCACACAATTGGTGATGTCCGTTTGGTGAACCATGTTGGAGTTGGCCTTACTCTTATCTTTGCTTTCATCTAGTAACTCCACCTCTTAAGGTCTTACGTGCCCTCTTTTTAAAGCTGGTGACCTTCGGTAGGCCGCACATCAATAAAAAGATTCTATATAAGGTAGTAACACATGAAATATCAAGATGATATTAAAATTAGGGATAAATATATTTTTTGTCTCTTAACTCTTTTGAAAGTAGAGGCATAATCCCTTAACTCTAAAACCAGCAAAACTTGGTCCCTCTACTTTTAAAATCGGATAAGTTTAGTCCTTCGTGCTATTTTAGGTGGTTTTCTTTCGACTCAGTGTAGTATGGTATACACTCTACAAAAAGTAAAAAAGTGAGAGCCAGGGAAGGTTGCGCGCTGCCGGGCCTCATCGCGCTCCCCGTGGGCGCACAAGCAGAGCAGCAGCAGTGCGCGTCCTTCCGTGCCGGCTGCGACATATGCCTGTCGGACTTTGCCGATGGCGAGATCGTCCGGGTGCCAGCCTGCTCGACGGCGGCAACGCGACTTTCCGGCGAGAGTGGGCTTGCAGCGCTGGCTTGATATGGTCCGCTCGTAGTTGATACGATTACATGTCGATGCATGTACGGAGCAAAAGCAAAGCCGACAACTAGCTTACATGTGTATGTTAATTGATCTAAGCTGATTCCTCTCGGGCCAAAAGCACCGGCCAGTGTTAGCTCCTAACTCACACGCATTCTGATGTGAACACTAGGACTCGAGTAGTTTGTGCAGCAAACAACTTGACGCGCAGCTGGATACTTGCAGCGACATGCAACGACATGCATGCAACTGCCGGACTCGACCCGCACGGCCTCCACACGAAATAGCGAGCTCGTGCTCTGCTAACTGAATGGGAAGAAAACGGGAAAAACTCAACTGCCTAACTAATTATTCAACAGCCAGAAGCGCATCAGGGAGAGCTTGCTTTATACACGAGCGAGCTAGCTTTGTATAGTAGAATGACCGTCAGTTGGGCTCTCCCTCTGGCCGGAAGGGGTGGCGTCATGACGGACAACCACCACGTAGAGTCAAAACCACTGCACGTCGGGCAGAAAACCACCCGAAGCGGTACGAGGGACTAAACTTATCCGGTTTTAAAAGTTGAGGGACTAAATTTATCCAGTTTTGAATGTTGAGGAACTAAGATTTGCTGGTTTTGCAGTTGGGAGACCATTTGTATACTATTAAAAAAGTTGAGGAACGAAAAATATATTTATCCCAACAATTAAATGCACCTAGACTATCGGACAACGCATCACGTGTCTTTTGTCTCCTACCAGTAATTATTATACCTTTGTGTATGGCATATATAGACGCAGTCTTAAGAGAAAACAAGCACATAGGGCAAGCTAGCTTATGGATGCAAGCGGAAGCTTACTCAATTACCATGGCGAACACTGCCAAGGTGGTGTTGGCAATCTTTTCTTTCGTGCAGGTGGAGTTCGCCTTCGCCTGGCACCACGCTGATCCAGGGACGTCTCTCACCATCGTCCAAGCTCTAGGGGTGATGACACTGAGCGGGTTCGACAAAGGAGAGCAGCGCTGGCCTGCATCATGCGATGGCATATACCACGGTGATAGGGAATCTGTGATGACGATCTCTACGAAGCTGTACACAGACGGGTCACAGTGCCACATCATGTTCCACTTCAGGAGCACCTAGACTGGGCGCAGTTCTCTGGTCGAGGTCGTGGACCAGTGCCACAACTACCGCGACGACGAGGTGGGATCATCGGCTGTTGTGTGGGAAGACCTCGGACTGGACACCAATGCGGGTGTGGTGCCCGTTATATTGAGCTAATTGTATCCACTTATTATTGTTCTGATCCGTAGATCCCAAAGTGACAATGGTTGGGATATTCTCCAGACATGACTGTAATCGGGGAGTTCATGTATTCACCCTGTGTTAATGCTTTTGTTCTTTATGGACCTGTTGTCGCGGGAGCGTAGGACAAAAGATGTGATGCAAGTTCTTATTATAAGCACATATGACTATATATGGAATACATGTCTATATTGAATTGATGAATTAGAGTTATGGTGTATCGCTCTAGGTTGTGACTGTTAAATGATGAATGTCATCCAACACAAATATCCATCACTGATTCAATGCCTACGCTTTTCTCATATTGATCTTTGCTAGGAAGTTGACAGAAAAAGCACATCACTCAAAGGAAGTTTCACAAAACAATTCTCTGAAGTCACCGAAGTTGTTGAACCTGAACACCTTGCGTTAGCGCTAGTCGTCATGTCAGCAACAACCGTTGGTCAAGTTCTCAGATATCATTGAACCTAGTCAGTAAAATATTAATCAGGACTCTATCAGGCTTGGTACCTCTTTTCTTTGATAAATGGTGTTTATCATCAAGCAGATACAAACAAATTATTAAACATTGTACATACGGCATATGTATAAACTGTATTAGACTAGGATTATTTGCGTGCTTTGAGTTTGTTGTACCTATAGTTGGACTGTTGTGATGTGGTCCAGTTGTTAGTAGCCAACTTGGAGATCAGTCCAACAACAGAGCCTCACGTGTAATTCTCTAGCGTTGAGCCTATATCAACACACACACACACACGTCCCTGCTAAATGCATAAGCTTAAGCCTCGTTTTCACATGGTATGCAAGCTAGCCTTTTCCATCACATCTAGCCTTGTCATCCACCCTTCCTTTGTCACCATGGCCTCCCCTTCTCTTGTTTCTCTCAGCCACACCATCACCAAGAAGCTCATCCAAGAAAATTTTCTCGTCTGGAAGGCGCAAATTCTTCCGCACATCAAGGCGGCAGGGATGATGGGCTACCTCAATGGCACAATCTAGGACCGCCCCCGCCGTCATGCTCTCGGAGAAGGACGTGTCCAGCAAGAAGGAGGTCACCGCCACTGTGAATCCTGAGCATGCCGTGTGGGTCACTCAGGATCAGCACGTTCTCACGTTCTTGATCTCTTCTCTCTCTCTCTCTCCCTCTCTCTCCCTCCCTCCCTTCCTCCCATCGTCTCTCTCTCTCCTTCTCTCTATATATAGGGTGTGTGGTACCTTCACCACTGCCGCAAGCATCGAGAAAGCATTACTACAGAGCTTCTCCTTCCAATCCAGGGCAGGGACGATTCAACTCCACTCACAGCTCGGCAACACCCGCAAAGGGGATCTCTCGACAGCGACCTGCTTAACCAAGATGAAAGGCATCACCGACGAACTGGCAGTGGCCGAAAAACCCCTTGATGAAGACAACATTGTCTGCCACATCCTCCAAGGTCTCCTCCACCAACCTGACTACAACGTAAGCCTTAATTTGGGCAATCTTCACTTGCACGGTCACCGATCAGCCCATCAGCCCCGGCGAGCTATTCTCGCTTCTTCTCATGGCCCAGGCCCACATTGACGCGCAACACTTTGCCTACTCTGCACATCTTACAGCGAAGGGCGGGGGTCCTCGCAACTACAGAAATTCATTTGGTGGTAGCAGTTGAAGTATTGGTGGTGGCTCTCACTAGTGCAGAAAAGCCTAGCTATGGCGTGCCACAATTGCCCTTACTGTCTTAGGGCTCCAACGCCACCAATATGGTGCCAGTGAATTTCTTACTGGTGGCGTTGGGGCAAACGTGAGCAGTATTTTCAGTACCGATGGCGTGACACGAGTGTCCAACACTAGCAATATGTTCATGTTAGCTATGGTATTAAGTGTGTGCTAACGCCAGTAACTAGATTTTTTGCTAATAAAAGAAAATTGTACGCAACAATTTATACCTAGTCCATATATGCGGCAATTTAAACTTACATAGTTTCAACTTTACAAAAGGTTAGGGCATCTCCAACGACAAACCGCAAACTTTCTCCCGCGGCCGTATGTGGAAAAGAAGGGTCAGTTCGCGGACACGGATGTGGGAGGCAGCCATCCAATTGTAGCCGCATATATCCGGCCTTCTTCATATTTCTTACAAGTCCGCATGAACAAATAGTCGCATGCAAAGGGTACATGCATTCAAATAGCCGCATGCATCACTAGTTCAAATTTAGATAAGTTTAAATATTACATACCCACATTGTTTTTCCATTTCACCGCCCACCGATACTCAATCAAATCTTACTTCAGCTCCTCGTGAGTTGGTCGATGTCGAATTTGTTGATGCACTTGAATAAACTCTTCAAATATGGCCGAATTCTGATCCGGAAGTTGGATAGGATACCCATGTTCTTAAATTCCAAGTTGCGGCAGCATCGCCACTCTCATCCTCCATGATTATGTTGTGCATGATCACACAACATATCATCACCTCCTACACGGTTTTCGGACCCATTTTTAGCAGGTCCACGAACAACTGCAAAACGGGCCTGCAGAACTCCAAATGCCCTCTTGACATCCTTTCTAGCTACTTCCTGTCTTGGGGCAACGTGAGCCTTTTTCTGGGTTTGAGATGGTGCTGGCAAAGGTAGCCCATGAAGCATAGATACCTTCAACCAGATAATAGCTCATGCTATACCCATGTCCATTGACAGTCTCGCAAACAACGGGAATCGTTGTAGCACATTGATGTCATTGTGAGACCTGGGCATGCCAAAGAAAGCATGCCACATCCAAAGATCCTGTGATGGTGGGCTTCTTAACATGACCCTGATATCGCCCTTGTAAAGCCTTCGGGAAGTTCTTCCATTAACAATGCATGCAAGCAAGAGATTCAAGGAAACCTGGTCACCCACTTGCTTCTATGATTGCCAGGAGCCTCTCCGTGTCTGCCACAGTTGGTTATCTGAGGTACTAAGATCCAAACACCTCGACCATGGCAGTTGCAAACTTTACCATGGCATCTCCGCATGTGCTCTCAAACATTCTTAGGTACTCGCCCCACGAATCAGCGGCCGTGCCATATGCATGCATCAGGAGTGTGCCTGTGCACTCCTGGTAACCAGATAAGCCAATAGTTCCCACGGCTTCCTTCTTCAGGACAACGTAGTCATCGTAGGACCGGACGCCATGGTTCAAAGATCGAAGACATTCTTGTGCATCCAAAAACCCGGCGAACATGGTCAACAAATAGTGCATCGGGGGCAAAGTAGTCGTCCATCAGTGTCAAATGGCCGCGCGCCCTATTGCGTTTGAGCATTCGATGACCCTTGATCGAGCCCTTGAAATTGAGGACATGCTCCTACACACGCTCTGCGTCTTCAAGGACCACCTACTTCATCGCCGTCTCATCTGGGTACTCCTCATCCGACAAGCCATCAGATGACTCCACATACTGCTCGTATATGTACTCCAAACCGGCATCCATTGCAAGAAAGAAGGGACAACTGTTTGCAGCTCCGGCGATTCATCATCGAACAGTTGCGAGCATGGTGAGAATAGCAGTAGCAGATGGTACATGACGGGGCGGTCAAAGGACAAGAGTTGAATGGAGGCGGAGGAGAAGCGGGATGGAGCCCTGTTGGAGCGCTGGAGGTGATGGAGACGTAGAGTTCCGGTAGGGGTGTGGCATGGTGACCGGGATGATGGAGCAGCGGTGAAGGAAAAAGAGAAAGAAGGAAGGAGAGAAAATGGGAGGATGGAGTCACGGGGTCCGGGAAGGGTTTTGGGTGGGCCAGGGTGTCAGATTCCTACATTTCGTGTGTCCGGACTCCTGCAAAGCTTCCTAACTTTTATCTCTTTTTTTGTAGGAGAAATCGCCCCGCAGATCGATACAGGCCCATGTTGACGGCTTCCGCGGCTGGACAGCATGGTCCTGCCGAATGTGGCCACTTTACAGGTACGCCTTGGAGATGCCCTTAGTAGTAATAAACTACCTAGTTCACAAACTCCACAAACAGTACTATATATGTCATTCATATTGGGTAAAAACATCCTTGGCCATAAAACTAAAAAGCATATTATTTCTACATACCCAAAATGAGTAGATCAAGCGGGCACTTATACCCTTATATGTACACATAGCCAACTACGAAACATGTCGACGATAGCACATGGCATATACAAATTGGATGTCACCTGAATGACTTTTTATTGGACCAACTGTATTTTCCTGTCAATGTACACCTAGATTACTACACGCACTCGTCTCGATCTTGCCCGCCATCATCTTCGTTTGTTGTGCAATATTAATTAATTAGATTGAAGTTGGATTGCAACACTCCATCCTTTTTTGGCAATATGAGGTCCAACAGCATGCGTGGTCTTAACAATGCAAAGATATACCACGTACGAGGGAAGAATTAATCCTTGTTTTGTCTGCAAGCTCTACGATGAGCCACACGAGGGCGGCATGCACATCACGTGTGTGATCACGTACATTGCTTTGTCTCCAGGCTGCAACACGAGCCTACGTAAAGCCCTCCAACCAACAGCCTTGAGAGAAAGAAAAGCACATAAGGGAGGGCAAGGGCAAGCTAAGCTAGCTTATAAACGCAAGCAGCAGCTTTTACCGCTGAATCACCATGGCGAGCACTAGCATGGCGGTGGTAATCCTTGGCATCCTTTGTTGAACAATTAGGCATTTTCCCGTTTAGTTTAATCCAGAAAAATAATGGATAAAACATGAATAGTAATATATTGATGAAACTAGAAACTAGCAACAATTCGTTGAGACTAGTCATGCAATCAAAATCATAAGCAAAATGCATCATATCCATGTCAATTGCTATTAGCAATAAACCAAATGCTAGCCCTAACAGTGAGGATAAGATGGCATACGGCGCAGTAGCAGAAGGTGCAGATGTCCCGATCGTCATGTCGCTGAAGAGGTCGTTTGACGTCGGGGAAGAAGTCGTCGTTGGGGAACTCGTCGTCAGTGATGTCGCCGTTCGCAGCCACGATGAACAAGATTCCAGCAGTCGCGGAAGGACGCTCCCCAATAACCTGATTGCCCCTCTCCCGTACCAGATCACAAGAGGCGGGGTTTCGGAGGCCTGCTGTCTCACTTCCCGGTGCACGCCAGGAAGAGAGATGGGAAAGAGATAGGCGGCTCAATGCTTTGGAATGAGACGAAAGGTTGTTGTGCTACTTGAAAAAATAGAGGAGCGACCTCTTATATATGTGAGAAGAGTTGAAACTGGCCTTCATTAGTAGAAGAGAAACCGGTGCAATAAACACCATTAAACAGACGCACTAAAAATCATTAAGGAGAGAATAAACGAGCGCACTAAAACTCACACGAAGTGTTCAGTTTCTTCTCCCATTTATGCGTCAATTGTTTCAAGTTTCTTCTCGCGTGATAAAACAGCGCATACACGTGGCATTGGTCAATTTTCCACACAACCTTGTCATGCATGGATGGGCCACATGAGCCTCTGGGATTTACTTTGAATTATTGGCACAAAATATGAATTATTATATGGGTTATGCCCAATAATTCCAACAATCCCCCACCAGATCCCAGAGGCACATAAACTTGCCTACCATTCCAAAACATTGTTTATATACCGGTGTTTCGGTGGGGACTATTAAGTT
The DNA here is from genome assembly GCF_002162155.2 of Triticum dicoccoides. NCBI lineage: Eukaryota > Viridiplantae > Streptophyta > Magnoliopsida > Poales > Poaceae > Triticum > Triticum dicoccoides. The sequence goes on along the minus strand of NC_041390.1, from coordinate 617,858,049 downwards.
GAACTTCCACCTAGAACTCCATGCTACACTCGTTCACAACTTGAACAGTTGACTACGCCTTGAACTGCAAGTTTTGTGCAAACAAGTTTCACGTAAAAGCCTTGACCGATACTAGACCGCTGAAAACTTTCCCGCAGGTAGGAGCATATACGTCATACTCCGGGGCCTCTTCATGAGTTTTTAGAGAACACCCAACTCTCACAAACCGCGACGTTTAACAATCTAACTCATATAGGTGTGTTCTTTCTAGATGTTCTGTAGGACAACATCTTTGCCTACCCAAGCCATGCAGAACACATTAAGATAAATATCAGCCTACCATACAGATTAGGAGAGAATTGCATCATGGCGGATGGATTTTTGTCAAATAAATATTCTCCTCTCAGTTATTCAATAGCTTGTCTGGCCAATTCTAATTCACGGGATCTTCGATCACAAAGAATGGGTTACCACCATGAATAACTTATGTAGTGGGTCTCAATCCCATCTCCTTCGATGCATTGTCTATCACATTTCGTGATAAACCCTTTCTGAAGGGATCTGTCAGATTCTTCGATGTGTTTATATAGTCCAACGCTATAACTCCGGAGTTTCTCATGAACCTGACATATTTCAGTCTCCTTCTCACGTGTCTTGATTACTTCTTATTATCCTTAGAACTGTTTAGCTTGACGATCACTGTTTGATTATCACAGTTCATTAGAATAGCTGGTATTGGTTTTTCAACCACCGGCAGGTCCATCAAAAGTTCTCGAAGCCATTCTGCTTCAACTGTTGCCGTGTCTAATGCTGTGAGTTCTGCTTCCATTGTTGACCTTGTTAAGATGGCCTGCTTGCAAGACTTCCAGGAAACAGCAGCACCACCAAGTGTAAACACATAACCACTTGTTGCTTTAAGTTCATCAGCATCATATATCCAATTTGCATCACTATAACCTTCAAGTACTCTTGGATACCCGGCATAGTGAATCCCATAACTCGCAGTACCTTTCAGATAGCGCATTATTCTCTCAAGTGCATGCCAATGAACATCTCCCGGGTTTGAAACAAACCGGCTTAGTTTACTCACAGAAAATGAGATGTCAGGCCTCGTAGCACTAGCTAAATACATAAGCGAGCCAATGATTTGAGAATACCTCAATTGATCTTTTGTTTCTCCTTCGTTCTTCCGAATCAAAACACTCGGATCATAAGGTGTCGGAGAAGGTTTGCAATCTGAATATCCAAAGCGACCCAGAATCTTCTCCACATAGTGAGACTGCAAGAGAGTGATCCCACCATCACCACCTCTTAAAAGTTTGATTTTCAAGATAACATCAGCTACTCCAAGGTCTTTCATCTCAGAGTTTTGATTCAAAAAATCTTTCACTTCCTGAATGACCTTGAGATTTGTTCCAAATATAAGTATGTCATCAACATACAAACATAATATAACTCCTTCGCCCCCACCATGGCAATAGTACACACACTTGTCGGCTTTATTTGCAACAAAGCCCGTAGATGTCAAAGTTCTTTCGAACTTCTCATGCCATTGCTTAGGTGCTTGTCTCAAACCATACAAAGATTTCAACAATTTACACACTTTTCCTTCATGGCCATCTACTACAAAACCATTAGGTTGTTCCATGTAAATTTCCTCCTCCAACTCTCCATTTAGGAAAGCTGTCTTAACGTCCATTTGATGAACGAGAAGATTGTGTGAGGCAGCCAATGAGAGTAGTACTCGAATGGTGGTCAATCTGGCCACGGGAGCATAAGTATCAAAGAAATCTTCACCTTCTTTTTGGGTATATCCCTTGGCTACAAGCCGCGCCTTGTAATTTTCAATTGTACCATCGGGCCTAAGTTTTTTCTTAAACACCCACTTACACCCTACAGGTTTACACCCATAAGGACGATCAGTGATCTTCCATGTCCTGTTAGCCATGATAGAATCCACCTCACTACGCACAGCTTCTTTCCAATAGTCAGCATCAGAAGATGCATAAGCTTCTGAAATAGAAGTCGGAGTATCATTCACGAGGTACACAATGAAATCTTCACCAAATGACTTTGCAGTCCTTTGTCTCTTGCTCCTTCTAGGAGCTTCATTGTCATCCTCCTCAGGAATATCTGTGTGTTTTTTCTCGGAATGTTCCAATGGAACAGTAGGTCCAAGAGTTGCCTCTGACCTCTGACTAGATGAGCTAGGCATATCCTTCATAGGAAAAATATCCTCAAAGAAAGTCGAATCATTCGACTCCATGATGGTACCAACATTTATGTCAAGTACCTCAGATTTCACCACTAGAAATCTATAGCCAATGCTATGGAAAGCATAACCCAGGAAAACACAATTAACTGTTTTTGGCCCAAGCTTACACTTCTTGGTAATTGGTTCATTGACCTTCGCCGAACAACCCCAAGTCCGTAAGTAGGAAAGTTTAAGCCTTTTCCTTTCCCATTCTTCAAACGGAGTAATCTCTTTATTCTTTGTGGGAACTCTATTTATGACATGACTTGCAGTCATCAAAGCCTCGCCCCACCATTCCTTGGAAAGTTTCGCTGTATCTAACATGGCATTAACCAAATCAGTTAGAGTTTGGTTCTTTTGTTCGGCAACCTCGTTTGACTGGGGGGGGAATAGGGAGGCGTCCTCTCATGTATTATACCATGTTCCTCACAAAATAAATTGAACTCGTTGGAAAAATACTCTCCACCATGATCCGACCTAAGCCTTTTGATTTTTCGATCGAGTTGATTCTCTACTTCGGCTTTATAGATTTTAAAGTAGTGCAAAGCCTCATCTTTTGTTTTCAACAAATATATCATGCAATATCTAGTAGAGTCATCGATTAGAGTTATGAAATATCTTTTTCCACCTTTTGTCAACACACCATTCATCTCGCAAAGATCTGAATGTATGAGTTCAAGTGGTGCCAAATTCCTCGCCTCAACAGTCGTATGAGACTTGCGAGGTTGCTTTGCTTGCACACAAACTTGGCACTTAGAACCTTTGATAATTGTAAATTTCGGGATTAAACTCAAATTTGCTAGCCGCGTCATGACACCAAAGTTAATATGACAAAGTCGTGAATGCCAAACATTTGATTCGGTTTCACTACAAACATGATTAATAACTTTAGTGCAAAAGTCTGACAAAGATAAGCGAAACAAGCCTCCGCTCTCATAGCCTTTCCCAAATTGTCCACACTTAGATACTACAACCTTATTGGACTCAAATACCAATTTATAACCATCTCGACACAAACGAGAACCGCTGACGAGATTTTTATTTATAGCAGGGACATGCTGCACGTTCTTCAATCACACAATCTTTCCCAAAGTAAACTTCAGATCGACCGTACCAACACCATGAACAGAAGCATGTGTCCCATTTCCCATCAGCACGGGTGTAGTTCTTGCGACCTGATAAGAAAAAAACATGTTTGTGTCAGAACACACATGTACATTGGCACCGGTGTCAATCCACCAATCTGGAGAATGACATACTGAAAGAATGGTAGGAAATTTACCATACCCGACATCTTTCATGTCAACATCGCCAATAACAACATTAGCGGTCTTGCTATTATTCTCATTCTGACGCATGTCCCAGCGGTCCTTGCAGGATGAAGCCCAATGTTCTTCACTGCCACATACATGGCACTTTCCTTTCTTCTTATAAGTATCCTTCTTCTTCTTGAAGTTGACAGGTTGTGGGGCTTTGTACTTGCCATCAAATTTTCCTTTGCCCGCATAATTATTTTTGTTCTTGGGTTTGTGGTTTTGGAAATTTCTCTTTTGTACCAAATTGGCACTAGTATTCCCCTCATAGAAATGAGCACGTGTGTCTTTTGCCCTCGCCATCTCTTCCACATCAAGAATGCCAATTAGATTGCCAACAGTAAATTCTTGCCTCTTATGCTTCAGAGAGGTAGCAAAATTCCTCCATGAAGGTGGAAGCTTGGCAATGATGCCTCCAGCAATGAATTTGTCCGGTAACACACAATTGAGATGCTCAAGTTCTTTAGTGAGCGACTGAATCTCATGAGCCTGCTCAACAACGGAGCGGTCATCAGTCATCTTGTAGTCATGGTACTGTTCCATGATATACAACCCACTTCCCGCGTCTGCGACTCCAAACTTGGCTTCGAGCGCATCCCACATATCTTTACCGACCATGATGGTCATGAATGGATCGACAATCTTGTCGCCAAGAACACTCAAGACAGCACCTCTAAAGAGGGTGTCTATAGCTTGGAAAGCTTGCTCCTGCTCAGCAGTCAGCTCTCCCTCTGGCTTGCCTTTAGAGGCGTGAAAACAGTTCATGGTGGTAAGCCAAAGGACTGCCCTCGCACGCCACCTCTTATAGTTCACGCCCTCAAATGGTGCGGGCTTGAGAGTTGCAGCAAAAGCAATAGGAGAAAATTGCGGCACATATCAGGTTTTTGGATTGTCGATCAATTAGGCATTTTCCCGTTTAGGTTAATCCAGAAAAATAATGGATAAAACATGAATAGCAATATATTGATGAAACTAGAAACTAGCAACAATTCGTTGAGACTAGTCATGCAATCAAAACTATAAGCAAAATGCATCATATCCATGTCAATTGCTATTAGCAATAAACCAAATGCTAGCCCTAACAGTGAGGATAAGATGGCATACGGCACAGTAGCAGAAGGTGCAGATGTCCCGATCGTCATGTCGCTGAAGAGGTCGTTGACGTCGGGGAAGAAGTCGTCGTTGGGGAACTCGTCGTCAGTGATGTCGCCGTTCGCAGCCACGATGAACAAGATTCCAGCAGTCGTGTAAGGACGCTCCTCAAAAACCTGATCGCCCCTCTCCCGGATCACAAGAGGCGGGGTTTCGGAGGCCTGCTGTCTCACTTCCCGGTGCACGCCAGGAAGAGAGATGGGAAAGAGATAGGCGGCTCAATGCTTTGGAATGAGACGAAAGGTTGTTGTGCTACTTGGAACAATAGAGGAGCGACCTCTTATATACGTGAGAAGAGTTGAAACTGGCCTTCATTAGTAGAAGAGAAACCGGTGCAATAAACACCATTAAACAGACGCACTAAAAACCATTAAGGAGAGAAGAAACGAGTGCACTAAAACTCACACGAAGTGTTCAGTTTCTTCTCCCATTTATGCATCAATTATTTCAACTTTCTTCTTGCGTGATAAAACAGCGGATACACGTGGCATCGGTCAATTTTCCATACAACCTTGTCATGCATGGATGGGCCACATGAGCCTCTGGGATTTACTTTGAATTATTGGCACAAAATATGAATTATTATATGGGTTATTCCAATAATTCCAACATCCTTGTGTTCCTGCAGGTGTCCGGCGCGGCTGGGTGGGCCATGGACCTCCCGGCAGTGATTTTACTGAATGCCTTCCAGCAAGGAGAAGAGGGCGGGCCGGCGGCGTGCGACGGCTAGTATCATAGCGACGGCCTCTTCCTGGTGGCGCTGACCACGGCGTGGTATGAGAATGGCGCCCGGTGCGGGAAGGTGATCAGCATCAATAACTCGAATGGGCAATCCCATGAGGCTATGGTCGTTGACGAGTGCGGCACCGATAACGGCTGCCGCACCGATGAGATCAGCACGTCCGTCGCTGTGTGGGAGGCACTTGGGCTCGATACCAGCCTCGGCGAGGTATCCGTCACCTGGTCGGATGTAATCTGGTAAATCTGAGTCATCCGGTTTTAACTTCAATAATGTGCATTCGTACATGCATGATGTGTGCGGATAATCTATTTTATGTACTAAGTGTCAATCAGTGCGAAGTTCGTAATGGTACTACTAGTCTGTTTGAAACGATCTCAGTTTGGGATAATCTATTTTATGTACAAAGTGTCAATCAAATTCTGTGAGTTTGATTTGTATGTATTTCGCCCCTTGTAATTATTCTCCCAAACTCGCTACTTTCCTTTTCCTTTAAAGCTTAAATAATGAAGGCAGCATTCCTACAACTCCACGGAATAAAAATCAATATTGGGCACCAGCAAAGATCAATGCCATTTTGCCACACTCGAGAAGAATGAATGAAGTAACATGACAAGAAAACGAGACACCAGTCGGGAGAGCTCCATCCAAACTTAGTTGGCCTAGATATGTGGAAGTCCGCTACGATGCGGTAAGGCACTGCTTCATCAACTGAGCAACGACGAACTTGTGTGCACGCTTGTTAGAGTTGTGTGTATGCCGCGTTGGGCTTGGCCTTCGTTGACGACGGCTTTCATAGTCTTTGGCAGTGGTTCTATGGGCCAGGAGTCGCAGTAGACGGAGCACAAAAAGCACCCGCTGTGATTATGGTCGCGGTCTGTGGTCACCAGGACATGCAGCTGGGGCCGACTATGGGAAGCCGTCGGGAAAGACAAAGGGACATCATTGGAGGAGCGACGCGTGTTGGCAGTGGTGGCAGTTGAAGCAGTGGCCTAAAGCAGAACTGCGCCCTCCAGCCACCGCGCTGGGAACACCGCCTGCGCACCTCGCGGAAGTCCTACCCCAGATCTACCTGCCGCGAGCACCCCACACCGTCCAGCGACCTGGCGCGCCCAGCAGCGCGCCTGCCATGCCAGGCTATGCACCACCGTGAAATGCTGGTCGCGCCCTCTCGCCACGCCGCCCGCCTCACGTCACCTTGGCTGACCACGCCGACTATTCTAGGCTACTCCCTGCATTGCATGTAAAAAAAAATCGGAGTCCCAACTTCCGGAAAGGATCCCCTTTTATGTACATCACATACCATATACATATGGTGATTTACAAGGAAGGCCTTCGGGACGCCACGCCGAACCCGCAGTGACTCGCCAACAAGGGGCACCGAAGTCGTGTAGGCCAAAAAGGAAGGTGGTTAGGACTGAGACGGCGGCGTAGAGGTATGATACAAAACCTCGCTCCGTGGTTGTCGTGTTTTTTAAAATATAATGACGTCCATGTTTCCTAATAGAAAAAACGCTAGCCGGACTATATCCGGAGAGGTTGCCGGTCACGCCTCCACCAGTCGGGCTCCAGGGCCGGACATAGAGGTGGAAGCTAACACGGGGCGAATGCCGGATGCTCCTCCTACAGAGGATGCGGACAGACTATCCGCTACAAATTCCAAAGTGGAATGCGCCATGAATCACAGGCGTCACCGGGCCGTACTCCGTGACGCTTGTTTCTCCCAAGAGGCGTTCAATGCCTTCAACTCAGGAGACGCGTACATCCGTGCTGCTCAAAATGGTCTAGACAGAGCCACGTACCAGTATGTAAGGGATACACGGGTAAGAAAATCTGACGATTATAACCCCTGAGACTTAAAATAGTTGACACAACTGATTTAAGGATCATTATTTGTGCAGGTTCTTACAGAGAAGAATTCTCAATTGTCTCAAGAGCTGGAAGAGTGCAAAGCCCAGCTACGGGCCACTGTTGCCGCGTTGAAGGAGTCCGAGAAGGGCCCCTCTGATAACACTTGATTCCATTGCAAAGAATGACAGGTACCAGATAGTATGCGGCATGCGTGCAAATCTAACAATAGATGTTGCAGATGACCCCGGAGTGAATCTGGAGGCCGTGCCGGTGAATGCGGAACGTGCTGATCGACAGCTGAATGCTGGCGAGCGCGTGCTTACGTGAGTCAGGCAGGAGAAAAATAATCTCCAGGACGCCAATATCCAGCTGGGCGTGGAACTGAAAGATGTTCGAGCCCAGCTTGCGGACTCCGTGAAGGAGAATAAGCGGCTTCGACGCGGCATTTTCAGCAAGTGCTTGAACGAACTTTGGAAGGAGTTCGGCGAAGAAGCCGGTTAACAGAGTTATGTCTGCAGGTATGCTGATGGGTCGTCCTGCGGAGGAGATGCCCGGGTCTGCAGGTGATCTTCTACCAGAGCTCTCACAACTGCACGAACAAGTTCGGCAGGTGATGCAGGGTATTGCCCAAGCCTTGTGGCCATTCGCGTCCCCGCCAGGAGGCATGGGGGAGCTTATAGAGAAGCTCAAGGGAGCGCGGCGGCGCTTCCGATTATGGAAGATATCGGCCTACCGACAAGGTGCAAGGGAAGCCTGGGCTATGGTGAAGACGCGATATACCAAAGCTGACCAAACCACATGGCCGAGGTCGGATCTATGGGGCCCGATGGGAAAGAGATCCCCCTCAGTTTGGTGTATGACCATGTAGAATTAGTCGTAAAGTATTCCCAATAGGATTGTAGGCTAGACAGCCTGTTGGATGGTATAGAAGAAGAATTTAATCAGTCTTAGTGACTGTGTACTTCAAGTGACATATATAATGTCCCTAGCCGGATTGTAAATTATTTGTCATGGCGGACCTTTTCGCTTCGACCTCTGGACCCGATAGTCCGGAGTGTATCCGAATACCTGCTCGGTTATGTAAAAATCGGGGTATGCATTGAAACCGGGCGTAGGGGTCATAAGTGCTTGAACAGACAAGTACCCAACTAGCTGTGTTATATTACATGGATAGTAAGAAACATCTTCCAGAGAGAATAGTTTCGTTAAGGGTTCCTTTCCCTGGGTACGCATGCCCTAATGTGCATGTCCGAACTACGAAAAGAGACGCGGGCTATAAACATCTGGGGGCATGTGTCAAATTAAATAAAAGTCATCTTTTGTTCACCGACCAAATATTCCCTTAAGAACGCTAGCTTTCGGCTTCACCCAGTCTGAGGTACACATCCGGATGACCCGGCAGTAACAATCGCAGAGGTGCTCCCCTTATGCCCTAGCCGAATTAACAGGAACGTAGGGCATAAATATAAGAGCCAGTCAACCCAGCTTGGCCAAAACTTAAGTCATATCGATACATATAATGGAGAAAAAAGGTAGATGTGGAAGAATAACACATGTGCGGGGCATAAAGCCTAGAAAAATAGTTATATTAAGCTTCTGTGTAAGAAGCCCCCAGGTATAATGAGCGCGGTTAGCGCGTCAAGATTGTGTAACCAAGACACAAGTTTAGCCTTTTAAGGCCTTGAGGAGAATAAAAAGAGAGAAAGAGAGAAAAGACAGATAATTGATATGCAAAAAATTGATGGAGGTAAGGAGACGAACATAGAGTCTGGCACTAGGCGTAGAATCTTCGGAGTCTGGCTGCGTTCCATGGGTTTGGCTCGAGTCGATTGTCCGATGCATCCCGCAGACGGTACGCTCCACCGGTCAGAACCTGGTCAATAATGAAGGGACCTTCCCATTTGGGCTTGAGCTTGTTCTTTTTCTTCTCCGGCAGGCGTTGAACTAGTTCGCCAACGTTATAGGTTTTGGCCCGTACTTCTCTACTTTGATACCTTCGAGCCTGTTGCTGATAGAATACGGAACGGGCTTTTGCCACATCGCGCTCCTTCAGGGCGTCCAAACTGTCCTGCCGATCGAGCTCGGCCTCTTTTTCTTCGTACATGCGCACTCGAGGTGAGTCATGAATTATGTCACAAGGCAGAACCGCCTCTGCGCCGTACACCATAAAAACGGTGTGTATCCGGTAGTGCGATTTGGCGTGGTCCGCAGCCCCCATAGTACTGAGTCGAGCTCCTCTACCTAGTGTGTGTTTGATTCCTTTAAGGACCGCACTAATCTGGGTTTGATACCGCTCATGATAAGACCATTTTCTCGCTCGACTTGACCGTTAATTTGCGGGTGATAGACAGAAGCATAGCTGAGCTTGATGCCCATGTTGCTGCACCAAAGTTTTACCTCCTCGGCTGTAAAGTTCGTGCCATTGTCAGTGATGATGTTGTGGGGGATGCCATAATGGTGTATAACCCCAGATATGAAGTCTATCACCGGTCCGGATTCAGCCGTTTTGATAGGTTTGGCTTCTATCCATTTGGTGAATTTATCCACCATGACCAGTAAGTATTTTTTCTTATGGGTTCCCCCTTTAAGGGGTCCGACCATATCATGCCCCCAGACCGCAAAGGGCCAAGTAATGGGGATTGTTTGGAGAGCGGTAGGCGGCATATGGCTTTGATTTGTAAAAAGCTGGCAACCGACGTAATGTTGGACCAGATGTTGTGCATCTGGTCGGGCCGTCGGCCAATAAAAACCTGTACGGAAGGCCTTGCTTACAAGGGCCCGGGCTGCGGCGTGATGGCCTCCGAGTCCAGCATGGATTTCTGCCAAAAGATTCCGCCCTTCCTCTTCGGAGATGCACCGTTGAAGGACTCCGGTAGTGCTTTTCTTATAAAGCTCTCACTCGTGGACCTTGTTGGCTTTAGATCGCCGCACTATGCAGCGTGCCTCATTTTGGTCCTCGGGTAGTTCCTGCCTGGTTCGGTAGGCCAGGAATGGTTTTGTCCACGGGGCGATGATGGCCATTATCACGTGGGTTGAAGGTGTTATTTCGATGGCAGAGCCTCCAATTATGTCAGAGTATTCGGTATCTGATGTTGTGGCCAGGTCCGGACTATTATTACCGGTGTCCCCCTCCCATACCACAGATGGCTTAAACACTTTTTCCAGGAAGATGTTGGGTGGGACAGGCTCGCGCTTAGCGCCGATATGGGCGAGGATATCCGCCGCCTGATTGTTTTCCCGAGCCACATGGTGGAATTCAAGCCCCTCGAACCGAGCTGACATTTTGAGAACGGTGTTGCGATATGCCACAATTTTGGATCCTTGGCATCAAAGTCTCCATTTATTTGAGATATTGCGAGGTTCGAGTCCCCACGCACCTCCAGGAGTTGAATGCCCATGGAAGCTGCCATCCGGAGACCGTGTAATAGGGCCTCGTATTCGGCTGCGTTGTTGGAGTCTGTGTATAGTATTTGGAGTACGTATTGTACTGTATCTCCGACTGGGGACGTCAGGACGACGCCAGCCCCCAGACTTGCCAGCATTTTAGAGCCGTCGAAGTGCATGATCCAATTGGAGTATGTGCCATACTCTTTAGGGAGTTCGGCTTTTGTCCATTCGGCGACGAAATCGGCCACTACTTGCGACTTAATGGCTCGCCGTGGTCTATATGTTATGTCGAACGGGAGGAGCTCGATAGCCCATTTGGCAATCCGGCCCGTGGCATCGCAGTTGTTTATTATGTCGTTGAGTGGTACTTCTGAGGCAACCGTAATTGAACACTCTTGGAAGTAGTGTCATAATTTCCGGGATGCCATGAATACCGCGTATGCTATCTTTTGATAATGTGGGTACCGTGATTTGCATGGAGTGAGGACAGTGGATACATAATATACCGGCTTTTGAAGTGAGAATTTATGTACGTCCGTCTCTCGTTCGACGACGAGCACTGCGCTTACAACTTGGTGAGTTGCCGCTATATATAACAGCATTGGTTCGCCGAAATTTGGCGCGGCCAAGATTGGTTTGGTGGCCAAGATGACTTTTACTTCTTCCAATCCGGCGTGGCTGCATCCGTCCACTCGAAGTGTTCGGTGCGCTGAAGAAGGCGATAGAGGGGGAGTACCTTTTCTCCTAATTGGGAGATAAAGCGGCTTAAGGCCGCCACACATCCAGTTAACTTCTGGATTTTCTTGAGGTCAGTTGGGATAGCCAACTGCGACAGAGCCCGGATCTTAGCCGGATTTGCTTCAATTCCTCTACTGGAGACGATAAAGCCCAGGAGCTTTCCAATGGGTACGCCGAAAAAGCATTTTTCCGGATTGAGCTTAATGTCGTATGTTCGAAGATTGTCGAACGTGAGCCTCAAGTCATCTATTAAGGAGTCGACGTGTCTGGTTTTAACGACCACATCGTCGATGTATGCCTCCACTATTTTGCCGATATGCTTTTCGAGACATGTCTGAATCATGCGCTGATACGTTGCGCCGGCGCTTTTGAGCCCGAAAGGCGTAGTGTTAAAACAGAAGGGGCCGTATGGAGTGATAAATGCCGTTGCGGCTTGATCGGACTCCACCATCTTAATTTGGTGGTAACCGGAGTATGCGTCGAGGAAGCACAATGAGTCGTGTCCTGTGGTAGCGTTGATAATTTGGTCGATGCGAGGGAGGGGGAAGGGATCCTTTGGGCAAGCCTTATTAAGGTCCTTGAAGTCGACGCATAGGCGCCAGGATTTGTCCTTCTTTGGTACCATCACCAGGTTTGCTAGCCAGTCCGGATGCTTTATTTCTCTAATGAATCCGGCCTCCAGTAACTTGGCTAGCTCCTCTCCCATGGCTTGTCACTTAGATTCGGAGAAACGTCGAAGAGTCTGTTTGACCGACTTAAATCCCTTTAGAATGTTAAGGCTATGCTCGGCCAGCCTGCGTGAGATTCCTGGCATGTCTGAAGGATGCCAGGCGAATATGTCTCAATTTTCACGCAGGAACTCCCGTAGTGCGGCGTCTACAACAGGGCTTAACTGTGCCCCGATGGATGTTGTTTTTGTGGGGTCCGTTGGATGGACTTGGAATTTGACTATTTCATCCGCTAGTTTAAAAGAGGTGGACTTGGATCTTTTGTCTAGTATCACGTCGTCCCTGTCCACTGTGGAGCGCAGCGCGGTTAATTCCTCTGCCACAGGGGCTTTGGATAATGCCTCGAGGGCCAGTGCGGCTGTTTTGTTCTCGGCGTGGAGTGCTGTGTCCGGATCACTAGCTAGAGTGATGATTCCATTGGGACCGGGCATTTTGAGCTTCATGTACTCGTAATGGGGTATGGCTTGGAAGATCATGAATGCCTCCCGCCCTAGAAGGGTGTGGTATCCGCTACTGAACTGGGCCACTTGGAATGTAATTTCTTCGGACCTGTAATTCTCCTGAGTGCTGAATACCACATCTAGTGTGATTTTCCCAGCGCAACATGCCTCCCGACTAGGGATGATTCCTCGGAAGGTCGTGATGCTTTGCTCAATACGGTTTCTCTCTATTTCCGTTTTTTGAAGAGTCTCCTCATAAATGAGGTTTAATCCGCTGCCGCCATGCATGAGCACTTTAGTGAGCCGAAAGCCGTCCACAATTGGACTGAGGACCAAGGCGGCTAGTGCTCAGGCTGTTCGGAATTTAGGTTCGTCACTGGCATTGAAGGTGATAGCCGTGTCGCTCCATGGATTTATTGCTGCCACCTGGCAGACTTCGGCAAGGCTGCGGAGTGCTCGCTTACGCATATTATTTGAGGCGAAGGTCTCGAAGACTGTCAATACTATATTGTTATCCACGGGAAGGTGCTCTGAGGTGTTTTGGATGAGGAGATCCTCACCGCTCTTGGCCACCTACCGGAGTACCCAACATGCTCTAAGGTTGTGTGTTGGTATGGTATCCGCTGTACTATGAATTTTGCAGGGCCCGTTAAGGGCCAGTTCTTTTGCTAGATTTTTTGGGCTTCCAGAATAAGCTTCCCCCTACCCAGCTTATTCTAAAACCCAACCAAAATTTTCTTTTTAAAAGCCTACTAGTCAAGTCTTAACTACTAGGCTTCTAAAAAAATAAGTTTGGTTGAGCTTCTAGAATAAGCTAGGTAGGGGGCAGCTTATTCTGGAAGCCACCAAAAGAACTGGACCTAAGCCATCCCTCCAATATGGTTCCACGCCCTGTAGTGGTCTTTTGCTTCTTTATAATTGAGATCGGCGACTTATGAGAGTGCACCCTTTTAGTTCGGACTGGGGGGTTTGTCAGAGCCGGATTATCCCAAAAGTTTGTTTGGGTTTTCCAGGCGCTTCCCATCGCACAGTACTTCCGTACTATGGCCGCCAAGTCAGCGAAGTGTGCTATGTCACGGCAACTTATGGCGTTGAGGATTCCCTTGTTCGTGCAATTGTTGCAAAAGAGCGAAATTGCGTCTTCCTCGGGACAGTCCTTGACCTTGTTCATTACAAGGAGGAATCTGGCCCAATAGTGATGTACTGTCTCTTGGGGCTCTTGCCTAATGTAGGAAAGATCGTTTGTATCTCGGTGGGTGGGTGGATTTAAGTCTAGACCTTGACCCAATCTGAGACCCTGGGGCGGGGGAGTTTCCGATCTTGGACGTTCTGGCTCCGGCATTTTGCCCCGCAAGTTCGGCATGCAGCCAGATTCTAGGTTCAGGGTTAGGGCGATGTCCTCCCGTGGGCGGGTATCCGGCTCGGAGAGCTCAGGAATCCGGACATAGTTTGTCCTCAGGATAGAGGGAGAATCGCCGCATTGCTCCTCCACCACCGCTATCTGATGGGTGACCGGCGGAGAGTTAATCTCCCTTTGGTCGGGTTTAAGCCCAATCCGATTGTAGTCCGTAGCGACTCCCAGAGCGGTGATGCGATTCAAGAGCTCGTTCAAAGAGGAGAGCCCCATTGGATCCATCTACTTGGGGAATTTCGAGCCGATGTGGAGGCTATTTTCGATGACCCGAGAAGTCATCATCGGCGCAGTGGCCGAGCAGGTGGTCATGACGAAGCCGCCTAGTCGGAGAGTTTGGCCTACAGCCAGGGCTCCCCAGAGGTGATGTTGTCCTTGACAACGAGACGAGCCATCCTCCTTATGATGATGACACAGTGGAACTCTCAATGAAAGCACCAATGTCGGTGTCAAAACCGGCGAATCTCGGGTAGGGGTCCCGAATTGTGCGTCTAAGGCGGATGGTAACAGGAGGCAGGGGACACGATGTTTACCCAGGTTCGGGCCCTCTCGATGGAGGTAATACCCTACGTCCTGCTTGATTGATCTTGATGATATGAGTATTACAAGAGTTGATCTACCACGAGATCGTAGAGGCTAAACTCTAGAAGCTAGCATATGGTATGATTGTATGTTGTCTGATACGTCTCCAACGTATCTATAATTTTTGATTGCTCCATGCTATATTATCTACAGTTTTAGACATTATTGGGCTTTATTTTCCACTTTTATATTATTTTTGGGACTAACTATTAATTGGTGGCCCAGCCTAGAATTCCTGTTTTTTGCCTGTTTTAGAGTTTCGAAGAAAAGGAATGTCAAACGGAGTCCAAACGGAATGAAACCTTCGGAAACGTGATTTTCTCATCAGATAAGATCCAGGAGACTTGGACCCTCCGTCAAGAAATCCACGAGGTGGTCACGAGGGTGGAGGGCGCCCCCTAGGGCGCGCCCCCTGCCTCGTGGGCCCCTCGAAGCTCCACCGACGTACTTCTTCCTCCTATATATATCCACGTACCCCCAAACGATTGGGGACGGAGCCAAAAACCTAATTCCACCGCCGCAACTTTCTGTATCCACGAGATCCCATCTTGGGGCCAGTTCCGGAGCTCCGCCGGAGGGGGCATCGATCACGGAGGGCTTCTACATCATCATCCAAGCCCCTCCGTTGAAGTGTGAGTAGTTTAATTCAGACCTACGGGTCCATAGCTAGTAGCTAGATGGCTTCTTCTCTCTTTTTGGATCTCAATACAATGTTCTCCCCCTCTCTTGTGGAGATCTATTCGAAGTAATCTTGTTTTTGCGGTGTGTTTGTTGAGACCGATGAATTGTGGGTTTATGATCCAGTCTATCTATGAATAATATTTGAATCTTGTCTGAATTCTTTTATTTATGATTGGTTATCTTTGCAAGTCTCTTCGAATTATCAGTTTGGTTTGGCCTACTAGATTGGTTTTTCTTGCCATGGGAGAAGTGCTTAGCTTTGGGTTCGATCTTGCGGTGTCCTTTCCCAGTGACAGAAGGGGCAGCAAGGCACGTATTGTATCGTTTCCATCGAGGATAACAAGATGTGGTTTTTAAAATATTGCATGAAACTATCCCTCTACATCATGTCATCTTGCTTAAGGCGTTACTCTGTTTTTAACTTATTACTCTAGATGCATGCTAGATAGCGGTCGATGAGTGGAGTAGTAGTAGTAGATGCATAACCGTTTCAGTCTACTTGTCTCGGACGTGATGCCTATATACATGATCATACCTAGATATTCTCATAACTATGCTCAATTCTGTCAATTGCTCAACAGTAATTTGTTCACCCACCGTAGAATACTTTTGCTCTTGAGAGAAGCCACTAGTGAAACCTATGCCCCCCGGGTATCTTTCTCATTATATCAATCTCCATCACTTTATTATTGATTTGCTTTTACTTTTTACTTTGCATCTCTATACCAAAAATACCAAAAATATTATTTATCATCTCTATCAGATCTCACTTTCGTAAGTGACTGTGAAGGGATTGACAACCCCTAAATGCATTGGTTGCGTTGAGCTATTGTTTTTGTGTAGGTACGAGGGACTCGAGCGTAGCCTCCTACTGCATTGATACATTGGTTCTCAAAAACTGAGGGAAATACTTATGCTACTTTGCTGCATCATCCCTTCCTCTTCGGGGAAATCCAACGCAGTGCTCAAGAGGTAGCAAGAATAATTTCTGGCGCCATTGCAGGGGAGTCTACGCAAAAGTCAACATACCAAGTACCCATCACAATCCCTATCTCCCGCATTAGATTATTTGCCATTTGCCTCTCGTTTTCCTCTCCCCACTTCACCCTTGCCGTTTTATTCGCCCTCTCTCTCTCTCTATTTGCATCTTTTGCCCGTTTGTTTGCTCGTGTGTTAGTTTTTTTGCTTCTCGTCATGGCTAGTCTCATATCTTATCCGTTGTCTCCCGAGAATGAAGTTCTAATTTTAAACAAAGGGAGGGAGAAAATCTAAAAGATGCTTGGTATAGAATTTGCAATGTTCAAAATAGATCTACCAGGAAGCAATCTACTTCAGTTCTTCTCCGCAATTTTTATGTAGGTGCTAATCCTTGGTATAGATATATCCTTGATACCATAACCGGAGGGAACTTCTTCGGTAGCCATACTTTTGATTCTTATAATGCTATGTTAGATTTATTTGGCTCACCACCTCTTTTGGTTAATGGAACTATGTTAACTTTGGAGCATGTAATGCAAAGACTTGAAATTATTGAAAATAAAGTTGCTACTATCGAATTAATTGAAAATCTAGATAAAAATATCCACAATCAAATTACCCAATATGGATCTAAGGTAGGAATGACTTTGAAAAATATTAAGGAAAAGGAACCCATAGTTAATGAGAAAATAAACTTAGATTCTACTAGAATCGATAAACTTGATGGCATCATTACGAACTTCGGAACCGTTTTTTCTTCCGTAAAGAATACTTGAAGTTCTCCTACTAAAATTGCCAAGCTTATGTATGTTCCTAAAAATAAGGGTTAATCATCTAGTAAGGGAACTGCGGATCTAAAATCTATAAGTATTCATCCCAATCTTTTTGCTATCATTAAGGAACCAATTGCTACAAATGAATTTTTTGATCTTGTGCCTAAGAGTTTCATAACCACTAGAAAGAAAGAAATTCCTAAGGGAGATAGATCCCTCATTGAATAATTTCCTACCAAAGATGGCAATACCTTGATCTATTCTTGCTTGTTATGCCAAGCTAGGGGCGTTAAACGATAGCGCTTGTTGGGGGGCAACCCAATTTTATTTTTATTCCTTGCTTTTTGTTTCTGTTTAGTAATAAATAAATTATTTATCCTCTGTTTTGGTTGTGTTTTTTTGTGTTCAAATAGTGTTTGTGCCAAGTAGAACCGTTGGGAAGAGTTGGGGAAAGTCTTGTTGAACTTGCTGTAAAAAACAGAAACTTTAGCGCTCACGAGAACTGCTGTCATTTCTATTTGGAGAGCGCTATTTAGTTAATTATTTGTGCAGATGATTAATAGATAAATTCCTCACGTCCAGCAATTTATTTTAGAATTTCTGGGGTTCCAGATCTTGCGCTAGCTATAGATTACTACAGACTGTTCTGTTTTTGACAGATTCTGTTTTTCGTGTGTTGTTTGCTTATTTTGATGAATCTAATGCTAGTAAAATAGTTTATAATCCATAGAGAAGTTGGAATACAGTAGGTATAGCACCAATATAAATAAATAATGAGTTCATTACAGTACCTTGAAGTGGTCTTTTGTTTTCTTTCGCTAACGGAGCTCACGAGATTTTCTACTTTAAGTTTTGTGTTGTGAAGTTTTCAAGTTTTGGGTAAAGATTTGATGGACTATGGAACAAGAAGTGGCAAGAGCCTAAGCTTGGGGATGCCCATGGCACCCCCAAGATAATCTAAGGACACCTAAAATCCAAAGCTTGGGGATGACCCGGAAGGCATCCCCTCTTTCGTCTACTTCTATCAGTAACTTTACTTGGAGCTATATTTTTATTCACCACATGATATGTGTTTTTATTGGAGCGTCTTTTATGATTTGAGTCTTCGATTATTAGTTTACCACAATCATCCTTGCTTTACACACCTTTTTAGAGAGCTATACATGATTTGGAATTTGATAGAATACTCTATGTGCTTCACTTATATCTTTTGAGCTTTATAGTTTTGCTCTAGTGCTTCACTTATATCTTTTAGAGCACGGTGGTGGATTTGTTTTATAGAAACTATTGATCTCTCATGCTTCACTTATATTATTTTGAGAATCTTAATAGCATGGTAATTTGCTTAAAATCCTAATATGCTTGGTATGCAAGATTAATAATAAAACTTTCGTATGAGTGTGTTGAATACTAAGAAAAGTTTGATGCTTGATGATTGTTTTGAGATATGGAGGTAATAATATCAAAGTCATGCTAGTTGAGTAGTTGTGAAATTGAGAAGTACTTGTGTTGAAGTTTGCTAGTCTCGTAGCATGCACGTATGGTAAACGTTATGCAACAAATTTGAAGCATGAGGTATTATTTGATTGTCTTCCTTATGAGTGGTGGTCGGGGACGAGTGATGGTCTTTTCCTACCAATCTATCCCCCTAGGAGCATGCGCGTAGTGCCGAGGTTTTTGATGAGTTGTAGATTTTTGCAATAAGTATGTGAGTTCTTTATGACTAATCTTGAGTCCATGGATTATACACACTCTCACCCCTCCATCCTTCCTAGCTTCTTCGGTACCGTGCATTGCCCTTTCTCACATTGAGAGTTGGCGCAAACTTCGCCGGTGCATCCAAACCCCGTGATATGATACACTCTTTCACACATAAACCTCCTTATATCTTCCTCAAAACAGCCATCATACCTACCTATTATGGCATTTCCATAGCCATTCCGAGATATATTGCCATGCAACTTTCCATCATTCCGTTTATCATGATACATTCATCATTGTCATATTGCTTAGGATGTTCATGTAGTTGACATAGTATTTGTGGAAAAGCCACCGTTCATAATTCTTTCATACATGTCACTCTTGGTTCATTGCATATCCCGGTACACCGCCGGAGACATTCATATAGAGTCATCTTTGTTCTAGTATCGAGTTGTAATCATTGAGTTGTAAATAAATAGAAGTGTGATGATCATCATTATTAGAGCATTGTCCCAAGTGAGGTATAAAAAAAAGAAAGGCCATAAAAAAGAGAAGGCCCCAAAAAAATAAAGGCCATAAAAAAAGAGATGGCACAACAAAATGAGAGAAAAAGAGAGAAGGGACAATGTTACTATCCTTTTACCACACTTGTGCTTCAAAGTAGCACCATGATCTTCATAGTAGAGAGTCTCTCATATTATCACTTTCATATACTAGTGGGAATTTTTCATTATAGAACTTGGCTTGTATATTCCAACAATGGGCCTCCTCAAGTGCCCTAGGTCTTCGTGAGCAAGCAAGTTGGATGCACACCCACTAGTTTCTTTTGTTGACCTTTCATACATTTATAGCTCTAGTGCATCCGTTGCATGGCAATCCCTACTCCTTGCATTAACATCAATCGGTGGGCATCTCCATAGCCCATTGATTAGCCTCGTTGATGTGAGACTTCCTCCTTTTTTGTCTTCTCCACATAACCCCCCTCACTATATTCTATTCCACCTATAGTGCTATGTCCATCGGGGTTGTGCATGATGAGAGCATTCTTGTGTGACGAAAATGAAACATGACTAAACTATATGATTTTGTAGGGATGAACTTTCTTTGGCCATGTTATTTTGAGAAGACATAATTGCTTAGTTAGTATGCTTGAAGTATTATCATTTTTATGTCAATATGAACTTTTGTCTTGAATCTTTCAGATCTAAATATTCATACCACAATTAAGAAGAATTACATTAAAATTATGCCAAGTAGCACTCCGCATCAAAAATTCTGTTTTTATCATTTACCTACTTGAGGACGAGCAGGAATTAAGCTTGGGGATGCTTGATACGTCTCCAATGTATCTATAATTTTTGATTGCTCCATGCTATATTATCTACTGTTTTAGACATTATTGGGCTTTATTTTCCACTTTTATATTATTTTTGGGACTAACCTATTAGCCGGAGGCCCAGCCCAGAATTGTTGTTTTTTGCCTGTTTTAGGGTTTTGAAGAAAAGGAATATCAAACGGAGTCCAAACGGAATGAAACCTTTGGAAACGTGATTTTCTCATCAGATAAGATCCAGGAGACTTGGACCCTCCGTCAAGAAAGCCATGAGGTGGTAACGAGGGTGGAGGGTGCCCCCCTAGGGCGCGCCCCTACCTCGTGGGCCCCTCGAAGCTCCACCGACGTACTTCTTCCTCCTATATATATCCACGTACCACCAAACGATCGGAGACGGAGCCAAAAACCTAATTCCACCGCCACAACTTTCTGTATCCACGAGATCCCATCTTGGGGCCTGTTCCAGAGCTCCGCTGGAGGGGGCATCGATCACGGAGGGCTTCTACATCATCATCCAAGCCCCTCCGATGAAGTGTGAGTAGTTTACTTCAGACCTACGGGTCCATAGCTAGTAGCTAGATGGCTTCTTCTCTCTTTTTGGATCTCAATACAATGTTCTCCCCCTCTCTCGTGGAGATCTATTCGATGTAATCTTCTTTTTGCGGTGTGTTTGTTGAGATCGATGAATTGTGGGTTTATGATCCAGTCTATCTATGAATTATATTTGAATCTTCTCTGAATTCTTTTATGTATGATTGGTTATCTTTACAAGTCTCTTTGAATTATCAGTTTGGTTTGGCCTACTAGATTGGTTTTTCTTGCCATGGGAGAAGTGCTTAGCTTTGGGTTCGATCTTGCGGTTTCCTTTCCCAGTGACAGAAGGGGCAGCAAGGCACATATTGTATTGTTGCCATCGAGGATAACAAGATGGTTTTTTTTATCATATTGCATGAATCTATCCCTCTACATCCTGTCATCTTGCTTAAGGCGTTACTCTATTTTTAACTTAATACTCTAGATGCATGTTGGATAGCGGTCCATGAGTGGAGTAATAGTAGTAGATGCAGAATCGTTTTGGTCTACTTGTCTCGGATGTGATGCCTATATACATGATCATACCTAGATATTCTCATAACTATGCTCAATTCTATCTATTGCTCAACAGTAATTTGTTCACCCACCATAGAATACTTATGCTCTTGAGAGAAGCCACTAGTGAAACCTATATACATTATATTAATCTCCATCACTTTATTATTGCTTTGCTTTTACTTTGATTTTACTTTTTACTTTGCATCTCTATACCAAAAATACCAAAAATATTGTTTATCATCTTTATCAGATCTCACTTTCATAAGTGACGGTGAAGGGATTGACAACCACTAAGCGCATTGGTTGAGTTGAGCTATTGTTTTTGTGTAGGTACGAGGGACTCGAACGTAGGCTCCTACTGGATTGATACCTTGGTTCTCAAAAACTAAGGGAAATACTTACGCTACTTTGCTGCATCATCCCTTCCTCTTCGGGGAAATCCAACGCAGTGCTCAAGAGGTAGCATTGTCCTATGGACTAAACCCTCCGGTTTATATAGACACCGGAAGGGGCTAGGGTTACACAGAGTCGGTTACAAGGGAGGAGACCTACATATCCGTATTGCCAAGCCCGCCTTAGACGCACAGTTCGGGACCCCCTACCCGAGATCCGCCGGTTTTGACACCGACAACTACCCCAGATCTACCTGCCGCGAGCACCCCACACCTTCCAGCGTCCTGGCACGCACGGCAGCGCGCCTGCCATGCCAGGCTATGCACCACCGTGAAATGCCGGTCGCGCCCTCTTGCCGCGCCGCCCGCCTCACGTCACCTTGGCTGACCATGCAGCACTGCCCAAATCTCGAGAGAGTGGAAAAAGGAAGGACCCCGCTGACACCGCCGCCACATGGGCTTTGCCAGCAATGACTGCCGGCCACTGCGAGGGGAGGGAGGGTGGCAGAACAGGTTTTAGTATTTACTTCTTTTTCAGCCCAGAATTCCAGCTGCCGCATTCTCCCTCTTAGTATAAACCTTGTAACATAAGAGAGAATAGATATAAGTATTGTGACGTAATGTGTAATAACAACTCATAATCCAATAAATATCGATATAAAAGCATGATGCAAAATGGACGTATCAACTCCCCCAAACTTAGACCTGTCCTCAAGAGGAAGACGATATCCAAAAATATGTCCACATGTTTAGAGATAGAGGTGTCGATAAAATAAAATATGGACATGAGGGCATCATGATCATTCTTAGAACAACAACATATATATATTGTAATATGATTTCTTATGCTAAAATAACAATTCATTCACAATTTAAAGTATGAATCAGAAACTTCATTAAAAACTAACTAACTATAATCTCAGTCATTGAAGCAATTGCAATTTATCATAACATCGGAAAGAGTCAATATAAGAGCTTTTCAGCAAGTTCACATATTCAAATATCATTTAGTCTTTCACAATTGCTAACACTCACGTAATACTTATGGGTATGGAGTTTTAATCGGACACAGAGAAAGATATGGGTTGCCTCCCAACCTTTTACCTCAAGGATAATATCAACAATAATAATTTATGAAAACCCACATCCAATTAGCTATATATATCAGGATCTTTCCAACACATAGTGCTTGCCAAAGGATAAAATGTAAAAAGGAAAGGTGAAGATCATGACTCTTGTATGAAGTATAGGAAAAAAATAAAAGATAGGCCATTCACTGAGGGAAACCGAGGTTGTCATGTGTTTTTATGGTTGGATGCACGAAATCTTAATGCAAAAGAATGTCACTTTATATTGCCACTTGTCATATGGACCTTTATTATGCAGTCTTTCGCTTTTATTTCTTCCACATCGCAAGATCGTATAAATCTTATTTTCTCCACATTAATAGATCATACATATTTAGAGAGCAATTTTTATTGCTTGCAACAATGACAACTTACTTGAACGATCTTACTCTATCCATAGGAAGATATGGTGGACTCTCATGGAAAAACTGGGTTTAAGGATATTTGGAAGCACAAGTAGTATCTCTACTTGGTGCAAAGAATTTGGCTAGCATGAGGGTAAAGGCAAGCTCAACATGTTGGATGATCCATGAAAATATAATTTATTTCGGATGTAAGAAAATATAACCCATTACGTTGTCTTCCTTGTCCAAATCAACCTTTTAGCATGTCATATTTTAACGAGTGCTCACAATCATAAACGATGTCCAACATAGTATATTTATATGTGAAAACCTCTCTTTCTTTATTACTTACTATTAATTGCAACGATGACCAAAACTATGTTTGTTAACTCTCAACAACTTTTATTCATCATACTCTTTATATGTGAAGTCATTACTCTCCATAAGATCAATATGATCTTTTTATTTCTTTTTATTCTTACTCTTTTTCTCAAGATCATAGCAAGATAAGCAAGCCCTTAACTCAAAACTAATCTTTATTATATATAGCTCACGGACTCGATTACATAGAAGGATAATAAAGCAAAACTCAAAACTAAATCATACTAAAACTTTATCCTACTAGATCAAGATATTACCAAAAGGATCGAACTAAGAAAAAACGGTAAAGATAAAAGTGTGGTGGTGATACGATACCAGGGCACTCCCCCAAGCTTGGCAGTTGCCAAGGGGAGTGCCCATACCCGATACTCAGTTCTCCTTTGGTGGTGAAGAAGAGATTGTTGATGATGTAGGCTTGTCGTCCAGCATCAAGCGCAGGAGATGATCCAACTTACGAATAATGCCCTTGAGTGCGATGATATGCTCTTGCAACAGAATATTTTCACGAGTTAGATACTTTTTCTGCACCCGAATTATTTCAATCATCTTGAAAGCTTCAATTTTGGTAGGGGTAAGAAGATTGTAATGATGTTGAAGGATGTCTTCTTCTCCTGCTGCCGGAGCTTGATCCTCCGTGGCCTTCTTGATCCCATCATTCTTGTTGATCTCCATGGGTTCTTCTCTCTTCAGATCTATCTTCATTAGCCAAGCATCATCGCCCTAATTGTTGGAGGAGGGGGACGACATCATGCTTGGCCTTGACAACTCTGGTAGAAAATAGCTCGAAACAAAAACGAAGGATAATTGCATGGTACGATGGTCAAAACCTTCGGGAGAATATATAATGAATTTTTACCGACCAAAAGAAGTATCATGCAAGAAGACAGAGTCCGGAGGGCACACGAGGTTCCCACGATGACGAAGCTATGTACCTAGGGTAGGGTCATGGACTTGTCCAAACTTCCCTACCCAAGGACATCTCTAGAAGAAATCACCTTTCAATCGACTTGGAGGTGTTCCACTCGACAGACTCGAAGACACTCGACCAAGAAGCGATCACTCGACCAAGACCAAACCACTTGATGGCCAGGAGACCTAAAGGCACTCCGCATGCTAACGGTCGGTTATTAAGTAGCCTTTATGGTCATCATAGCACTTTATTAAGGGCTTTACCAGTAACGCCCGAACTTAATGTATTTAAAACCCTGCATAACTGAGGGTCAGAGGGGTCCGGCGAACTCTATATAAGCCACCCCCTCCTCATTGTAAAGGGTTCACACCCCTATAAACCATACACGCATAATCCAGTCGACCGCCTCCGGGCTCCGAGACGTAGGGCTATTACTTCCTCCGAGAAGGGCCTGAACTCGTAAACCTCGTGCGCTTAGAACTTCTCCATAGCTAAGATCTTGCCTCTCCATACTTACCCCCTACATTACTGTCAGACTTAGAACCACGACAGTTGGCGCCCACCGTGGGGCAGGTTTTTTAGTGATTTGTTGGAGGAGTTGCGATCTTTTCCGATCCGAATCATCATGGTTTCTGGCAGAGTGTTGGTGGAGGGCCACGAGATCCGTCTCGGCGCACTCACGTTCATCGCCCACGACTCCGCTTGGCTTCAGGAGGCTCCGCTCGACGTGGACGCGCTCCCTGTCCGCGGGGAGACGCACTTTCGCGCGTGCGCCCGCGGCATCCTTTCGCGGCAACCGTCGACCCACTATCGGTCGGCTCTTGTGCTGTCATCCCTCCTTGTTTCCCACCGGCGTAAGCGATCCGGTCGGTCGAGACTTTGGCGGTGGGTGAGACACGCGGTGGCACGCCAGTCGGCCATCCCTCAAGTCGCGGCGATCAAGCCCGACGAATCCCTCTACGACCTGTTCGATCTGTCGACTGGCTCCGCAGAGACCGCATCCAAGTGCGACAGCAGCGATCCGGCGGAGGAGGTTCTGATGGTCGATGGACCACCCAATCCTCCCTGTTTTCCTTGCACCAATGGAGGCGCGGGTGGAGGCGACCCGTCGCGTCCCCATGAGGAATATCTCCCCGAGCCTCTCACGTCGCTGTAGAAAGAAGAACTTCGTCGCCGGAACATGGATGCGCCGCACACTCCTATCATCGGAGAAACCCCCGAGGCTCGTGCCTTCGAGGACGCGCGCCTGGCAAACTTGGCCGAGCGCGCTCGACTGGAGAACCTCCAGCGAGCACTCGACGAGCGTGCGCGACAACGGGTTCCCGAATCCAGTCGATGTCAGCTCTTCCCGCCTCCGTAGGTATATCAAACTCCGATTCAGAATTTAGCAGCTGCGGCCCGTATAGCAGAGTCGATTCAGCCTTCCGAGTCGGAGGCTAGCAGAGGCTTGCTACAGATCAGAGCGTTACTCCGGGCAGCAGGAGACCAGAATTCCGCTGTTTCTCAGTCGCGGAACAGGATTCACAGCAAATCCGTTGTTGCAGACACAGTCCAGTCGGCTCATAGCCCAAGATCGCCCCCGAGGCGTGAGGGATGTGGGGACTGGCGTAATCAGTATGGGAACCGTGAGCAATATGACCGTCGATTCGATCGTGACGATCGACGTCGAGTGCCCACCCCTCCCCCGAGGTGCGGGTCATATGCACCTCGACAGCAGGATGACAGGCGCCCTTGTAGTGTTGGGCGAAGGATTCCGGTCGACTCCAGGGAGCCAGGCTTTGATGCGAGATCCATTCTCGTTCAAGGTTTGGTCGACAGGAACAGAGCTCACCAAGAAGGTCATGACAGAGATGCACCTACCAGCAGCAGAGCACATGCTTCAGGGCCAGAGTGCTTTAGTAGAGCCATCAGGGCTGCTGTGATTCCTCCCAACTTCAGGTTGGCGACTGGAGTCAGCAAGTTCACTGATCAATCCAAGCCCGATACTTGGCTTGAAGACTACCGAGTGGCCGTCCAGATTGGCGGCGACAATGATGAAGTGGCCATGAAGCACCTGCCTCTCATGTTGGAGGGCTCGGCCAGAGCATGGCTAAACCAGTTAGCACCCAGCAGCATTTACACTTGGGAAGGTCTCACCCGAGTGTTTGTCACCACATTCGAAGGAACATGCAAGCGACCGGCAGGGCTGACGGAACTGCGGTCTTGCGTGTAGAAGCCGAATGAAACATTGAGGGATTACATCTAGAGATGAATCACGTTACATCACAAGGTGGAGAATGTGCCTGACCACCAAGCAGTCAGTGCCTTCAAAGAACGTGTCAAGTACAGAGAGCTGAATCTGAAATTCGGTCGGACCGGAGATATGTCTCTGAATCGGATGATGGAGATTTCCACCAAGTACGCTAATGGTGAAGATGAGGATCGACTCAGGAGTGGCAAGCTCAAGTCAGTCGCCCAAGAAACCGGAGGAAATTCCAATCAGAAACAGAAGTGAAAAGCCGAGCCAGCCGCTCCCGGGGAAGCCTTGGCTGTAACCCAAGGAAAGTTTAAAGGGAAACCCAAAGGACCTTGGAACCCCAAGAAAGTTAAAGACCAGGACGGAAATGATGTGTTGGATTTGCCATGTCTCGTCCACACCAAGAAAGATGAAGAGGGTAATTTCATTTACCCGAAACATACCACTCGACAGTGTCGACTCTTGATCCAGCAGTTCCAGGGAAAGCAGCCGAAAGATAAGGAAAAGGAGTTGGATAAAGTTGAGGACAAGGATGATAGTGACGATGGATACCCCCAGGTCAATTCCACCCTGATGATTTTTGCTGATGTGGAAAGCAAAAGTCGACTGAAAGTTATCAACTGAGAGGTGAATATGGTTGCTCCGGCGACACCCAGTTATCTGAAGTGGTCTCAGACTGCCATAACATTCGACCGGTCCGATCACCCAACGCACATCGCCACCCCTGGGAGGCAAGCTTTGGTGGTCGACCCAGTTGTTGAAGGCACTCGACTAACCAAAGTCTTGATGGATGGTGGCAGTGGTTTGAATATATTATATGCTGAGATGTTGAAAGGGATGGGCATTCCGATTTCCAGACTCAGTACCAGCAACATGAGTTTCCATGGAGTCATTCCTGGGAAGAAGGCTAAATCACTCGGCCAGATTGCTCTTGATGTGGTTTTTGGTGATTCCAAGAATTAACGCAAAGAAATGTTGATGTTTGAAGTTGTAGACTTCTAGAGTGCCTATCACGCTATTTTGGGCAGGCCGGCTGATGCACGCTTCATGGCCCGACCATGTTACGTGTATCTCAAATTGAAGATGCCTAGCCCCAAAGGTGTGATCACTATTACGGGCAATCGGAAGAAAGCGGAAGAATGTTTTTAGAAAGGTTCAAAGATCGCTGATGCTCAGATGGCGGTGGTGGAGCTGCAGGAATACCAGAAGACTACAGACCCGAGTGATTTATTACGAGCCAAGAAGCCCGCCACAGAATCAGCTTTTCAGTCGTCTGGCGAAACAAAGACAGCTCACATCCACCCGACCGATCCCAGCGCTGCTCCAACTCACATCTCAACAACACTCGACTCCAAATAGGAAGAAGCGCTCATCTAGTTCCTCCGTGAGAACCGGGACATTTTCGCATGGAAGCCTTCTGACATGCCGGGTGTTCCCAGGGAGCTGGCTGAGCACTGCCAAAAAGTCGACTCAAAAGTAAAATCTTTCAAGGAACATCTCCGACGGTCCGTCGTCCAGAAGAGAAAGGCTATTGGCGAAGAGGTGGCTCGGCTCTTAGCAGCAGTGTTCATCCGAGAAATCAATCACTCCGAGTGGCTCGCCAACGTTGTCATGGTCCCCAAGAAGGACAAGTCACTTCGCATGTGCATTGACTTTAAACATATTAATCGGGCCTACCTGAAAGATCATTTTCCTCTCCCCCGCATTGATCAGATAGTCGACTCGACTATGGGATGTGAGCGACTGTCTTTTTTAGACGCTTATTTCGGGTACCATCAGATCCGTCTGTACGGGCCTGACGAGATTAAAACAACTTTCATCACTCCATTCGGGTGCTTCTGTTATGTTACCATGCCGTTCGGCATCAAGAATGCCGGAGCCACATTCATGAGGATGATTCAGAAGTGTTTGCTCACTCAAATCAGTCGGAATGTGGAAGCATACATGGACGACATTGTGGTCAAGTCACGGAAGGGTTCCGACCTGCTAGCTGACCTTGCTGAAACCTTTGCCAACCTCAGGAGGTATGATATCAAGCTTAATCCATCAAAGTGCACATTCGGAGTTCCTGGCGGAAAATTACTCGGTTTTCTCGTTTCCGAACGGGGAATCGATGCCAATCCAGAAAAAGTCGGTACTGTACTCCGAATGAAAAGTCCTATGTGAGTGCACGACGTCGAGAAGCTTACTGGTTGCATGGCCGCTTTAAGTCGATTCATATCCCGTCTCGGTGAAAAGGCATTGCCTCTCTACCGATTGATGAAGAAGTCCGACAGGTTCGAGTGGACTCCCGAAGCTGATGCAGCGTTTGCAGAGCTCAAAGCTCTGCTCTCCACCCAGCCGGTGCTTGCTGCCCCAATCAGCAAGGAGCCTTTGCTGCTTTACATCGCAGCCACGGGACAAGTCATCAGTACGGTACTTACGGTCAAGCGGGAAGAAGAAGGAAAAGCCTTGAAAGTTCAGCGCCCAGTATATTATATTTCTGAATTTTTGACCCCGTCGAAGCAAAGATATCCTCATTATCAGAAGCTTGTATATGGGATTTATATGACCACAAAGAAAGTTGCTCACTACTTCTCTGATCATTCCATTACAGTCGTCAGCGACGCTGTGTTATCAGAGATCCTGCATAACAGAGATGCAACTGGTCGAGTGGCAAAATGGGCGATTGAACTCCTTCCTCTAGATATCAAGTTCGAGGCAAAGAAAGCTATCAAGTCCCAGGCAATAGCAGATTTCGTCGCCGAGTGGATTGAACAGCAACTGCCGACTCAGGTTCACTCGGAGCATTGGACCATGTTCTTCGACGGCTCCAAAATGCTGAATGGTTCCAGTGCCGGGGTAGTGTTGGTCTCCCCCCGAGGAGATAAGCTCAGATATGTTCTTCAAATCCACTTTGATTCCTCCAATAACGAGGTGGAATATGAAGCACTTTTGTATGGGTCGCGCATGGCCATTTCACTCGGCGTTCGTCGCCTCATGGTCTATGGTGACTCAGATTTGGTGGTTAATCAGGTGATGAAGGAATGGGACGTCAGAAGTCTAGCCATGACTAGTTAGTGCAATGCAGTGAGAAAGCTGGAGAAGAAATTCAAGGGGTTAGAGCTTCATCACATACCCCGACTGAAAAATCAAGCAGCTGATGATTTGGCAAAAATAGGTTCCAAAAGAGAAGCCATTCCCAGCAATGTGTTTCTGGAACACATCCACACACCATCAGTTCAGGAGGATCCCTTCACTGAAGAGGCCCCGCAGCCAAAAAGTGCCACGGATCCGACTGAAGTTGAAGTTCCAGCTGTGGTCGACCTGATCATGGAAGTCTTGGTCATCACTCCCGACTGGACAGTACCTTACATCGCGTACATCCTAAGGAAAGAACTCCCAGAGGACGAAGAAGAGGCTCGAGAGATCATCCGTCAATCCAAGGCCTTCACAGTCATAAAGGGGCAGTTCTATAGGGAAAGCGCGACTAGAGTCACTCAAAAGTGTATAACACCAGAAGAAGGTCAAATGATCCTTGATGATATCCACTCGGGGACCTGTGGTCATCATTCGTCCTCTAGGACCATTGTGGCTAAAGCATACCGAGCGGGATTTTACTGGCCAAGGGCCAATGAAATGGCAAAAGAGATAGTCGACAAATGTGAAGGATGTCAGTATTACTCCAATATGTCGCACAAGCCCGCGTCAGCTCTGAAAACCATTCCACTCGTCTGACCCTTTGCTGTTTGGGGGCTGGACATGGTTGGACCACTGAAAACTGGCAGGAGCGGCTTCACTCACGTGCTAGTAGCAGTCGACAAGTTCACCAAATGGATTGAAGCTAAGCCTATCAAGAATCTTGATGCTTGCACTGCTATCAGTTTCATCAGAGAGTTGATATTCAGATATGGAGTTCCGCACAACATCATCACTGACAATGGGTCAAACTTCGATTCCGACAAATTCAGGGCCTTTTGCGCCTCTCAGGGCACACAAGTCGACTATGCTTCGATTGCTCACCCTCAGTCGAATGGACAGGCGGAAAGAGCAAATGGCCTAATTCTCAAAGGACTGAAACCTCGATTGATGCGCGATCTCAAGCACGCAGCAGGTGCATGGGTCAACAAGCTTCCATCAGTTCTTTGGGGATTGAGGACGACTCCGAACCAATCGACCGGAAGAACCCCATTCTTTCCGGTCTACGGAGCCAAAGCAGTCTTGCTGAGTGACATGCTTCACAACGCCCCTCGAGTTGAGCTCTACTCTGAAGAAGAAGCAGAACAAGCCCGGCAGGATGTAGTCGACCTCCTGGAAGAAGAAAGAGAAATGGCCATGATCTGATCGACCATCTATCAGCAAGACTTGCGTCGATTCCATGCCAGAAATGTGAAGAGTCGAGCCTTCCAAGAAGGAGACTTAGTCCTCCGCGTGGATCAGCAAAAACCACACAAACTCGCTCCTACTTGGGAAGGCCCGTTCATAGTCACCAGAGTCCTCCACAATGGAGCGTACCACCTCTACAATGTCGATCGCCAGATTGATGAGCCACGAGCCTGGAATGCGGAGCTACTCCGCCCCTTTTATACTTGAATTCTCATTCGGATGAGATGTAATAAGAAAAAACTCCTGTAGTTTATTTATCAAAGACAAGAGTGTTATAATTTTCTCAGCGATTGTTATTGTTTTTGTTTGCATAAGAAATCCCCCAGTGGGTGGCTTAGCTGCGAATCCGCTTCGCCTAAGTTTGTAAAAATAATTTCCTACCGAGTGGTGAGCTAGCCTCCCACTCGGGGGCTTAGCTACGAACCCGTTTCGCCTAAGTATTTAAAAATCCTACCGAGTGGAGAGCAATCCTCCCACTCGGAGGCTTAGCTGCAGTCCAGTACTCGCCTAAGTTTTCTCACTCAGAGACTTAGCTGCAGTCCGGCACTCGCCTAAGTTTGAAAAAATCCTACCGAGTGGAGAGCAATCCTCCCACTCGGAGGCTTAGCTGCAGTCCAGTACTCGCCTAAGTTTTCTCACTCGGAGACTTAGCTGCAGTCCGGCACTCGCCTAAGTTTGAAAAAATCCTACTGAGTGGAGAGCAATCCTCCCACTCGGAGGCTTAGCTGTAGTCCAGTACTCGCCTAAGT
>NC_041390.1:617818519-617826084 GCF_002162155.2 Triticum dicoccoides | reverse complement strand
TTAGCTGCAGTCCAGTACTCGCCTAAGTTTTCTCACTCAGAGACTTAGCTGCAGTCCGACACTCGCCTAAGTTTGGAAAAATCCTACCGAGTGGAGAGCAATCCTTCCACTCGGGGGCTTAGTTGCAGCCCAGTACTCGCCTAAGTCTTCTCACTCGGAGACTTAGCTGCAGTCCAGCACTTGCCTAAGTTTGAAAAAATCCTATCGAGTGGAGGGCAATCCTCCTACTCGGGGGCTTAGCTGCAATCCAGTGCTCGCCTAAGTTTCCTCATTCGTAGACTTAGCTGCAGTCCGGTACTCGCCTAAGTATTTGAAAATCCAACCGAGTGGTGAGCAAACCTCCCACTCGGGGGCTTAGCTGCAGTCCAGTGCTCGCCTAAGTATGAAACACATCTCAATCCTCAAGGACGACGAGGTGCAGGTCGACTTCCACCTTCTCCTGGGGAGCTTCGCCACAAATACAATGTGCGCTCCATCGCGCTCTGCAGTAACGAGGTGCGGGTCGACTGCCACCTTCTCCTGGGGAGCTTCGCCACAAATACAATGTGCGCTCCGTTCCGCTCTGCAGTAACAAGGTGCGGGTCGACTGCCACCTTCTCTTGAGGAGCTTCGTCACAAATATAATGGGCACTCCATCGCCGACCCACAAGGGCAACAAGGCGTGGGTCGACTGCTTCCTTCTCCTTTGGAGCTGCGCTACAAATACAAAAGTTGTCTCGAATAAAGAACGGGTTCACTCAGCAGGGGATTCATGAAGGTATTCAACGATAAACCAAGTTCTGATAAAATTCTAAAGGTTCCGGACCACAGATCGAAGTGCTCAGGCATTCAGCCCGAAAGAGTTTAACGGTTACAAAGACCACTCGGCATTCCGAGGCAAATTTAAGGTGAGGCATAAAAGTTTGTTCACTCCACGGG
Source organism: Triticum dicoccoides (assembly GCF_002162155.2). NCBI lineage: Eukaryota > Viridiplantae > Streptophyta > Magnoliopsida > Poales > Poaceae > Triticum > Triticum dicoccoides. The sequence continues at coordinate 617,825,166 of NC_041390.1, read as the reverse complement.
AGGAGGACTAGCAGGCTCGACGAACTCATCTAAGTCAACGCCGTCGGCGATCCGAGTGGCTGCAGCGATGAAGGTCTCCATAAAAGATCGGAAGTCATGCTTCTGGGTGTTGGCGACCTTGATTGCTGCCAGCTTATCTTGTCGCACCTCCTTGAAATGGACGCGAACCAAAGATAGAGCCACATCAGCGCCACACCGGGCAGAAGACTTCTTCCACTCCTGCACTCGGTCAGGGATTTCGTTGAGTCGAGTCATCAGGGACTCAAGATCATTTTGGAGCGTGGCCTCTGGCCAAAGTGTCGGGTCGATCCGCGACATGGCGACCTTCAGTCGAGCCAAGTAGTCCACGGCACCGTCGATGCGGGATTCCGGTCGGAGCAGATTCATGGCAGTTTCATCTTTCACGGGAGAATTGATTGGATCCAAACCTGGTTCGATCCGCCTGGTCTCCTCCTCGAAGTTCTGGCAAAACTCTGCATTCACGATCCAAGAATTAGTCAATTTTCATACGCTGAGTCGACACAAAAAAATCAGTCGGAACAAAATGTGCACCTTCAAGCTTGATGAACAACTTCTTGGCAAGGCTCCTCAGGTAGCTCTCCAGATCGTCCCTCCTGCGAGCGATGCCTTCCATCTTCTCGCCCAGGTTGAGGTTCTCCTTCTTCCAGCGCGAGCACTCCTTGTTGGCTTCGTTCAGAGCAGATTTCAGCTTGGTATTCTCTTCTTCGAACTGGCCGACCGAAGCCAATTTCTGTTCAGCCAGAGCAGTTCTGTCGTCAGCGTCCTTTCGAGCAGCAGCCAAATCCTGATCCTTCTTCACCAGAGCTTCTCTCAGTTTTTCTGCAAAGAAACGATGATTGATTCAAAAATAGCAGAAGGGTATTCAAGCCTAAGACAGACCAGTCGACAAACTCGTCTTACCAGTGGCGCCGTCCTTAACCTGTTGCAGCTCTGTCTTGGCCAGCTCCAAGTCGAGGTTCAGCTGAATCTGCTGTTTCTCCAAGTCAGCAAAGCGAGCTCCAAGATCACAAGATTTCTGAAATCAAAGGGGAGAAGTTATTTTACAGCAAAAAACGACAAAGAGAATAAGTACTAAGACCACGGTTGACTGCCCGCAGTCCACCATAGTCTCGGGGACTACACCCAGTGGGTGCACTTTGCGTGCCCCCACCGGTTCTGATCCCACTCGACCGGCCCGCTGGAGTCGAGTGCAGGTAGTAAAAAAAAGAGAGAACATAGAACTCAGACCATAGTCGACTGCCAGCAGTCGACCGCGGTTTCGGGGACTACACCCAGTGGGTGCACTTGGCGTGCCCCCACCGGTTCTGATCCCACTCGACCAGATCGAGTGAAAGGGACAAACTACCAGTTCGGTTTACACTCGACAAAATGCAAAGACTACAGTCGACTGCCAGCAGTCCACCGTAGTCTCGGGGACTACACCCAGTGGGTGCACTCAGCGTGCCCCCACTAGTTCAAAAATTCAATCGACGCACCCAGTGGGTGTACAGATGCAAAGATTTTCGGAAAGAGCCTTCAGATAGCATATCCTAACAGAACAAGCGGCGACCAACTAACCTGGACGTTGCTCTGGAGAGCCGAGCTGGCATCGTAGGCAGCTTGGCTGTCGTCCCGCACCATCTCCATCTTCTCCATCATAATGCCCGCCTGGCGTATGGCTTCCCTGGCAGCATTCACCTCGTCCTCTGGGACATGATGGGTCGCAAAAACTAAAGGCGGGTCGACAGGGGCCTGAGCAGTCGACGAGGAAGGCAAGGCACTCGACAATGGCACGGCGAAGGTAACAGAACCCCGATTGGCATCGCCAGCGTCCTGAACGACTGGCTCCGCCCTCGGTGTCGATTGTGGCACCTCGCTCGTGGGAGCTTGCCTATTTCTCCTCGCCAAAGGCCTCTCGGGCTCTTCATCATCATCGTCAGGGAGGTCAATAATTTTAGGGGCTGTTCGAAGTTCAGTCGACAAAATAACATCACCCAATGGTACACATTGCAGTTGAATCGACCAAAATAAAGACGGTATGGCAGAAATCATACCCAGATTAGAAGTGACCGCATCCTCCATCACCTCATCATCGTCCCTGTAAGCTGAGGTCCCGGAAGTAGCAGCGCTGACAGTTCCAAAGTTCGTCCGGTTAAAACAAGAAAAACAAACAGCACATAGCGTCGAGTAAATATGAAGGGAGACACTCACGCGGAAGCGATGGGGATCTCAATCTTAATCTTCGGCAACGCCTTCTGAAGCTTTGGCTCTGCGTCTTTGGGATGCTTTGACGCTTTTTCAGTCGGAGTGGGCGAAGAGATCCGAGGACGCTTCAAAGACTGACCAGTTTGAGCAACCGCCTTTTCACGGGCGCTCGATCGTTCTTGGTCAAGTTTGGACCGCCTCTCCCTGCGAGGAGGCGACTCGACTTCTTCTTCGTCGCTTGGATCGTCGCTTTCTTCGTCTCCTCTACCGTCAGACTCCCATTCGCCACTGTCGCCGCCGCTCGCTTCTCCTTCCGGGTCCTGCTCTTACTCTCCATTGGGCATTGAATACATTTCAATAATGGCCTGAAAGAAAGCAGGAAGAACAAAGTCAGTCGACTCAGTATAGGTAGCTGCGCGAGTGAATTCAGATTACAAACAAAAACTCAGAATCGGACCTTCTCTGGTACATGAGACTGGTCGAGTGGAGGAACTCTCCTAGCTCCCCTGGGGTTGTCCTTGTTTCCGGTCATGCCCGACAGCCACTTCTCCAGTGTGTCGTCATCGACCTCCTCCGGGTGAATCCGAGTGGAGTCTTCGAGACCCGAATACATCCACATCGTATGGTCTCGGGCTTGAAGAGGCTGGATGCGCCGCTAAAGGAAGACCTCCAAGAGATCCATATGAGTGACCCCGTCACGGAGAAGCTGGACCACTTGCTCTACCAGCACCCTCACCTGCGCCTTCTCCTCTGGGAGCACCTTCAAAGGGGAGGGTTTCCTCACTCGGTCCATGGTGAAAGGAGGGAGGCCAGTCGACTGCCCTAGCGTCGACTGGTCTTTGCAGTAAAACCAGGTCGACTGCCATCCGCGAACTGAGTCGAGAAGAATCATGGCCGGAAAGGAGCTTTTCCCTCTCATCTGGACACCAAGACCCCCACACATCTGAATCACTTGAGTCCTCTCGTCACTCGGATTAGCTTTTTTCACCGTCTGGGAGCGACAAGTGAAAATGTGCTTGAAAAGGCCCTAGTGAGGCCGACAACCCAGGAAATTCTCACACAAAGAAACAAAAGCGGCGAGATAAACGATGGTGTTGGGAGTGAAGTGGTAAAGTTGTGCCCCAAAGAAGTTCAGAAATCCCTGAAAGAAAGGGTGAGGAGGCGAGGAGAATCCACGGTCGACGTGGGTGGCAAGGAGAACGCGCTCACCCTCCCGAGGTTGCGGCTTGAATTCCTTCCTCGGAAGCCGCGCCGATTCATAGGGGATCAGCCCTCCTTCGGCTAGGTCGTCGAGGTCTTCTTGGGTGATCGTTCAGCGGATCCAGTCGCCCTGGATCCAGCCCTTCGGCAGGCCAGTTCGCGAGGAGGATCCGCCCCGACTGGTCGCCTTCCCCTTCGACCTCGCCGTCGCCTTCTTCGCCCGTACTAGAGCCGTCGTCTTCTCCTTCCCCATCATCGCCGGCGAAGCGCATACGGAGCGGTGGCGCTGGGGCGAGAGCGAGCGCGGCGAGGGAGCGAGAAGAGGAGAAGAGATAATGAGGACGCATAGTTCGAAGAGTCCCCGGTCCGACGCCTTATATGAGGCCGCTTCTGAGTGGTTGACTGGTAGGCCCGGGAGGCCCTGTGAAATCCCGTAATGATTGCGCGCGTCATACGTGGCGAAAAAGGTGGCACGTGGATCGAGGCGGCTTCGCTCTATCCCATACGATTACTGCGGCTTCCCCCGTCCCGCGCGCTTCCCAAAATTCAGATCCCGCGAAATCTGCGGGCAGCAGAACAACTTGGCAGGCCAAAGATCTCCTCCGCATCGTCACTCGGAACCTTTCAAATAAAGAAACTCACTCGACAAAAAGCTAAGAATGGATCAAGGCGACTGAAAAGGAAGTTGTTGTCATCACTCAGGATTCATTGACCCGAAACCAGATATACTCATGGCATGAAAAATGAGTCGGGGAAAATTCTCAACTCTGTCCCCACTCAAACCTCGATCCATTCGGGGGCTAATGACGAAGCTATGTACCTAGGGTAGGGTCATGGACCTGTCCAAACTGCCCTACCCAAGGACATCTCTAGAAGAAATCACCTTTCAATCGACTTGGAGGTGTTCCACTCGACAGACTCGAAGACACTCGACCAAGAAGCGATCACTCGACCAAGACCAAACCACTCGACGGCCAGGAGACCTAAAGGCACTCCGCATGCTAACGGTCGGTTATTAAGTAGCCTTTATGGTCATCATAGCACTTTATTAAGGGCGTTACCAGTAACGCTCGACCTTAATGTATTTAAAACCCTGCATAACTGAGGGCCGGAGGGGTCCGACGAACTCTATATAAGCCACCCCCTCCTCAGTGTAAAGGGTTCGCACCCCTGTAAACCATACACGCATAATCCAGTCGACCGCCTCCGGGCTCCGAGACGTACGGCTATTACTTCCTCCGAGAAGGGCCTGAACTCGTAAACCTCGTGCGCTTACAACTTCTCCATAGCTAAGATCTTGCCTCTCCATACTTACCCCCCTACATTACTGTCAGACTTAGAACCACGACACACGAGGCAGGGGGCGCACCCTCCACCCTCGTGGACACCTCGTGTCCTTTCCGGACTGCTTCTTATTTTCCTATTTTCTTAAATATTCCAAAACAGAGAAAAATTGTTATTAGAACTGTTTTGGTGTCGGTTTACTTACCGTACCACACACCTCTTCCTTTTCGGAGGATGAAACGTTCTGGAAGGTCCCCCTTATATACTCCTCTGGGGTTACGGTTTAAATAACATTAGTTTCAACATTCATAGGATTACCTGAGATATAATGTTTGATTCTTTGACCGTTCACCACCCTTGGATTTGTGCCTTCGAAGTTTTTGATTTTTATGGCACCTGAACAATAGACCTCCACGATAACGTCAGGACCTTCCCATTTAGAGAGTAGTTTTCCTGCAAAAAAATATTAAACGGGAGTTGTATAACAATACATAATCACCTACATTAAACTCACATTTTTGTATCCTTTTGTCACGCCATCTTTTAACTTTTTCCTTAAACAGTTTGGCATTCTCATAGGCCTGGGTTCTCCACTCATCAAGTGAGTTAATGTCAAACAGTCTCTTCTCACCAGCAAGTTTGAAGTCATAGTTGATCTCTTTAATGGCCCAATATGCCTTATGTTCTAGTTCGAGAGGTAAGTGACATGCTTTACCATAAACCATCTTATACAGAGACATACCCATAGGATTTTTATATGCAGTTCTTGAAGGAAATATGCCCTAGAGGCAATAATAAAGTTATTATTTATTTCCTTATATCATGATAAAAGTTTATTATTCATGCTAGAATTGTATTAACTGGAAACATAATACATGTGTGAATACATAGACAAGCAGAGTGTCACTAGTATGCCTCTACTAGACTAGCTTGTTAATCAAAGATGGTTATGTTTCCTAACCATGGACAAAGAGTTGTCATTTGATTAACAGGATCACATCATTAGTTGAATGATCTGATTGACATGACCCATTCCATTAGCTTAGCACCCGATCGTTTAGTATGTTGCTATTGCTTTCTTCATGACTTATACATGTTCCTATGACTATGAGATTATGCAACTCCCGTTTGCCAGAGGAACACTTTGTGTGCTACCATACGTCACAACATAACTAGGTGATTATAAAGGAGCTCTACAAGTGTTTCCAAAGGTACATGTTGGGTTGGCGTATTTCGAGATTAGGATTTGTCACTCCGATTGTCGGAGAGGTATCTCTAGGCCCTCTCGGTAATGCACATCACTTAAGCCTTGCAAGCATTGCAACTAATGAGTTAGTTGCGGGATGATGTATTACAGAACGAGTAAAGAGACTTGCCGGTAACGAGATTGAACTAGGTATGGGATACCGACGATCGAATCTCGGGCAAGTAACATACCGATGACAAAGGGAACAACGTATGTTGTTATGCGGTCTGACCGATAAAAGATCTTCGTAGAATATGTAGGATCCAATATGAGCATCCAGGTTCCGCTATTGGTTATTGACCGGATACGTGTCTCGGCCATGTCTACATTGTTCTCGAACCCGTAGGGTCCGCACGCTTAAGGTCACGATGATAGTTATATTATGAGTTTATGCATTTTGATGTACCGAAGGTTGTTTGGAGTCCCGGATGTGATCACGGACATGACGAGGAGTCTCGGAATGGTCGAGACATAAATATTGATTATTGGAAGCCTATGTTTGGATATCGGAAGTGTTCCGGGTGAAATCGGGATTTTACCAGAGTACCGGGAGGTTACCGGAACCCCCCGGGAGCTATATGGGCCTAAGTGGGCCTTAGTGGAAAAGAGAAGGGGCAGCCCAAGATGAGCCGCGCGCCCCTCCCCTCCCTTGGTCCAAATAGGACAAGGAGAGGGGGCCGGCCGCCCTCTCTCTTTTCCCCCCTCCGCGAAT
>NC_041390.1:617693343-617818262 GCF_002162155.2 Triticum dicoccoides | reverse complement strand
GGGGGGGGGGGGAATCCTACTCCCAGAGGGAGTAGGACTCCTCCTGGCGCGCCTCTCCTAGGCCGGCCGCACCCCCCCCCTTGAGCCTTTATATACGGAGGCAGGGGCACCCCAGAGAAACACAAGTTGATCCACGTGATCATATTCTTAGCCGTGTGCGGTGCCCCCTTCCACCATAGTCCTCGATAATATTGTAGCGGTGCTTAGGCGAAGCCCTGCTGCAGTAGTACATCAAGATCGTCACCACGCCGTCGTGCTGACGGAACTCTTCCCCGACACTTTGCTGGATCGGAGTCCGGGGATCGTCATCGAGCTGAACGTGTGCTAGAACTCGGAGGTGCCGTAGTTTCGGTGCTTGATCGGTCGGGCCGTGGAGACATACGACTACATCAACCAAACGCTTCCGTTGTTGATCTACAAGGGTACGTAGATCACACTCTCCCCCTCTCGTTGCTATGCATCACTATGATCTTGCGTGAGTGTAGGAAATTTTTTGAAATTACTACGAAACCCAACAGTGGCATCCGAGCCTAGGTTTTATATGTTGATGTTATATGCACGAGTAGAACACAAGTGAGTTGTGGGCGATATAAGTCATACTGCTTACCAGCATGTCATGCTTTGGTTCGGCCGTATTGTTGGACGAAGCGGCCCGGGCTGACATTACGCGTACGCTTACGCGAGACCGGTTCTCCCGACGTGCTTTGCACATAGGTGGCTTGCGGGTGACAGTTTCTCCAACTTTAGTTGAACTGAGTGTGGCTATGCCTGGTCCTTGCAAAGGTTAAAACAGCACCAACTTGACAAACTATCGTTGTGGTTTTTGATGCGTAGGTAAGATTGGTTCTTGCTTAAGCCCGTAGCAGCCACGTAAAACATGCAACAACAAAGTAGAGGACGTCTAACTTGTTTTTGCAGGGCATGTTGTGATATGATATGGTCAAGACATGATGCTAAATTTTATTGTATGAGATGATCATGTTTTGTAACCAAGTTATCGGCAACCGGCAGGAGCCATATGGTTGTCGCTTTATTGTATGCAATGCAATCGCGTTGTAATGCTTTACTTTATCACTAAGCGGTAGCGATAGTCGTGGAAGCATAAGATTGGCGAGACGACAACGATGCTACGATGGAGATCAAGGTGTCGCGCCGGTGACGATGGTGATCATGACGGTGCTTCGAAGATGGAGATCGCAAGCACAAGATGATGATGGCCATATCATATCACTTATATTGATTGCATGTGATGTTTATCTTTTATGCATCTTATCTTGCTTTGATTGACGGTAGCATTATAAGATGATCTCTCACTAAATTATCAAGAAGTGTTCTCCCTGAGTATGCACCGTTGCGAAAGTTCTTCGTGCTGAGACACCACGTGATGATCGGGTGTGATAGGCTCTACGTTCAAATACAACGGGTGCAAAACAGTTGCACACGTGGAATACTCAGGTTATACTTGACGAGCCAAGCATATACAGATATGGCCTCGGAACACGGAGACCGAAAGGTCGAGCGTGAATCATATAGTAGATATGATCAACATAGTGATGTTCACCAATTAAACTACTCCATCTCACGTGATGATCGGACATGGTTTAGTTGATTTGGATCACGTAATCACTTAGAGGATTAGAGGGATATCTATCTAAGTGGGAGTTCTTTAAGTAATATGATTAATTGAACCTAAATTTATCATGAACTTAGTACCTGATAGTATCTTGCTTGTTTATGTATGATTCTAGATAAATGGCTCGTGATGTTGTTCCGTTGAATTTTAATGCGTTCCTTGAGAAAGCAAAGTTGAAAGATGATGGTAGCAATTACACGGACTGGGTCCGTAACTTGAGGATTATCCTCATTGCTGCACAGAAGAATTATGTCCTGGAAGCACCGCTGGGTGCTAGGCCTGCTGCTGGAGCAACACCAGATGTTCTGAACGTCTGGCAGAGCAAAGCTGATGACTACTCAATAGTTCAGTGTGCCATGCTTTACGGCTTAGAACCGGGACTTCAACGACGTTTTGAACGTCATGGAGCATATGAGATGTTCCAGGAGTTGAAGTTAATATTTCAAGCAAATGCCCGGATTGAGAGATATGAAGTCTCCAATAAGTTCTATAGCTGCAAGATGGAGGAGAACAGTTCTGTCAGTGAGCATATACTCAAAATGTCTGGGTATAATAATCACTTGATTCAAATGGGAGTTAATCTTCCAGATGATTGCGTCATTGACAGAATTCTCCAATCACTGCCACCAAGCTACAAGAGCTTCGTGATGAACTATAATATGCAAGGGGTGAATAAGACTATTCCCGAGCTCTTCGCAATGCTGAAAGCTGCGGAGGTAGAAATCAAAAAGGAGCATCAAGTGTTGATGGTTAACAAGACCACTAGTTTCAAGAAAAAGGGCAAAGGGAAGAAGAAGGGGAACTTCAAGAAGAACAGCAAGCAAGTTGCTGCTCAAGAGAAGAAACCCAAGTCTGGACCTAAGCCTGAAACTGAGTACTTCTACTGCAAGCAGACTGGTCACTGGAAGCGGAACTGCCCCAAGTATTTGGCGGATAAGAAGGATGGCAAGGTGAACAAAGGTATATGTGATATACATGTTATTGATTTGTACCTTACTAATGCTCGCAGTAGTACCTGGGCATTTGATACTGGTTCTGTTGCTAATATTTGCAACTCGAAACAGGGACTACGGATTAAGCGAAGATTGGCTAAGGACGAGGTGACGATGCGCGTGGGAAACGGTTCCAAAGTCGATGTGATCGCAGTCGACACGCTACCTCTACATCTACCTTCGGGATTAATATTAGACTTAAATAATTGTTATTTGGTGCCAGCGTTAAGCATGAACATTATATCTGGATCTTGTTTGATGCGAGACGGTTATTCATTTAAATCAGAGAATAATGGTTGTTCTATTTATATGAGTAATATCTTTTATGGTCATGCACCCTTGAAGAGTGGTCTATTCTTATTAAATCTCGATAGTAGTAACACACATATTCATAATGTTGAAACCAAAAGATGCAGAGTTGATAATGATAGTGCAACTTATTTGTGGCACTGCCGTTTAGGTCATATCGGTGTAAAGCGCATGAAGAAACTCCATACTGATGGAATTTTGGAACCACTTGATTATGAATCACTTGGTACTTGCGAACCATGCCTCATGGGCAAGATGACTAAAACACCGTTCTCCGGTACTATGGAGAGAGCAACAAATTTGTTGGAAGTCATACATACAGATGTATGTGGTCCGATGAATATGCAGGCTCGTGGCGGATATCGTTATTTTCTCACCTTCACAGATGACTTAAGCAGATATGGGTATATCTACTTAATGAAACATAAGTCTGAGACATTTGAAAAGTTCAAAGAATTTCAGAGTGAAGTTGAAAATCATCGTAACAAGAAAATAAAGTTTCTAAGATCTGATCGTGGAGGAGAATATTTGAGTTACGAGTTTGGTGTACATTTGAAACAATGCGGAATAGTTTCGCAACTCACGCCACCCGGAACACCACAGCGTAATGGTGTGTCCGAACGTCGTAATCGTAATTTACTAGATACGGTGTGATCTATGATGTCTCTTACTGATTTACCGCTATCGTTTTGGGGTTATGCTTTGGAGACGGCCACATTCACGTTAAATAGGGCACCATCAAAATCCGTTGAGACGACGCCTTATGAACTATGGTTTGGCAAGAAACCAAAGTTGTCGTTTCTGAAAGTTTGGGGCTGCGATGCTTATGTGAAAAAGATTCAACCTGATAAGCTCGAACCCAAATCGGAGAAATGTGTCTTCATAGGATATCCAAAGGAGACTATTGGATACACCTTCTATCACAGATCCGAAGGCAAGACTTTTGTTGCTAAGTTCGGAAACTTTCTAGAGAAGGAGTTTCTCTCGAAAGAAGTGAGTGGGAGGAAAGTAGAACTTGACGAGGTAACTGTACCTGCTCCCTTATTGGAAAGTAGTGCATCACAGAAAACTGTTTCTGTAACACCTACACCAATTAGTGAGGAAGCTAATGATAATGATCATGAAACTTCAGAACAAGATACTACTGAACCTCGTAGATCAACTAGAGTAAGATCCGCACCAGAGTGGTATGGTAATCCTGTTCTGGAAGTCATGCTACTAGATCATGATGAACCTACGAACTATGAAGAAGCGATGGTGAGCCCAGATTCCGCAAAATGGCTTGAAGCCATGAAATCTGAGATGGGATCCATGTATGAGAACAAAGTGTGGACTTTGGTTGACTTTCCCAATGATCGGCAAGCAATTGAGAATAAATGGATCTTCAAGAAGAAGACTGACGCCGACGGTAATATGGCTGTCTACAAAGCTCGACTTGTCGCAAAAGGGTTTCGGCAAGTTCAAGGGATTGACTACGATGAGACCTTCTCACCCGTAGCGATGCTTAAGTCTGTCCGAATCATGTTAGCAATTTCCGCATTTTATGATTATGAAATTTGGCAGATGGATGTCAAAACTGCATTCCTGAATGGATTTCTGGAAGAAGAGTTGTATATGATGCAACCGTAAGGTTTTGTCGATCCAAAGGGAGCTAACAAAGCGTGCAAGCTCCAGCGATCCATTTATGGACTGGTGCAAGCCTCTTGGAGTTGGAATAAACGTTTTGATAGTGTGATTAAAGCATTTGGTTTTATACAGACTTTTGGAGAAGCCTGTATTTACAAGAAAGTGCGTGGGAGCTCTGTAGCATTTCTGATATTATATGTGGATGACATATTACTAATTGGAAATGATATAGAATTTCTGGATAGCATAAAGGGATACTTGAATAAGAGTTTTCCAATGAAAGACCTCGGTGAAGCTGCTTACATATTAGACATAAAGATCTATAGAGATAGATCAAGACATTTAATTGGACTTTCACAAAGCACATACCTTGACAAGATTTTGGAGAAGTTCAAAATGGATCAAGCAAAGAAAGGGTTCTTGCCTGTGTTACAAGGTGTGAAGTTGAGTCGGACTCAATGCCCGACCACTACAGAAGATAGAGAGAAGATGAAAGATGTTCCCTATGCTTCAGCCATAGGCTCTATCATGTATGTAGTGCTGTGTACCAGACCTGATGTGTGCCTTGCTATAAGTCTAGCAGGGAGGTATCAAAGTAATCCAGGAGTGGATCACTGGACAGCGGTCAAGAACATCCTGAAGTACTTGAAAAGGACTAAGGATATGTTTCTCGTATATGGAGGTGACAAAGAGCTCATCGTAAACGGTTACGTTGATGCAAGCTTTGGCACTGATCCGGACGATTCTAAATCGCAAACCGGATACATGTTTACATTAAATGGTGGAGCTGTTAGTTGGTGCAGTTCTAAACAAAGCGTCGTGGCGGGATCTACATGTGAAGCGGAATACATAGCTGCTTCAGAAGCAGCAAATGAAGGAGTCTGGATGAAGGAGTTCATATCCGATCTAGGTGTCGTACCTAGTGCATCGGGTCCAATGAAAATCTTTTGTGACAATACTGGTGCAATTGCCTTGGCGAAGGAATCCAGATTTCACAAGAGAACCAAGCACATCAAGAGACGCTTTAATTCCATCCGGGATCTAGTCCAGGTGGGAGACATAGAGATTTGCAAGATACATACGGATCTAAATGTTGCAGACCCGTTGACTAAGCCTCTTCCACGAGCAAAACATGATCAACACCAAGGCTCCATGGGTGTTAGAATCATTACTGTGTAATCTAGATTATTGACTCTAGTGCAAGTGGGAGACTGAAGGAAATATGCCCTAGAGGCAATAATAAAGTTATTATTTATTTCCTTATATCATGATAAAAGTTTATTATTCATGCTAGAATTGTATTAACCGGAAACATAATACATGTGTGAATACATAGACAAACAGAGTGTCACTAGCATGCCTCTACTAGACTAGCTTGTTAATCAAAGATGGTTATGTTTCCTAACCATGGACAAAGAGTTGTCATTTGATTAACAGGATCACATCATTAGTTGAATGATCTGATTGACATGACCCATTCTATTAGCTTAGCACCCGATCGTTTAGTATGTTGCTATTGCTTTCTTCATGACTTATACATGTTCCTATGACTATGAGATTATGCAACTCCCGTTTGCCAGAGGAACACTTTGTTTGCTACCAAACGTCACAACGTAACTGGGTGATTATAAAGGAGCTCTACAGGTGTTTCCAAAGGTACATGTTGGGTTGGCGTATTTCGAGATTAGGATTTGTCACTCCGATTGTCGAAGAGGTATCTCTGGGCCCTCTCGGTAATGCACATCACTTAAGCCTTGCAAGCATTGCAACTAATGAGTTAGTTGCGGGATGATGTATTACAGAACGAGTAAAGAGACTTGCCGGTAACGAGATTGAACTAGGTATGGGATACCGACGATCGAATCTCGGGCAAGTAACATACCGATGACAAAGGGAACAACGTATGTTGTTATGCGGTCTGACCGATAAAAGATCTTCGTAGAATATGTAGGAGCCAATATGAGCATCTAGGTTCCGCTATTGGTTATTTACCGGAGACGTGTCTCGGTCATGTCTACATTGTTCTCGAACCCGTAGGGTCCGCACGCTTAAGGTTACGATGACAGTTATATTATGAGTTTATGCATTTTGATGTACCGAAGGTTGTTCGGAGTCCCGGATGTGATCACGGACATGACGAGGAGTCTCGAAATGGTCGAGACATAAAGATTGATATATTGGAAGCCTATGTTTGGATATCGGAAGTGTTCCGGGTGAAATCGGGATTTTACCGGAGTACCGGGAGGTTACCGGAACCCCCGGGAGCTATATGGGCCTAAGTGGGCCTTAGTGGAAAAGAGAAGGGGCAGCCCAAGATGAGCCGCGCGCCCCTCCCCTCCCTTGGTCCGAATAGGACAAGGAGAGGGGGCCGGCCCCCTCTCTCTTTCCCCCCCTCCGTGAATCCTATTCCAACTAGGATTGGGGGGGGGGAATCCTACTCCCAGAGGGAGTAGGACTCCTCCTGGCGTTCCTCTCCTAGGCCGGCCGCACCCCCTCCCTTGAGCCTTTATATACGGAGGCAGGGACACCCCAGAGAAACACAAGTTGATCCATGTGATCATATTCTTAGCCGTGTGCGGTGCCCCCTTCCACCATAGTCCTCGATAATATTGTAGCGGTGCTTAGGCGAAGCCCTGCTGCAGTAGTACATCAAGATCGTCACCACGCCGTCGTGCTGACGGAACTCTGCCCCGACACTTTGCTGGATCAGAGTCCGGGGATCGTCATCGAGCTGAACGTGTGCTAGAACTCGGAGGTGCCGTAGTTTCGGTGCTTGATCGGTCGGGCCGTGGAGACGTACGACTACATCAACCAAACGCTTCCGTTGTCGATCTACAAGGGTACGTAGATCACACTCTCCCCCTCTCGTTGCTATGCATCACTATGATCTTGCGTGAGCATAGGATTTTTTTTGAAATTACTACGAAACCCAACAGTTCTATAGGACCATAATGCATCATCATGTTTCTTGGACCAATTCTTTCTAGATCTATTAACAGTCTTTTGCAAAATTAATTTAAGCTCTCTATTACTCAGTTCTACTTAACCACTAGACTGTGGGTGATATGGGGATGCAATTCTATGATTAACATCATACTTAGCAAGCATTTTACAAAAAGCACCATCAATAAAATGTGAACCACCATCAGTCATTAAGTATCTAGGGACTCCAAACCTCGGAAAAATAACTGCTTTAAGCATCTTAATAGAGGTGTTATGATCAGCACTACTAGTTGGAATAGCTTTTACCCACTTAGTAACGTAAGCAACTGCAACTAAAATATGTGTATACCCATTAGAGTAAGGAAACGGTCCCATATAATCAAAGCCCCAAACATCTAATGGTTCAATAACAAGTGAATAATTCATAGGCATTCTTGACGTCTACTAATGTAACCAATTCTTTGACATTCATCACAAGACAAGACAAACTTACGGGCATCCTTGAAGAGAGTAGGCCAATAAAATCCGGATTGCACTACCTTATGTGTAGTTCTATCCCCATCATGGTGTCCTCCGTAAGCCTCGGAGTAACACTTGCGTAAGATCTGTCCCTGTTCATGCTCAGGTACACAATGTCTAATAAAACCATCTACTACTTCTTTATAAAGGTGTGGGTCATCCCAGAAGTAATGTCTAAAATCATAGAAAAACTTTTTCTTTTGCTGGTATGTGAAACTAGCTGGTATAAATTTAGCAACAATGTAATTGGCATAATCAGCATACCATGGAGTAGTACAAGAAGCATTTATGACAGCTAGTTGTTCATCAGGAAAGCTATCATCTATAGGTAGTGGGTCACCGAGAACATTCTCTAACCTAGACAAGTTGTCTGCAACGGGGTTCTCAGCTCCTTTTCTATCAATAATATGCCAATCAAATTCTTGTAGTAGGAGAACCCATCTAATAAGTCTAGGTTTAGCATCTTTCTTTTCCATAAGATATTGAATAGCAGCATGGTCAGTGTGAACAGTTACTTTAGAATCAACAATATAAGGTCTGAACTTATCACAAGAAAATACAACTGCTAAAAATTCCTTTTCGGTAGTAGCATAATTTCTCTGGGCACTGTCTAGAGTTTTACTAGCATATTGGATAACATTTAATTTCTTATCAACTCTTTGTCCTAGAACAGCACCTACAGCATAATCACTAGCATCACACATAATTTCAAATGGTAAATTCCAATAAGGAGGCTGAACAATAGGTGCAGAAATCAAGGCTTTCTTAAGTATTTCAAATGCTTCTACACAATCATCATCAAAGACAAAAGGAACATCTTTTTTGTAAGAGATTAGTCAGAGGCCTGGAAATTTTTGAGAAGTCTTTAATGAACCTCCTATAAAAACCGACATGACCAGGGAAACTTTTTATACCTTTAATGTCCTTAGGACACAACATATTTTCAATAACATCAACTTTAGCTTTATCAACTTCAATACCTCTTTCAGAAATTTCATGCCCCAAGACAATACCTTCATTAACCATAAATTGACACTTCTCCCAATTCAAGACGAGATTAGTTTCTTCACATTGATAATCCCCAAGTGCAAGGAATCATCATAGCAATTCCCAAAGGTGGAAGTGATAAGTATGGAGTGTCAAACCCACAAGGAGCTAAAGGTAAGATCAATATTCTCTCAAGCCCTATCTGCCACTGAGACGACTCTACATACACCGAACGTTTGCTTCCAACTAAAAACGAGAAATAAAACTACATTGTGGGTATGAAGAGGATAACTTTGCATGATATTGGAGAGCTAAAATATAAAAGTAGGTGTTGTTATCATAAAGTTACAATATATTACTAAATAATATAAATAGCGAGTGTGGAATAATGACGGATCAGTGTGCAGAATTGTCTAGGAAATTGTTAACAAGACCGATAGTCGTCATTGCAATTTCATATGAGGTAGAGGCATATGCTAACATACTTCCTCTTCTTGGATCATATGCACTTACGATTGGAACTCTAGCAAGCTTCCGCAACTACTAAAGATCATTAAGGCAAAACCCAACCATAGCATTAAAGCATCAAGTCCCCTTTATCCCATACACAACAACCCCCTTACTCGGGTTTATGCTTCTGTCACTCAAGCAACCCACTATAAGCGAATCATGAACGTATTGCAACACCCTACAACGGGAATCCCTCAAGCTTGCGCGAGACGGAGGGCACAATAGGATAGCACCAAAATAAAACATACAACTCATACCAATCTAGATCAACAATCAACCCAAAGACAAAGGGTATCTACTCAAAACATCATAGGATGACAACACATCATTGGATCATAATCTGTGGCATAAAGCACCATGTTCAAGTAGGGATTACAATGGGGTGCGAGTGATTGGACCGCGTATAAGAGATGAGGATGGTGATGATGTTGGTGATGTTGATGATGACGATCACCATGGCGATGATTCCCCTCCCGATGGCACTCTGGTGCCACTGAGAGAGAGAAGGAGAGGTTCTCCCCCTTGTGCTTCCTCCTCCATGGCCTCCCCCTTGATGGTGATGATGGCCCCTCCGGGATCGTCCTCCATAGCCTCCAGTGATGATGCCCCCCCGGCAGGGTGCCAGAGAGGGCCTAGATTGATTTCTTGTGGCTACATAGGCTTGCGGCGGCAGAACTTTCGATCTAGGTTAATTTCTGGAGATTTGGATATTTATAGGAGAGGTTGGCGTTGAGAACAAATCAGGGGGCCCCACGGGTAGTCCACGAGGCACAGGGGGGCGCCCCCCACCCTCGTGGGGCCCACGGGACTCCCTTTCTGTAGATTTTTGTTCCAGTATTTTTTATATTTTCCAGAAAAATTCTCCATTGATTTTCATCGCATTTCGAGAACTTTTATTTCCGCACAAAACAACACCATGGTAGTTCTGCTGAAAACAGCGTCAGTCCGGGTTTGTTCTAATCAAATCATACCAAAATCATATAAAACTATTGTAATCATGGCATGAATACTTCATAAATTAGAGATACGTTGGAGACGTATCAGCATCCCAAGCTTAATTCATGCTCGTCCTCGAGTAGGTAAATGATAAAAGAAATAATTTATGAAGTGTGAATGCTAGCAAGTGCATAAATTTGATCAATGATAGTTCCAATCACTTTTTGTAGCATCATTATATATCATAACAGTAGCTCAACTCATAAAACTTCTCATGATCAAGTAACAAGCTATTCACATGTTAAAGTATAGATCATAAACTTTCTTAAGAACTAACAAACCGTGTTCTTAGTCATCAAACAATTGCAATTCATCTTATTTTCGGGAAGAGTCTATGTAAGAGCTTTGATTCAGCAAACTCCCCATAGTCAACTATTATTTAATCTTTCACAATTGCTAATACTCATGTGATATTAATGGGTTCAAGGTTTTAATCGGACACAGAGAAAGATAGGGGCTTATAGTTTCACCTCCCAACCTTTTACCTCAAGGGTAATGTCAACAATAATAATTTATGAAAACCTACATCCAAGTGGATATATATATCCGGATCGCTCCAACACAAAGTGCTTGCCAAAGGAAAAAGTGTAAAAAGTAAAGGTGATGAACACCACGACTCTTGTGTTAAGGGTAGAAGGTAAAAGTAAAAGATAGGCCCTTCGCAGAGGGAAGCAGAGGTTGTCATGCCCTTTTATGGTCAGATGCACAAAATCTTAATGCAAAAGAACATCACTTTATATTGCCACTTGTGATATGGACCTTTATTATGCAGTCTGTCACTTTTATTTCTTCCACAACACAAGATCGTATAAAGCTTATTTTCTCCACACTAAAAAATCATACATATTTAGAGAGCAATTTTTATTGCTTGCAATAATGACAACTTACTTGAAGGATCTTACTCAATCCATATGTAGGTATGGTGGACTCTCATGAAAAAACTAGTTTAAGGAATGTTTGGAAGCACAAGTAGTATCTCTACTTGGTGCAAAGAATTTGGCTAGCATGAGACGGAAAGGCAAGCCCAACATGTTGGATGATCCAAGACAATATAACGTTTCGGATATAGGAAAACATAAGCCATTAAGTTTTCTTCCTTGTCCAACACCAACCTTTTAGCATGTCATATTTTAATGAGTGCTCACAATTGCAAAAGATGTCCAAGATAGTATATTTATATGTGAAATATCTCTTCCTTCGGTATTCTTTCATGAATTGTTCAAGTGACCAATTCTGCGTTTGCTAACTTTCAATAAGATTACTACCTATACTTATTATGTGTGCAGTCATTACTCCTCATGTTGTAAGCATATGAAACATATATAAATTCAGATTTGTGATATTCAATTCATTCAACCATTTGCTCATAGGATATGTGTGAAGCACGTGAGTAAATGACAAACTACTCCAAAAAGATATAAGTGAAGAATACTGAGTAGTCAAATAATTAAATAGCCATGGGAGGATTCTTTTTCATTCAAGATTTCATATCCAATGATTTTATTCAAACAGCAAGTAAAATTGAAAATACGCTCCAGGAAAAACACATATCATGTGATGAATAAAAATATAGCTCTGAGTAAGGTATACCGATAGTTTTGAAGACGAAAGAGGGGATGCCTTCCGGGGCATCCCCAAGCTTAGGCGCTTGAGTCTTCATTGAATATTACCTTGGGGTGCCTTGGGAATCCCCAAGCTTAGGGTCTTTCCACTCATTATTCTCCTCATATCGATATCTCACCCAAAGCTTGAAAACTTCAATCACATAAAACTTAATGGAACTTCGTGAGATAGGTTAGTATGGTAAAGAGTAAACCATTCACTTTGGTACTGTCAAAGACTAGGCCCATAATTGTTCTCACACAATGCATACTGTACCATATCATTTCTACAATTTATATTGATAAATATAAGCCATAGAAACTAGAAAACAATCAAACTATGCAATGGAAACAAAATCTGTCAGAAACAGAACAGTCTGTAATGATCTGAATACCAGCCATACTTCTGCTACTCCAAAAATTCTGAAATAAATTGGTGGACGTGAGGAATTTGTCTATTAATCGTCTTAAAAAAGAATAAACTGAATCGCACTCTTCTGTAAAAAATGGCAGCTAATCTCGTGAGCGCAAAGTTTCTGTTTTTTTACAGCAAGATCACATTAACTTTCACCCAAGTCTTCCGAAAGGTCTTACTTGGCACTTTATTGAAACAAAAGCTATAATACATGATTGATACAGTAGCTTAATCATGAGAACACACAAAAACAATAAGGGTAAATATTGGGTTATCTCCCAACAACAAGCGCTTTTCTTTAATGCCTTTTAGCTAGGCATGATGATTTCAATGATGCTCACATAAAAGATAAGAATTGAAACATAAAGAGAGCATCAGGAAGAATATGACTAGCATATTTAAATCTAACCCACTTCCTATTCCTATGGATTTTGTGAGCACATAATTTTTAGGAACAAGAATCAACTAGCATAGGAAGGAAAAACAAGTATAACTTCAAAACTTTAAGCATATAGAGAGGAAACTTGATATTCTTGCAACTCCTAAAACATGTATTCCTCCCTCATAATAATTTTAAGTAGCATCATGAATGAGTTCAACAATATAACCATCACATAAAGCATTATTTTCATGATCTACGAGCATATAAATTTTACTACTCTCCACATAAGCAAAATTCTCCTCATTCAGAATAGTGGGAGCAAACTTCGTCTAAATCCACATTAGATGATAGTATTATTCATACTCCAAAAGTTATAAGCGAAGTTCATGGAGCACTCTACAATTAATATAGACTAACCAATATCCAAGCTCAAAATATATAAGTGAAGCACACGAAGCATTCTATAAAACCATACTCAAAAGATTTAAATGAAGCACAAAGAGCAATTCTATAAGATCATACTTAAAAGATATAAGTGAAGCACGTGAAGTATTATATAAATCAATAAAGGGATATCTCATACTAGCATGGTTCTTAAAGGAAAAACAAAAACACAAAGTACACAAATTATGTGAACAAAACAAAAGCCGAGGTATACCGATAATTGTTGAAGAAGAAAAATGGGATGCCAACCGGGGCATCCCCAAGCTTAAATGCTTGAGTATCCTTGAAATATTTACTTGGGGTGCCTTGGGAATCCCCAAGCTTGAGCTCTTTCCTCTCTTTATTCTTCTCATATTGACAGCTCCTCAATCTTCGAACACTTCATCCACACAAAACTTTAACAAAAACTTTGTGAGATCCGTTAGTGTAATAAAGCAAATCACTACCTTTAGGTACTTTTGCAAACTTATTAGAATTTCATATTAGAATTATATCTACTATATTCTAACTTCACCATGGTTCATACCCCCCTATACTACTTATAGATTCATCAAAATAAACGAACAACTCATAGAAAACAGAATCTGTCAAAAACAGGATAGTCTGTAGTAATCTGGAAGTTTAGTAAATTTTTGTAACTCCAAAAGAATCTAAAAAAATGACAATTTAAAAAAATTGTACAAAAGTAATGTGCAAAAAGTTTTAGACCCATTCGACTTTCCAGTAAAAAGTGTAAAATCACGCGCTACAGCCAAAGTTTCTGTTGTTGTACTGTACATAGTAAACAAGCAATCTAATCACCCTAAAACCGAAGCTTGGCACATTATTTTTATAGTACAATGGATATATACAAGGGGATAATTATTTTCAGAGAATCTTCCATGAATTTTTTTACATTGTTTCCATGAGCATGAACACAAGTGTTCAAGGTCGACCCTCACTTCTCCAATGCATAACCTTCCAATCACTTCTCTTGTTGAAAAACTTTTTAGGCATGAGAGGCAAGTAAATTTTTTTGTATTTGCATTCTTAAATTTTTTTTGTAATGTTTCACCCACAACTAAATGGAAACAAAAAGGAAAAACAAAATATACTTATTGAAGAAAGCAAACAAGCACACACGAGAATATCAACCCCACACTAACGCTCCCCGGCAATGGCGCTAGAAAAGAGCTTGATAATCCCCAAGTGCAGGGAATCATCGTAGCAATTCCCAAAGGTGGAAGTGATAAGTATGGAGTGTCGAACCCACAAGGAGCTAAAGGTAATATCAATATTCTCTCAAGCCCTATCTGCCACTGATATGACTCTACGTACACCGAACGTTTGTTTCCAACTAGAAACGAGAAATAAAACCATGTTGTGGGTATGAAGAGGATAACTTTGCATGATATCAGAGAGCTAAAATATAAAAGTAGGTGCTGTTATCATAAAGTTAGAATATATTACTAAATATTATAAATAGTGAGTGTGGAATAATGATGGATCCGTGTGCGGAATTTTCCTAGGCAATTGTTAACAAGACCGATAGTCGTCATTGCAATTTCATATGAGGGAGAGGCATAAGCTAACATAATTTCTCTTCTTGGATCATATACACTTATGATTGGAACCCAACCATAGCATTAAAGCATCAAGTCCCCTTTATCCCATATGCAACAACCCCCTTACTCGGCTTTATGCTTCTGTCACTCAAGCAACCCACTATACGCGAAACATGAATGTAGTGCAGCACCCTACAGTGGGAATCCCTCATGCTTGCACGACACGGAGGGCACAATGGGACAGCACCAAAACAAAACATACAACTCATACCAATCTAGATCAACAATCAACCCAAAGACAAAGGATATCTAAAATGGTCATAAATTTATGACCAATTATTCGAGGGTCACTGACAGAAGGTCATAAGTTGACATATTTCTTGTAGTGTCATAGGATGGCAGCACATCATTGTATCATAATATGTGGCATAAAGCACCATGTTCAAGTAGGGATAACAGAGGGGTGCAGGAGAGTGGACCGCGTAAAAGATATGAGGATGGTGATGATGATGGTGATGTTGATGATGACGATCACCGCGGCGATGATTCCCCTCCCGATGGCACTCCAGTGCCACCGAGAGAGAGAAGGAGAGGTTCTCGCCCTTGTGCTTCCTCCTCCATGGCCTCACCCCTTGATGGGGAGAGGTTCTACCTCTGGTCCTTGGCCTTCATGGTGATGATGGCCCCTCTAGGCTCCTCCTCCATAGCCTCCGGTGATGATGGCCCCCTCCGGCAGGGTGCCAGAGAGGGCCTAGATTGATTTCTCGTGGCTACAGAGGCTTGCGGCGGCGGAACTTTTGATCTAGGTTAATTTCTGGAGGTTTGGGTATTTATAGGAGAGGTTGCGTCGAGAACAAGGCAGGGGCCCCACGGGTAGTCCACGAGGCACAGGGCGCGCTCAGGGGGGTGGGCGTGCCCCCCACCCTCGTGGGGCCCATGGGACTCCCTGATACGTCTACAACGTATCTATAATTTTTGATTGTTCCATGCTATTATATTATTTGTTTTGGATGTTTATGGGCTTAATTATACACTTTTATATTATTTTTGGGGCTAACCTACTAACCCAAGGCCCCGTGCAAATTGTTGTTTTTTTGCCTATTTCAGTGTTTCGTAGAAAAGGAATATCAAACGGAATGAAACCTTCGGGAGAGTTATTTTTGGAACAAACGTGATCCAGGGGACTTGGAGTGGATGTCAAGAAATCAACGAGGAGGCCACGAGGCAGGGAGGCACGCCCCCACCCTCATGGGCCCCTCGTGGTTCCACCGAACTACTTCTTCCCCCTATATATATATATATATATATATATATATATATATATATATATATATATATATATATCCCGAAAACATCCAGGAGCACCACGAAACCCTATTTCCACCGCCGCAACCTTCTGTACCCAAGAGATCCCATCTTGGGGCCTTTTCCAGAGCTCCACCGGAGGGGGGAATCGATCACGGAGGGCTTCTACATCAACACCATAGCCTCTCCGATGATGTGTGAGTAGTTTACCTCAGACCTTTGGGTCCATAGTTATTAGCTAGATGGCTTCTTCTCTCTCTATGGATCTCAATACAATGTTCTCCTCGATCTTCGTGGAGATTTATTTGATGTAACTCTTTTTGCGGTGTGTTTGTCGAGACCCGATGAATTGTGGGTTTATGATCAAGTTTATCCATGAACAATATTTGATTCTTCTCTGAAATCTTTTATTTATGATTGGTTATCATTGCAAGTCTCTTCGAATTACCAGGTTGGTTTGGCCTACTAGATTGATCTTTCTTGCAATGGGAGAAGTGCTTAGCTTTGGGTTCAATCTTGCGGTGTCCTTTCCCAGTGACAGTAGGGACAACAAGGCACGTATTGTATTGTTGCCATCGAGGATAAAAAGATGGGGTTTATATCATATTGCTTGAGTTTATCCCTCTACATCATGTCATCTTGCCTAATGTGTTATTCTGTTCTTATGAACTTAATACTCTAGATGCATGCTGGATAGCGATCGATGTGTGGAGTAATAGTAGTAGATGCAGAATCGTTCCGGTCTACTTGTCGCAGACGTGATGCCTATATACATGATCATGCCTAATTATTCTCATAATTATACACTTTTCTATCAATTGCTCGACAGTAATTTGTTCGCCCATCGTAATACTTATGCTATCTTGAGAGAAGCCACTAGTGAAACCTATGGCCCCCGGATCTATTCTCTATTATATTAATCTCCCATCAACTAGCTATTTCTGGCACCGTTTATTTTGCAATATTTATTTTTCAATCTATATCATAAAAATACCAAAAAATATTTATCTTATTATTATTATCTCTATCAGATCTCACTCTCGTAAATGACCGTGAAGGGATTGACAACCCCTTTATCGCGTTGGTTGCGAGGTTCTTATTTGTTTGTGTAGGTACGAGGGACTTCCGTGTAGTCTCCTACTGGATTGATACCTTGGTTCTCAAAAATTGAGGGAAATACTTACGCTACTTTGTTGCAAACCCTTTCCTCTTTAAGGGAAAACCAACGTAGTGCTCAAGAGGTAGCACTCCTCTCCGGTAGATTTTTGTTCCAGTATTTCTTATATTTTCCAGAAAAATTCTCCGTTTATTTTCATCGCATTCCGAGAACTTTTATTTCTGCACAAAAACAACACCACGGTAGTTCTGCTGAAAACAGCGTCAGTCCGGGTTAGTTCTAATCAAATAATACCAAAATCATACTAAACTATTGTAATCATGGCATCTACATCATGGGCTTTCATTACACATTATGTCACAATACTTATGCCTTTTCTCTCTTATTTTACAAGGAGGGGGAAAGCATCGCCATCGTCATCACCATCGATCCTCTCATCGGGAGGGGGTCAATCTCCATCCACATCTTCACCAGCACCATCTCATCTCAAACCCTAGTTCCTCTCTTGTATCCAATCATTGTATCCAAACCTCAGATTAGCACCTCTGGGTTGCTAGTAGTGTTGATTACTCCTTGTAGTTTATGGTAGTTGGTTTACTTGGTGGAAGATCATATGTTCAAATCCATTATGCATGTTAATACCCCTCTGATTATGAACATGAACATGCTTTGTGAGTAGTTACGTTTGTTCCTGAGGACATGGGAGAAGTCTTGCTATAATTAAGTAGTCATGTGCATTTGGTATTCGTTTGATATTTTGATGAGATGTATGTTGTCATCCCTCTAGTGGTGTCATGTGAACGTCGACTACATGACACTTCACCATTGTTTGGGCCTAGAGGGAGGCATTGGGAAGTAATAAGTAGATGATGGGTTGCTAGAGTGACAGAAGCTTAAACCCTAGTTTATGTGTTGCTTCGTAAGGGGCTGGTTTGGATCCATATGTTTCATGGTATGGTTAGGTTTACCTTAATACTTCTGTTGTAGTTGTGGATGCTTGCAATAGGGGTTAATCATGACTGAGATGCTTGTCCAAGTAAGCGCAGTACCCAAGTACCGGTACACCCACATATCAAATTATCAAAGCACCAAACGCGAATCATATGAACGTGATGAAAACTAGCTTGACGATAATTCCCATGTGTCCTCGGTAGTGCTTTGCTTTATATAAGAGTTTGTCCAGGCTTGTCGTTTGCTACAAAAAGGATTGGGCCATATTGCTGCACCTTATTTACTTTTATTACTTGCAACTCGCTACAAATTACCTTATCACAAAACTATCTGTTACCGATAATTTCAGTGCTTGCAGAGAATACCTTACTGAAAATTGCTTATCATTTCCTTCTGCTCCTTGGGTTCTACAGTCTTACTTATTGAAAAGGCTACGATAGATCCCCTACACTTGTGGGTCATCAAGACTCTTTTCTGGCGCCGTTGCCAGGGAAACTTCCCTCCGGGAGGGGGAAATCATCGCCATCGTCATCACCACCGATCCTCTCATCGGGAGGGGGTCAATCTCCATCGGCATCTTGACCAGCACCATCTCATCTCAAACCCTAGTTCATCTCTTGTATCCAAACCTCAGATTGGTACCTGTGGGTTGCTAGTAGTGTTGATTACTCCTTGTAGTTGATGCTAGTTGGTTTACTTGGTGGAAGATCATATGTTCAGATCCATTATGCATATTAATACCCTTCTGATTATGAACATGAACATGCTTTGTGAGTAGTTATGTTTGTTCCGGAGGACATGGGAGAAGTCTTTCTATAAGTAGTCATGTGAATTTGGTATTCGTTCGATATTTTGATGAGATGTATGTTGTCATCCCTCTAGTGGTGTCATGTGAACGTCGACTACATGACACTTCACTATTCTTTGGGCCTAGAGGGAGGCATTGGGAAGTAATAAGTAGATGATGGGTTGCTAGAGTGACAGAAGCTTAAACCCTAGTTTATGCGTTGCTTCGTAAGGTGCTGGTTTGGATCCATATGTTTCATGCTATGGTTAGGTTTACCTTAATACTTCTGTTGTAGTTGCGGATGCTTGCAATAGGGGTTAATCATAAGTGGGATGCTTGTCCAAGTAAGGGAAGTACCCAAGCACTGGTCCACCCACATATCAAATTATCAAAGTACCGAACGTGAATCATATGAACGTGATGAAAACTAGCTTGACGATAATTCCCATTTGTCCTCGGGAGCGCTTTCCTTCATATAAGAGTTTGTCCAGGCTTGTTCTTTGCTACAAAAAGGATTGGGACATATTGTTGCACCTTATTTACTTTTAATACTTGCTACTCGTTATAAATTACCTTATCACAAAACTATCTGTTACCGATAATTTCAGTGCTTGCAGAGAATACCTTACTGAAAACTGCTTATCATTTCCTTATGCTCCTCGTTGGGTTCTACACTCTTACTTATCGAAAAGGCAATGATTGACCCCCTACACTTGTGGGTCATCAAGACTCTTTTCTGGCGCCGTTGCCAGGGAAACTTCCCTCCGGGAGGGGGAAATCATCGCCATCGTCATCACCACCGATTCTCTCATCGGGAGGGGGTCAATCTCCATCGGCATCTTCACCAGCACCATCTCATCTCAAACCCTAGTTCATCTCTTGTATCCAAACCTCAGATTGGTACCTGTGGGTTGCTAGTAGTGTTGATTACTCCTTGTAGTTGATGCTAGTTGGTTTACTTGGTGGAAGATCATATGTTCAGATCCATTATGCGTATTAATACCCTTCTGATTATGAACATGAACATGCTTTGCGAGTAGTTATGTTTGTTCCTGAGGACATGGGAGAAGGCTTGCTATAAGTAGTCATGTGAATTTGGTATTCGTTCGATATTTTGATAAGATGTATGTTGTCATCCCTCTAGTGGTGTCATGTGAACAACGACTACATGACACTTCACTATTGTTTGGGCCTAGAGGAAGGCATTGGGAAGTAATAAGTAGATGATGGGTTGCTAGAGTGACAGAAGCTTAAACCCTAGTTTATGCGTTGCTTCGTAAGGGGCTGATTTGGATCCATATGTTTCATGCTATGGTTAGGTTTACCTTAATACTTCTGTTGTAGTTGCGGATGCTTGCAATAGGGGTTAATCATAAGTGGGATGCTTGTCCGAGTAAGGGCAGTACCCAAGCACTGGTCCATCCACCACTACTAGGAAAAGGCCTACTAATGGCGCACCTAATTTGGCCATTAATGGAGCATTAGTGGTGCGCCATTAGTAGCACGCCATTAGTATATTTTACTAATGGCGCACCACAGATGCGCCATTAGTATCTGGTATACTAATGGCACACCCGTGATGCGGCATTAGTATATACAACAGTGCGCCATTAGTATGCCTCCCAGGGGGCCATGTATACCCAGGTGCTTTGGCATACTAATGGCGCACGTTAGAAAGATGCGCCAATAGTAACTTCGGCATACTAATGGCGCACTCTTTAATGATGCGCCATTAGTAACTTCGGCATACTAATGGCGCACTCTTTAATGATGCGCCATTAGTATCCTTTGGCATACTAATGGCGCACTATGATGTGATGCGCCATTAGTATGAATATTAGTTTTTTTTTATTTTTTATTTTTCTGTTTTTTGCACAGGTTACA
Organism: Triticum dicoccoides; assembly: GCF_002162155.2. Taxonomy (NCBI): domain Eukaryota; kingdom Viridiplantae; phylum Streptophyta; class Magnoliopsida; order Poales; family Poaceae; genus Triticum; species Triticum dicoccoides. The sequence continues at coordinate 617,797,317 of NC_041390.1, read as the reverse complement.
AAATGTATAATTGGACAAAATATAGACAGCACACATCAACAACAGATTCATCGAATACAATAGAAGATTAGTCTCTGAATACAATTCATCATTTTAGTCTCCGAATACAAGTCATCATATTAGTCTCCGAATTGAAAAGACCGAACAAATATAGAACATTATATTACAAGTCTCGAGACCGCGAGTTTGTCTTCACATTACAAGTCGATATCGATCATCTAAACTACCATCACATAGAAGAGAACTGCGGTCATCACAATGAGCATCATCACGATGAAACTCGTCTTCATCCGGTTCCTCCAACGCTCCCTCCCCTCTCCCGCTAGATAGCGGGCGTATCTAGATTTGGCCTCGGCCCTAGTGGCGTACCCTTTTTAATTGTTACCGCTGAATCGGTGAACCTGTCTCCGACACTCCTCCCAGTCGTCGTAGACTCCGGGAACCTTACCCTTGTACACGACATACCACGGCATCGCTATGCAGTAGCCAAACGAAACGTTAGTACCAATTCACAGACAATACATAAGCAATATATAAGTATGCAAAAGAATGATCGGAAGAGAAAAGCAAGACATTAATAGCATCGATTACATCTTAAGTTGAACGACTCTCGAAACCAAAGAGACATACTACAAGTTCATTAAAGTTTAATTACAACATGAGACTCAAGGGATCGGAGCGTGGATGAAGCCGCCGTCTATCGTGGGAGTCATGAAAGAACGGGCGTTTGTCAGCCTGCATTTGTAGGATTGTGTCGATGTCACTGTTGGACGGTTGATTTCTGAGGTAGAACTGCCCCGCGGTACGAAGGACATCTTGATGGATGATTTCCGCAAACTCCGACTGGATGCGAAAGAATTCTTGTCTGATGTCCGCGTCCTGGATTGCCAACACGCTCGCGGCCCAATCTTTGAGTCTACTCGGTAGCAGAAGTTGATGATGGTCCCGTACGATTGCCCGCATGTGATGGATGGCGTAGTAGGCACCCTTCTGACTGCCAGGCGGCTGCTTGACGCAGCAGAACGTCGTATTGTGGGAGAACACGTGCTTGCCGTACTTACGAATAGGCCTGGTGAAGGTGCCTCCAGATTTGACGTAGCCGGGGAGAACATCATCAAGAACCTTCTTGACATTTGTGTAGTCTACGTTCGACTGACGGTCCGGGTCGAAATACGTGGCCATGGAATATTTGGGGCTTAGGTGGATGAGCGTGCAACGTGTGTCACTACAGAAAACACGGAATGTTAAAAGAAAAACGATCGAAATCTAAGAATTCATATGTTACGGGGCGGTTGAGGGGAGGACTTACTCGGGAAAGTAAGGCATGAGGAAGTTATCCTTATCTTGGTTTGCCAGAATGACGCCTTCGAGGTAAGAACTCGCGACTTGCCGGTCCCAAGCGCTACCCAAGATCTTGGCACGCATGTAGAAGGGGTCGACTATCACGATGTCCGGGGTCTTGTCGCGAATGATCCGCATCTCCATACTCAGCGAAAATAGCCGAACGAAGGTGTAGTGCAGCGGATGAAGGTTCAACATAGCGTGGATGTCATCAAACCGCAGGACGATCGTACCCCCGATGGAGTTATCCACAAAGCCCTTGCCCTCTGGCACCTTGGCCGCGAAAACCGGGTATGCCACATCCTTCTCTCCGAGACGCTGCTTCTTCAAAGAAAGAACACTGTCATGCAGACTCCGCATAGCACCGGTTGCAGCATTGAGCATATTTCTCGGTAGCATCGGCCTACCCGCCACATGCACCCTCCTCGAGATATCCTCAGGTGAAGGTGGCCCGTCCTGAGCACGGATCGTACTCGGTGCCGGCTGGCTCACACCCTTGTTAGTCTTTCTTTTGCGTGCCTTCTTCTTCTCCTGTAATGGGACCGAGTTCTGCTCACAGACTGCCTTCTTGAGTGTGTTGGGGCTGATCATATTTCGCACCTCGCCTATCTGAGGCTCGGTGAAGTCGGCAGCTGGAGGCGTCTTCTGAGTGCTGAACTGCAGACGATGCCTGTTGCAACTTGGCTTCTCCGCGGTACCAGCTAGATCGCGCACGTCTTTTGTTGGGTTGGGTTCTTGAGAAGGAGGCCCCATGAAGTCGCCACCGTACCCATGATCGGCAAAGTACTGATCGACGTTGGCAAATGTATCGTCGTCGTCGTCGTCGTTCTGATCATGTGTCATATGCATGTTTGGATCCAGTGGCATAGGGATGTCCGGCACCGTTGCGGCGGTCTTGCCATGGGGCCGACTTGGCGTCGGCACGACTGGCGGTGTTGTCTTTGGGGTGGTGTCCCCCGCCCCCAAATGAATCTGGCTCTTCGGCCAAAGCAGGGGCCAGCTCAGGCAGGCGCTGAGGGTCATCACGTCATCATCGTCGGCCCCGACGGGTCGAATCGGAGGTAACAACTCGTCGCAGCCTGGCAGCACCCGAACCAGCTGAACCCTAAACAAGTTGGGTGGCATCTGGGTACCGTGGAACAAGGGGTTGCCCGGTTGAACAATTTTGCCCTTGGCGACATCGACCAATTCGTTGTTCACGAAGTGCAGGAGAGTGCACGGAACGTCGGCGGCGCCCTGCGAAAACATGTAGGGCGCCAGGGATGCCCAGTCAAAGGCAAGGAGATGAAGTCCTCGGCCGAGAGAGGCTTAATTAGTTACCGTGATGATGGCGTCGAGCTCGGCTAATGTCGAGGCACCGCCAATGGCGGGCGTGCAGTTGACGGAGGGGCCGCTTGCTGCAGAGGTGCCGGCCGACGTACACCCGGGTGCATTAAGCTCCCGTGCCGGCGTCGGAGACACCAATGCCGCCTTCGCCGGAGACACCAATGGCCCTGCCATCGCGTTATGCGAGTTGCTGGTCGTGAAGCTAGGAATCGGGGGCGGCCCCTGTTGGCCGCCCGCAATCCACGCACTAATCCCCTGGATCAAGGTAGGCACAATGGCGGTGATCGTCGCTCCGAGTTGTTGTTGCACTTGCTCTTGGACAATCTCCGGAATCCGCGCCACCTGTGCCCTGAGTTCTTGAACCTCGCGCGCCTGGCTTTCCGAGCTGGTATTTTTCTCCTTTCGCCCACCAGTGTTATAGTATGACGACCATTTTGTCGACAAGCCTTTGCTGGCCACACGACCAGCTAACGTCGGCTTACTGAGCTTATCCTTGTTCTTCATTACATTCAACGCCCTATTTAGAGTGGTGTCCCAAGGGTTGCTCTTAGTCGACCCCGCGCTACTGCTTTCAGTCGCCTGCGGAAGGAATGTGAACCATTTAGAAATTTGGCTTCATTAATTAGAATGCAACCATATGGAGCTAATTACGCGGGGGTGTATTCCTTACCAGAACAAGCTCAAGCACCCTGGTCTTCGGATCCGTGGTAAGCTCCTTTGTTTTCGGGTACTTCTTGTACCGGGCCCTGACAAAGTTCCTGGTCTGCTTGTCACCGTATTTATCGAAGAGGGCCGGTAGGCCTTGCTCGGCACGGTCCGCCTCCTCCTTGTCCCATATAGGCTCCGCCACTCTGTAACCGCCGGGACCGAGTGTGTGTTCCCCTAAGTTCAGCTCCCGCATTTCTTTCCCCCACTTACTTGATTCGGAGCTTGCGGTGCTCGAGCAATTGATCTTGAAGTCGTTGTAGTCATCTTCGGTGATCGAAGGATTTTTCTCCTTGATCTTCTCATAACTCTCACCTTTCTCGATCATTCTCTTCACATTGCTTTTCCAAGTAGACAGGGTCGTGCTCATCTTCATGAGGGCAGCATTGTTCACTTTATTCCCTTTGAGGCTTGTGTTTTCAAATTCAGCGGGGAACTTGTATAGTTCGTGCAGCTTCATGAAGAGGAGGTTGCGCAAATTCCCTCGGTCAGGATGCCTGAGGTTCTCGGTGTTGATCGAGACGGTGCTCCGTTGAATGCACCCGAGCTGAAGCGAGTACCCCTTGACTATTCGTTCGGGTGCCGTTGGATTCCCGTTGGAGTCCACTTCAGTAACTTCCTCCTTGAGGGTGCAGAGCACGGTCGGGCGCCGGTCCTTCCGTTGCCTCTTCGGTTGGCTGCCATCTGTGCGTACGCCTCCATCATCAGTGGTGGCATCCTCGGCAGCACCATCAGTGGTGGCATCAGTGGGGTCATCCTCGACGGTACCATCAGTGGTCTCAGGATTGGTGGGGAAGGCGGCGTCCTCATACAAGTGAGGTTGTTCCTCCATCTCCTGGGACAGCTCCCAGAATTTCTTGCCGCCCGAACCCCAAGCCTCATTGTTGTTGGCCATGTTTCTCTATAAATAGGAACAAAGTTTGGTCAAAAAGTTGGTTATTGTCAAGGAACAAGATCTCTAAGTTGACCAAATAACCTAATTCTCGAGGAATGTCGCCAAAAAGTTGGTTATTGTCAAGGAACAATTGAGAGATGTTTGTGATATTGCCTAGGTGTTTTGGGATAGAACCTGTTAGTGTGTTGTTTCTAAGGTCCAAGTCCACGTTCTCAGGGTAACCTAGTTCTTGAGGGGTGTGTCTAGAAAGTTGGTTGCTGCAAAGATACAAGGTTGTGAGTTTGGTCAAATTGCCTATGATGTTTGTGATATTGCCTTGGATCTTGAAGGCACTGTTGCATGATGTAGTGGTACAGCCAGCATGGGACCTCATCTTTGCAGGCTAATTTTCTAGATTGTAACACTGGGATTTGTGCACAAGCTAAGCTAGCTAAGACAGTAGCTTCCTTGCAACCCACAAAAGACAAAGGAAAAGGGGTGAAAAGGGGGAGATGGTTAGCTTTGATGAGCAGGCAACATCTTCCTAACCCCCTTCTTCTTGTCTCCTCTCACTATCTCTCTCACACACATGGCAAGCAAGGGTGTCTGAGTGTGTGAAAAAATACTAAACTAATCCAACCACTAAAGCAAATTAATTTTTATTTCGGTTGAGAATCGGGCACCTTCTAGGTCAAGAAAATTGGGCATGACCTTTGCTAATTTTCTTGACCTTGGAGTGCCCCATTTCTCAACTGAAACAGAAATTAATCAATGTTTCAGGAGAAAGGGGTCATTTTAGAAGATCACAAGTAGCAGCAGCATCACTTGACAAAATCACAACTAGCAGCAGCAACTCGTAGATAGCAGCAGCAGCATCACTAGACAAGTAGTACAGCAGCAGCAGCAGCATGCATGCACTGGTCCATGGCACAAAGTCCATGACCTAGAACAGAGCACTTTACTAAAAATGAAGAAGAAAAATGGCATGCATGAAGTGGTTGTAGCAAATCATCACTTCTGAATCAAAACACCATGCTGGTGTAGCCATAGGCCCACATTAGTCTAAAATCCTGCTTTATTTTTCACAACAGAAAGGTCAAAACAACAATAAAAAGGAGAGCCCAATCTGGTCTAATTGATCCTTGGAAATTATAGAATGTTCATCTATGCATGGAAAAACAACAATTAGGACAGGGAAATTACTATGCAGCTAATAGTCTTTAAGCATTGACACAACTAAGGTTACAACCCAGAAGTGATGGTTAACACTTCTAATAAACATGGCAATTTTAAATTATGACACACAATGCCATAATTAATCAAGAGTTACTACTACAGTACTCATGTACTGCATCTTACAGAGTTACTCCATCACAGCAACAACAACCTTGCAGATCAAAAATGATTTGTGTAATCTGGTTGGTACTCTTACAGTTGCATAAATTGAAAAAAATTTGATCTGTGTGATCTGGGTTACAGTATCAGCAACCTTGCATTTCATTTTATACAAAATTGTACTCCATCACCAAATTCATTGATGTTTCTAAGCAAAATTCACAAGTTCAGAAGATCACAAGTTCACAAGATCTACAGTAGCAGCAGCATCACAAGTTGACAAAATTCAGTGGACTTAGAAGTTAGAGCTAGAGCAGCATCACTAGAGTGCAACTACAAGAACAAGCACCGGCATCACTTAAGCAGCAGCAAAAACAACATCGAGCAGATTACACATCGCGGGTCACTAGAGCGGATTAAGTGATGACAGCCTACTCCTCGGATCTTTGGACAGGTAGCTGACCACCACCAGATGGAGTGGTCACTAGAGAAGATTACACATCACAAACAGGAACTCACTTGTGCTAATGTTTACTCTATGAAATAAACTACTCCTCCTCTCTTCTATTCTTCAGTTAATTAGGAATAGTTTTAGAGGTAACTAACTAAAACTATTTATCATGTTGACAACAGTAGCATGTGGACCTATCATGGTGATTTCATATCAAAATAGAGGAGTACTCCTGTTCATTTGGAGAACTCATACAACAATTGTTATGCATCAAACATGGGATCAACAGTAGCATGTGGCCTTATCATTCTGGTTTTTGGATGATTTAGTTAATCAAATTCCTCAATTGAGGAACACCTGGACTTGTCATTCCGGTCTTGGGATCAATAGTAGCATATGGACTTATCATTCTTGTTTCTGGATGATTTAGTTAATCAATTTGACATCAATTGACCTGGTTTTTGGATCAATTACAGTTGCTGAAGCTGTGAATCAACTATACAAAGGCCCAAAATTACACTAATAATTACAGTGTAAAAACCATGGAAATACACAGTAATTCCACTAAAAATGCGACTTGCAAATACAGAGCAAAAATCCACTAGAAGTACACTATAAACCCACTAACATTTACAGTGTAAATTCCACTAACAATTACAGTGTAAATTTCACTGAAAATGCACAGTAATTACACTAAAAGTACACTGTAAATACCACTTAAAACACACAAAAGAATTACACTGCTGGAGAGGGCGATTCCTCCATGATCTAGAATGTGCAGCAACGATGATATCAGAATGACAAAACAATATATTTATACTACAACATATATAAAGAAATCTCCGAATATGGAGATCTTGTAATCAGAAGTAAACACAAGCAAGCTTCAATCCAGATAAAGGCAGTGGAGGCAAAGGCACTAAATCAAAATAGACACCTTAATTGTTTGTGTCCTACATATGTACACCGAAACAAGAATATGAATTAGCAAGGTGTTCCATGTATTGGTTGAAAACAGAATTTTGTTAGTGTCCTCAAATTATGCAGAAACAGTAGTTGACCACTCTACTACTCTAGTTTGTGTTCCAGAAACAACAAGTATGTCCAACCAATGGAGTGCACTGACTTTAATTTTCGCGCTATATGACACCCAAACAATATTGGGGATTTAATATTAGCTATAATCGGTGCGCCGGGAGATGGGATGGGAGGAGGGAAGGGGATAGGGGTCGGGGCGGTAGCTTACCTTGGAGGAGCGGGCCGGGGTGGAGGAGGCGGTCGGAGAGGATAAGGATGCCGGGGAGTGGGGCGCGGGGAGGATGTCGGGGACGAGGTCCGGGTGGTGGTGGTGCTCCGGCGACGGTGGTGTGGACGGGGCAGTGTCCGGGCGGCGGGGTCGCGTCGAGGCGGCGGGGTAGCGTCGAGGTGGCGCGGCAGCGGCGTCGGGGCGGGGTCGAGGCGGCGTCGGGGCGGTGGGGCAGCGTCGAGGCGACGGGGCAGCGACGTCGGGAGAGGAGGGGAAGGGGATCGAGGGCGAGGGCGAGGGAGAGAGAGGGGATAGGGAGGGGCTGGGGAGGGAATATGGATGGGGCCGGGCACAATACTAATGGCGCACCACCCCTCGGTGCGCCATAAGTACATCCATACTAATGGCGCACCTCGCCGTGGTGCGCCATTAGTATTTTTTTTTTCTTATAGCAATGGCACAATACTAATGGCGCACCACCCCTCGGTGCGCCATAAGTACATCCATACTAATGGCGCACCTCACCGTGGTGCGCCATTAGTATTTTTTTTATAAGACAGTAATAATTTTTTAAACTAGTTTAAATCATAACAGTAATATTTTTTTATAAGACAGTAACAGTAATATTTTTTTTATAAGACAGTAATAATTTTTTAAAAAATATAATCAAACAGTAATGCCGGTGGAGCGGGGGAGGGTGCGCGGGGTGCGGGGGGTCGGCGGCGGCGGTTGAGTAGGGGAATCGAGGGTGCGGGGGGTCGGCAGCGGCGGCCGGTGGACCGGGGGGTGCTCGAGATGGAGGGGGATCGAGATCGAGTGTCCATGAAATTTAAAAATATTCATGATAGTTCAAAAAGTGCCCATGAAATACAATCGATAAATGAAGGCTACGATTTAAATACAATCGATCTTAGCTAGCTATCTGTTCACAATCTTCTTGCCCTTCTTTTTCGCAAATGGAGTTCTTCTGTGGAACGGACGTCCTTTAGGTAGGGTGGTCCTGCTTCTTCTTGTGGTGTATGCTGCTACTTCATCATCGTCGTCATGCTTGATCCTCGGGTCGCCGTACTTGTCGAAGTCTTGCTCATTGGCTACTCCATCCATTCCGATGATCTTCCTTTTGCCTCTCCTCACGACAACACGACTGGGCTTTGACGGGTCGGTAATGAAGAAGCATTGGTCCACTTGGGAAGCCAGTACCCATGGCTCATTTTTCGCGGTGATGTTTGCGCCCGCGGTCTTGGATTTGGCTTCGGGTATAACCATGGTGGTGAAATACCGGTCTTCTTTTAGGACACTCTTGGCCCATCTGACATGGAACATCGGGACCTTCTCTCCAGCGTAGCTCAGCTCCCAGATCGCCTTGATCCTTCCGTAGTATCTATCCTTGTCGTTACCGGTGTAGGATTCCATGGTTACCCTGGAGTTCTGATAACCATCGCTCTTCATGTCCTTGGCCTCGGTGTAGAATGTGTAGCCGTTGATATCGTACGCCTCATAGGTCATCAGGTTGTGCTCGGCGCCCTGTGAGAAGGCGAATATGAGTTGTTCTTCCGCGGAAGAATCCTCATGTAAAGGGTATGACAGAAGCTTCTGCTTGAACCAACGCGTGAAACATGAGTTGTGCTCTTTGAGTATATCTCCGTCCGTCCTCTGTTGGCCTCGGTCATTATACGTCTTCTTAATAAAGGTTTTGTGCTGTACCACCCAAGGATCGACCACGTCTATGTGTTGTAGCGCGACTTGGTTTGCTCTTTCAAAGTCGGCGAGTCGACCCTCGAAGTCGACATGCATTTCACGACGACCCTCACGGTGACCCCATCCAGCGAGCCTGCCGAGGTGCCTGTTGACGGGCAGACCAACGGGGTTCTCGATGCCTAGATAATTCGTGCAGTAGGAGATGCACTCTTCGGTCAGAAAGCCCCTGGCTATGCTTCCCTCTGGACGTGACATGTTGCGAACGTATCCTTTGATGACACCATTCATCCTTTCGAACGGCATCATGCTGTGCAGGAACGTCGGCCCGAGTTGGATGATATCATCCATGATATGGACCAGCAGATGCACCATAACGTTGAAGAATGCGGGCGGGAAGTACATCTCAAGCTCGCATAGTATCACCACGATCTCTTCCTGTAGCCTTCTGAGTTGCCTCATGCCAACAGACTTCCGAGAGATGACGTCGAAAAAGTTGCATAGGCCAAATAGGGTTTCACGGACGTGCGCGTCCATGATCCCATGGATTGCAACTGGAAGTATCTGCGTCATCAGCACGTGACAGTCGTGAGACTTCATCCCGCTGAACTTCAGCTTCGCTGGGTCTAGGTATCTGCTTATCTTCCCCGCGTAACCGTAAGGAAGTTTTACTCCTACGAGGCAGGTGAAAAACTGCTCGATCTCCTCCTGACTTAGAGTGAAGCACACGGGAGGGTAGTCATTTCCGGTCTTCTTGGCCTTTTTGCCTTTGTGACGACTTTCCCTGTCCTGCTTCGCCTCATCATCCTCATGATCATCATATATAGCGTGAAGCTCCTGCCTGATGCCCATTGATTTCAAGTCTGCCCTTGCTTTCGGCCCATCTTTGGTCCTCTCTGGCATGTTGAGCAGGGTACCAAGCAGACTCTCGCACACGTTCTTCGTGATATGCATGACATCAAGGCTGTGAGGCACACGGTGGATCTTCCAGTACGGCAAGTCCCAGAAAACAGACCTCGTTTTCCATACCTTCAGCAGCGGCTCTGGCGCCTTTCGCTTCTTTCCCGGCTTTGGCGCCGTTTGCTTCTTTCCCGGCAGTGGGCAGTCTTTCCAATTTTTCAACAGCTTGTCTCTTTCCTCGCCGCTCCTCGTACGCGGGCGTCCTCGGGGTTCGGTTTCACCATCAAACAGATCCTTGCATTTTCTCCACGGGTCATCATCGCGAAGCCACCTTCGATGTCCCATGAACACAGTTTTCGAAGACCCGGGATCTCTATCTAGCTGGCGATACATTGTGTCATCCATGCACCTGATGCATCAAAAAAATCCGTGGACCACCTGCCCCGCGACATATCCGTAACCGAGATAGTCGTGCACCGTCGTGAGCAGCGTGGCTCTCATAGGGAAATATTCTTTCTCTGCAGCGTCCCACGTATTGGCTGGCGTTTTCCACAGCGTGTCAAGCTCCTCTTTCAGCAGCCCCAGATACAGATTGATGTCGTTCCCTGGTTGTTTCGGTCCTTCAATTAGCATACTCATGTGAATGTACTTCCTCTTCATGCACAACCAGGGGGGAAGGTTGTACATCCACACAAACATAGGCCAGGTGCTATGTGTGCTTCTCTGGCTGCCAAACGGATTGACTCCATCGGTGCTCGCGCCCAGCACGATGTTCCTTGGATCATTCCCAAATTCTGGGTCTTCGAAGTTCAACGCTTGCCACTGGCTAGCATCCTTAGGGTGACTCAGCATCTTGTCTTTTTTATCTATCTCCGGATCATTTGCATCATCTTACTTCTTCTCCTCCCTATCCGCGTGCCAACGCAGGAGCTTTGCTACCTTAGGGTCCGTGAAATACCGCTGCAGACGAGGAGTGATCGGAAAGTACCACACCACTTTTCGAGGAGCTTTCTTCCTCTTCTTGAATCGAGTGACGCTGCACACCGGACATATGGTAGACTCCGCGTGCTCGTCCCGATAAATGATGCAATTGTTCATGCACACATGGTATTTCACATGCGGTAAATCTAGAGGACACACGATTTTCTTCGCCTCCTCCAAACTGGTCGGGCACTTGTTCCCCTCGGGAAGACGTTCGTGCCAGAATGACATGTTCTCGTTGAAGCATGCGTCGGTCATTTTATGTTTTACCTTCATCTCCAGAGCCATGAGCGTTACTTTCAGGCGGGTATCCTCGGGCCTGCATCCTTTATACAATGGAGTAACCGCGTCTAACTCAAGTTGATCCATCTTGGCTTTCTCTCGGGCGGCAGCTCTTGCGTTATCCGTCTGCTTGAGAAGCAGCTCTTGAATATGAGGGTCCTGCACCCAGCCCATCGATGGTCCAGCGTCGTCTGCTTCGCCGGCATCATCATCTTCATGATCATGCCCGTCGACTGCTCCGGCATCTTCCTCATCATCATGTCCTGCATCTTCTACATGATGACTGTGTACAGCATCACCGTCGTGATCATCTACTGGGGATTCTTCGTCTTCTCGCCCGCCCGAGCCGCGGTGGTTGTCTTGCTGCCCTTCCTCATTTCTTGCCCGGCCCCCATGGACGACTTCGTAGTCATCTTCATCACCTAGCCACCGATAGCCATCCATGAAACCACGCAAGAGCAGGTGGTCCCGCACCTGCCCGGATTCCGGGTCCGCAATAAGGCTCTTCAGCTTGCATCTTCGACACGGATATCTTATCTCCGTCTTGTTCTTTTGAAGCATCTCGGCCTTCGCGGACCTCAAAAACCTATTCACGATGCCTTCGGTCATCATGCGGACCATGGTCGCCTGCGGGGTAGAGCAAAACGATATTTTAGAACCAATAAAAAGTTTGGCATGACTTTCCCTAAATATAGGACCAAAAAGAATGCTTAATGCCAAAATTCTCGCTGAAACGGAAATGAGTCAACATTCCGGCAAAATATTGGCAACTATCGAATTTCAAATACCGGCACACCTCCAAACACAAACACATATGCAACACCACAAACATATATATGCAACATAAATATAGATCTAGCTAGGCCATAAAAAGTGCATGTGCACATTGTTGTAGGGAGAACAACATAAATATAGCTTCCCCCCTTACTTACCTATCAAAATAAGGTAATTTAACCACTTAAATTGAATGAATCTATGGTGGAAATGAGGTGAAAAAGAGGAGGCACCCGAGACAAGGAGGAGGTGGAGAGAATGAAGTGGGGAGAAAGTGAGTGTGGGTAGGAGAGGCTGTCCAAAATATCTTGTTGCTGCCCACTTACTAATGGTGCACCAACTCTAAATGCGCCATTAGTAATCCAGGTTACTAATGGAGCACCTCCTGGTGGTGCGCCATTAGTAGTTTTGCAAAAAAAATACTAATGGCGCACTGTCCCACAGTGCGCCATTACTAGTTTAAACTAGTAATGGCGCACAGTGGAACATTGCGCCATTAGTAGATTTGCAAAAAAGGGAATAAAAATTATAATAAAAAAACAACATTAGTGGCGCACTTTCCGGCTGGTGCGCCATTACTAGTTACAACTAGTAATGGCGCACTGTGTCTGGATGCGCCATTAGTCTGTTTGGACAGGCGCACTAGTTAAAAAAAATTGATACTAATGGCGCACCCGGGGCCAGGTGGGCCATTAGTAGTTTCAACTCTAATGGTGTATCAGTAGGTGGTGCGCCATTAGTATATACTAATGGCGCACCGCTTGTCTGGTGCGCCATTAGTATCAATCCCATCTATAGCCCTTTTTCTAGTAGTGCACATATCAAATTATCAAAGTACCGAACACGAATCATATGAACATGATGAAAACTAGCTTGACGATAATTCCCATTTGTCCTCGGGGGCGCTTTCCTTTATATAAGAGTTTGTCCAGGCTTGTACTTTGCTACAAAAAGGATTGGGCCATATTGCTACACCTTATTTACTTTTATTACTTGCTACTCATTACAAATTACCTTATCACAAAACTATCCATTACCGATAATTTAAGTGCTTGCAGAGAATACCTTATTGAAAACTGCTTATCGTTTCCTTCTGCTCCTCGTTGGGTTCGACACTCCTACTTATTGACAAGGCTACGATAGATCCCCTACACTTGTGAGTCATCAAGACTCTTTTCTGGCGCCATTGCCGGGGAGTGAAGCGCCTTTGGTAGGTGGAATTTGGTAAGGAAAAATTTATATAGTGTGCTAAAATTTACTGTCACTTGTTACTATGGAACATCTATGAGGGGCTTGTTCGGGGTATCTTCACCTTAACCAGTAGAGCAAAGAGTTGCTCCTCAACCTACTGAACCTACTGAAAATGTTCACTTTGAAATTCCTTCGGGTATGATAGAGAAACTGCTAGCTAATCCCTTTACAAGTGGATGAAGTTTGTGGATTATTTAAGCTTGCAGGTATGCCCGAGGATGTTATCAAGAAGAAGGTATTCCCTTTATCTTTTAAGGGAGATGCATTGATATGGTTTAGGCTATGTGATGATATTGGATCATGGAAATACCAACGATTGAAATTGGAATTTCATCAGAAGTTTTATCCTATGCATCTTGCTCATCGTGATCGTAATTACATATATAATTTTTGGCCTCGCGAAGGAGAAAGCATCGCTCAAGCTTGGGGGAGGCTTAAGTCAATGTTATATTCATGCCCCAATCATGAGCTCTCAAAAGAAATGATTATTCAAAAAAATTATGGTCGGCTTTCTCTCAGAAATCACTCGATGCTCGTTACTTCTTGTACTAAATCTTTTATGATGAAGACTATTGAATTCAAATGAGATTTATTGGAAAGAATTAAACGCAACTCTGAAGATTGGGATCTCGACGAAGGTAAGGAGTCAGGTATAACACCTAAGTTTGATTGTGTTAAATCTTTTATGGATACCAATGCTTTCCGTGAATTTAGCACTAAATATGGACTTGACTCTGAGATAGTAGCTTCTTTCTGTGAATCCTTTGCTACTCATGTTGATCTCCCTAAGGAGAAGTGGTTTAAATATAATCCTCCCATTGAAGTAAAAGTAGTTGCACCTATTAAAGTTGAAGAAAAGACTATCACTTATAAAGATCATGTTGTTCCTACTACTTATATTGAGAAACCACCTTTCCCTGTTATAATAAAGGATCATGCTAAAGCTTCAACTGTGGTTAAAAAAAGTAACATTAAGACACCTAAACCCCCTGAGCAAATAAAAGTTGAACCTAGTCTTGCTATGGTTAAAGATCTCTTAGCTGATAATATTGATGGGCATGTTATTTACTTCTGCAACGAATCTACTAGAATTGCTAGACCTGATACTAAAAATAAACATAGACCTGTTGTAGGCATGCCTATTATTTCTGTTAAAATAGGAGATCATTGCTATCATGGCTTTTGTGATATGGGTGCCAGTGCGAGTGCAATACCTCATTCCTTATACAAAGAAATTATGCATGGTATTGCACCTGCTGAGATAGAAGAGATAGATGTTACAATTAGGCTTGCCAATAGAGATACTATTTCACCAGTTGGGATTGTTAGATATGTTGAAGTCTTGTGTGGGAAAGTTAAATATCCTGCTGATTTTGTTGTTCTTGGTTCCCCACAAGATGACTTCTGTCCCATTATATTTGGTAGACCCTTCTTGAATACTATTAATGCTAAGATAGATTGCAATAAGGATATTGTTTCTGTTGGTTTAGGGGATATGTCTCATGAGTTTAATTTTGCTAAATTTCGTAGACAACCTCATGATAAAGAATTGCCTAGTTAAGATGAAATTATTGGTCTTGTTTCTATTGTCGTGCCTCCTAGTGATCCTTTAGAACAATATTTGCTAGACCATGAAAATGATATGTTTATGAATGAAAGAAGGGAAATAGATGAAGTATTCTTTAAACAGGGACCTATTTTGAAACACAACTTGCCTGTTGAAATCCTAGGGGATCCTCCTCCACCTAAGGGTGATCTTGTGTTTGAGCTTAAACCTTTACTAGATACTCTTAAATATGCTTATCTTGATGAGAAATAGATATATCCTGTTATTATTAGTGCTAACCTTTCAGAGCATGAAGAAAATAAATTATTGAAAACTCTGAAGAAGCATAGTGCTGCTATTAGATATACTCTTGATGATCTTAAGGGCATTAGTCCCACTCTATGCCAGCACAAAATAAAGCTGGAGAAAGACGCTAAACCAGTTGTTGATCACCAACGACGGTTAAATCATAAGATGAAAGAAGTGGTAAGAAAAGAAATACTAAAGCTTCTGGAGGCAGGTATAATTTATCCCGTTGCTGATAGTCAGTGGGTAAGTCATGTCCATTGTGTCCCTAAGAAGGGAGGTATTACTATTGTTCCTAATGATAAAGATGAATTGATCCCACAAAGAATTGTTACAGGTTATAGAATGGTAATTGATTTCCGCAAATCAAATAAAGCTACTAAAAAGGATCATTACATGTTACCTTTTATTGATTAAATGCTAGAAAGATTATCCAAACATACACATTTTTGCTTCCTATATGGTTATTCTAGTTTCTCTCAAATACCTGTGTCAAAAGAGGATCAAGAAAAGACAACTTTTACTTGCTCTTTCGGCACCTTTGCTTATAGACGTATGCCTTTGATTTATGTAATGCACCTGCTACTTTTCAAAGATGTATGACTGCTATATTCTATGACTTTTGTGAAAAGATTGTTGACATATTCATGGATGATTTCTCCGTTTATGGGACTTCTTTTGATGATTGCTTAAGCAACCTTGATCGAGTTTTGCAGAGATGTGAAGAAACTAATCTTGTCTTGAATTGGGAGAAATTCCACTTTATGGTTAATGAAGGTATTGTCTTGGGGCATAAAATTTCTGAAAGAGGTATTGAAGTTGATAAAGCTAAAGAGGTATTGAAAAGATGTTCTGTCCTAAGGACATTAAGGGTATAAGAAGTTTCCTTGGTCATGCTGGTTTTTATAGGAGGTTCATTAAGGACTTTTCTAAAATTTCTCGGCCTCTGACTAATCTTTTACAAAAAGATGTTTCTTTTGTCTTCTATGATGATTGTGTAGAAGCATTTGAAATACTTAAGAAAGCTTTGATTTCTGCACCTATTGTTTAGCCTCCTGATTGGAATTTACCATTTGAAATTATGTGTGATGCTAGTGTCTATGCTGTAGGGGCTGTTCTAGGACAAAGAGTTGATAAGAAATTAAATGTTATTCAATATGCTAGTAAAACTCTAGACAGTGCTCAAAGAAATTATGCTACTACTGAAAAAGAATTTTTAGCAGTTGTGTTTGCTTGTGATAAGTTCAGACCTTATATCATTGATTCTAAAGTAAGTGTTCACACTGATCATGCTGCTATTAAATATCTTATGGAAAAGAAAGATGCTAAACCTAGACTTATTAGATGGGTTCTCTTTGCTACAAGAATTTGATTTGCATATTATTGATTGAAAGGGAGCTGAGAACCCCATTGCAGACAACTTGTCTAGGTTAGAGAATATTCTTGATGACCCACTACCTATTGATGATAGCTTTCCTGATGAACAATTAGCTGTCATAAATGCTTCTTGTACTGCTCCATGGTATGCTGATTATGCTAATTACATTGTTGCTAAATTTATACCACCTAGTTTCACATACCAGCAAAAGAAAAAGTTCTTCTATGATTTAAGACATTACTTCTGGGATGACCCACATCTTTATAAAGAAGGAGTAGATGGTGTAGACATTGTGTACCTGAGCATGAAGAGGAACATATCCTACGCAAGTGCCACTCCGAGGCTTATGGAGGACACCATGCTGGAGATAGAACTGCACATAAGGTATTGCAATCTGGTTTTTATTGGCCTACTCTCTTCAAGGATGCCCGTAAGTTTGTTTTGTCTTGTGATCAATGTCAAAGAATTGGTAATATTAGTAGACGTCAAGAAATGCCTATGAATTATTCACTTGTTATTGAACCATTTGATGTTTGGGGCTTTGATTATATGGGACCGTTTCCTTCCTCTAGTTGGTATACTCATATTTTAGTTGTTGTTGATTACATTACTAAGTGGGTAGAAGCTCTTCCAACTAGTAGTGCTGATCATAAAACCTCCATTAAGATGCTTAAAGAAGTTATTTTTCCGAGGTTTGGAGTCCCTAGATACTTAATGACTGATGGTGCTTCACATTTTATTCATGGTGCTTTTCGTAAGATGCTTGCTACGTATGATGTTAATCATAGAATTGCATCTCCATATCATCCACAGTCTAGTGGTCAAGTAGAATTGAGTAATAGATAGCTTAAATTAATTTTGCAAAAGACTGTTAATAGATCTAGAAAGAATTGGTCCAAGAAACTTGATGATGCATTATGGGCCTATAGAACTGCATACAAAAATCCTATGGGTATGTCTCCGTATAAAATGGTTTATGGTAAAGCATGTCACTTACCTCTTGAACTAGAACATAAGGCATATTGGGCTTGGGACATTAAAGAGCTCAATTATGATTTCAAACTTGCTGGTGAGAAGAGACTTTTTGACATTAGCTCACTTGATGACAGAGCCCAGGCTTAAGAGAATGCCAAACTATTTAAAGAAAAAGTCAAAAGATGGCCTGGCAAAAGGATACAAAAACGTGAGTTTAATGTAGGTTGTTATGTATTGTTATACAACTCTCATTTAAGATTTTTTTTGCAGGCAAAGTCCTCTCTAAATGGGAAGGTCCCTACATCATCGAGGAGGTCTATCGTTCTGGTGCCATAAAAATCAACAACTTCGAAGGCACAAATCTGAGGGTGGTGAACGGTTAAGGAATCAAAAATTATATCTCAGGTAATCCCATAAAATGTTGAAACTAATGTTATTGAAACCGTAACCCCAGAGGAATACATAAGAGACACTTTCCAGAACGTTTCAGACTCCGAAAAAGAATAGGTATGAGGTACGGTAAGTAAACCGACTCCAAAACAATTCTAATAGCATTTTTTCTCTGTTTTGGAATATTTAAGAAAATAGGAAATAAGAAGTAGTCCGGGAAGGACACGAGGCTTCCACGAGGGTGGAGGGCGCGCCCCCTGCCTCGTGGGCACCTCGTGTGCTCTCCGGACTCTGTTTTCTTGCACGATACTTCTTTTGGTCGGTAAAAAATCATTATATAATATCCTGAGGGTTTTGACCACCGTATCACGCAAATATATTCTGTCTATGTTTCGAGCTATTTCTGCTGCAGATTTAGAGCAAGATGTCTTCTGAGTCAATCGGGGAGAGTCGGGTGTCTCATCTGACACCGGGGCCAAGAGCAAACAGCAATCCTGACCACTTTGGGCCATCAACTGAGGCAGAGACGGAGGCCGATTTGAAAAGGATAGATGCCATGGAGGAGGATGAAGAAGTTACTTCTCGTTTCCGTGTGGGATCCACTATGGGGGAACTACAGAGCTCGGCTATTCCAAACTCGGTCATCCCTTCCAATGTTAGATTTCTTTCTTATGAAAATATGAAAAAGAGTGTTACTTGTTCTCCCGTAGCTATGCAACATGCTTGGGTGAAAGGAGCTTTAGCCATCACGGGCAAGCTCCGTAAGGAAATAATGGACCTCAAGCAGCAAGTCAATAAGCTCGAGGAAGAGAATCGCATCCTGAGGGGCATCATCGCCAAGATTATCACATCATGACCCCCGAAGAAGGAGACAAAAACCTATGGTTATGGGCACTCCCCTTGGCAACTGCCAAGCTTGGGGGAGTGCCCCGGTATCGTATCACCATCACACTTTTATCTTTACCATTTTTCTTAGTTCGATCCTTTTGGTAATATCTTGATCTAGTAGAATAAAGTTTTAGTATGATCTAGTCTTCAGTTTTGCTTTATGATCCTTCTATGTAATCGAGTCTGTGAGCTTTATATAATAAAGTTAGTGTTGAGTCAAGGGCTTGATTATCTTACAATGTTGGAAAGATCCTGATATATATGGCTAATTGGATGTGGGTTTTCATGAACTATTATTGTTGACATTACCCTTGAGGTAAAAAGTTGCGAGGCAAAACTATAAGACCCTATCTTTCTCTGTGTCCGATTAAAACTTCATAACCATAAATATCACGTGAGTGTTAGCAATTGTGAAGGACTAAATGATGGTTGAGTATGTGGGCTTGCTGAGAAGCTCTTATATTGACTCTTTCCTATGTTATGATAAATTGCAATTGCTTCAATGACTGAGATTATAGTTTGTTAGTTTTCAATGAAGTTTCTGATTCATACTTGACTATGTGAATGAATTGTTACTTTAGCATAAGAGATCATATGACAATATATATGTTGTTCTTCTAAGAATGATCATGATGCCCTCATGTCCGTATTTTATTTTATCGACACCTCTATCTCTAAACATGTGGACATATTTTTCGACTTTGGCTTTCGCTTGAGGACAAGTGAGGTCTAAGCTTGGGGGGTTGATACGTCCATTTTGCATCATGCTTTTATATCGATATTTATTGCATTATGGGCTGTTATTACACATTATGTCACAATACTTATGCCTTTTCTCTCTTATTTTACAAGGTTTACATGAAGAGGGGGAATGCCGGCAGCTGGAATTCTGGGCTGGAAAAGGAGCAAATATTAGAGACCTATTCTGCACATCTCCAAAAGTCTTGAAACTGCACGTGAATTATTTTAAGAATATATAAAATATTGGGCGAAAGAAGTACCAGAGGGGGGCCACCCACCGTCCATGAGGGTGGGGGCGCCCTACCCCCAGGGCGCGCCCCCCTGCCTCGTGGGCCCCTGGTGGCCCTTTGATGCCCATCTTTGGCTATATGGAGTCTTTCGTCGAGAAAAAAAATCATAAGCAAGCTCACGGGACGAAGCTCCGCCGCCACGAGGGGGAACCTTGGCGGAACCAATCTAGGGCTCCGGTGGAGCTGTTCTGCCGGGGAAACTTCCCTCCGAGAGGGGGAAATCATCGCCATCGTCATCACCATCGATCCTCTCATCGGTAGGGGGTCAATCTCCATCAACATCTTTACCAGCACCATCTCATCTCAAACCCTAGTTCATCTCTTGTATCCAATCTTTGTATCCAAACCTCAGATTGGTACCTGTGGGTTGCTAGTAGTGTTGATTACTCCTTGTAGTTGATGCTAGTTGGTTTACTTGGTGGAAGATCATATGTTCAGATCCATTATGCATATTAATACCCCTCTGATTATGAACCTGAACATGCTTTGTGAGTAGTTATGTTTTTTCCTGAGGACATGGGAGAAGTCTTGTTATAAGTAGTCATGTAAATTTGGTATTCGTTCGATATTTTGATAAGATGTATGTTGTCATCCCTCTAGTGGTGTCATGTGAATGTCGACTACATGACACTTCACCATTTTTTGGGCCTAGAGGGAGGCATTGGGAAGTAATAAGTAGATGATGGGTTGCTAGAGTGATAGAAGCTTAAACCCTAGTTTATGCGTTGCTTCGTAAGGGGCTGATTTGGATCCATATGTTTCATGCTATGCTTACGTTTACCTTAATACTTCTGTTGCAGTTGCGGATGCTTGCAATAGGGGTTAATCATGACTGAGATGCTTGTCCAATTAACGGCAGTACCCAAGCACCGGTCCACCCACATATCAAATTATCAATGTACCGAACACGGATCATATGAACGTGATGAAAACTAGCTTGACGATAATTCCCATGTGTCCTCGGGGGCGCTTTCCTTTATATAAGAGTTTGTCCAGGCTTGTCCTTTGCTACAAAAAGGGTTGGGCCATATTGTTGCACCTTATTTACTTTTATTATTTGCTACTCGTTACAAATTACCTTATCACAAACTATCTGTTACCGATAATTTCAGTGCTTGCGGAGAATACCTTACTAAAAACTGCTTATCATTTCCTTCTTCTCCTCGTTGGGTTCGACACTCTTACTTATTGAAAAGGCTACGATAGATCCCCTACACTTGTGGGTCATCAGTCATTCCTAGATATTCTCATCATTATGCACTTTTCTATCAATTGCTCGACAGTAATTTGTTCACCCACCGTAATACTTATGCTATCTTGAGAGAAGCCACTAGTGAAACCTATGGCCCCCGGTTCTATTCTCTATTATGTTAATCTCCCGTCAACTATATATTTCTGGCACCGTTCATTTTGCAATCTTTATTTTCCAATCTATATCATAAAAATACCAAACATATTTATCTTATTATTATTATCTCTATCAGTTCTCACTCTCGTAAGTGATCGTGTTGGGATTGATAACCCCTTTATCGCGTTGGTTGCGAGGTTCTTATTTGTTTGTGTAGGTACGAGGGACTTGTGTGTAGTCTCCTACTGGATTGATACCTTGGTTCTCTAAAACTGAGGGAAATACTTATGCTACTTTGCTGCATCACCATTTCCTCTTAAAGGGAAAACCAATGCAGTGCTCAAGAGGTAGGAAGAAGGATTTCTGGCACCGTTGCTGGGGAGATCTACGCACAAGTCAAGACATACCAAATACCCATCACAAACTCTTATCCCTCGCATTACATTATTTGACATTTGCCTCTCTTTTTCCTCTCGCCCACATCACCCTTGTCGTTTTATTCGCCCTCTTTTTTCCTTCCCACCTTCCGTGTGCTCGTTCTTTTTGCATTTTGTTGCCATCATGTCTGAAACTGGGGAGCTTATCGTTGATAAGGATAATAATATGGAAAACTTCGATACTATTCATGATCCTCTTGTAAATCCTACTATTTTACACACTAAAAAGTTTCAGATTGGTAACGGTAATATTATTGGGAAGGGAGTTATTCAAGATTTCTTTACTTGTGCCGGTGCTTTCCCCACCATGAGCGGGTCTATTCTTCATAAAACTAATAGTCTCGTGAATGCTATATCTTTGCTCATAGTTGAACTTGAAAGACAATTTTTACATATGCATCCTTCCATACAAAGGATTTTCCTAGAATTTTCTAATATTGAGCATTCTTCTGTTAAGCGAGCAGCGACCATCTTTTTAGCTCATGAGTTCAGATTTATAATAAAAGAGGCCAATGAAATTTTTGCGCATTATAGGGTAGATGTCGGCCGTCCTCCCATAGAAGCAATCCTTTTTTATCAAGAAGACATTATGCGTTTACGATCTTTAGATCATGTTGCTTTTAATGAAAACCTTAGAAAAAAGGTTCCTACCGATGTTCTTGTTGACAGGATCTCTGAACTTAATGATAATTTTTCTATCCAAAATAATGGGTTAGGTTTTTCCCTTGAACAAAGGCTCATGACTTTTTGCCAAAAGAATGCTTATAATAATGAATTGGTTGTGCAATATGAGGGGCCAAAGGAGGAATCAATTCCTCCCGAGCTTGATCTTGGGGACTTTTGTCCCATTAAATTTAGCCCTTTTGATTACCTTTCCTTGCCACAAAGAAATCTTGCTGCTGAACGTAGGGAGTATGAGATGGTTTTCGCGATTTAGCTTATCATTATCATGGCAATACCTAGATCTATGCTTGCTTTTATGCCTAGCTTGGGGCGTTAAACGATAGCGCTTGTTGGGAGGCAACCCAATTTTATTTTTGTTTCTTACTTTTTGGTTCTGTTTAGTAACAAATAATTCATCTAGCCTCTGTTTAGATGTGGTTTTATGCTTTTAATAAGTGTTTGTGCCAACTAGAACCTTTGGGAAGACTTGGGGAAAGTCTTTGCGATCTTGCTGTAAAAAACAGAAACTTTAGCGCTTATGAGATTTGCTGCCATTTTTTACTGGAGAGTGCGAATAGGTTGATTCTTTTAGAAGATGATTAATAGATAAATTCCTCACGCCCATAAATTTATTTGAGAATTTTTGGGGTTGCATAAGTATTCGAAACCTATAGATTACTACAGACTGTTCTGTTTCTGACAGATTCTGTTTTTCGTGTGTTGTTTTCTTATTTTGATGCATCTATGGCTAGTATCGGAGGTTATGAACCATAGAGAAGTTGGAATCAAGTAGGTTTAAAATCAATATAAATAAATAATGGGTTAATTACAGTGCCTTAAGTGGTGGTTTGTTTTCTTATACTAACGGAGCTCATGAGATTTTCTGTTTAAGTTTTGTGTTGTGAAGTTTTCATGTTTTGGGTAAAGATTTGATGGATTATGGAATAAAGAGTGGAAAGAGCCTAAGCTTTGGGATGCCCAAGGCACCCCAAGGTAAAATTCAAGGACAACCAAAAGCCTAAGCTTGGGGATGCCCCGGAAGGCATCCCCTGTTTCGTCTTCTTCTATCGATAACTTTACTTGAGGCTCTATTTTTATTCACCACATGATATGTGTTTTTCTTGGAGCGTCTTGTATGACTTGAGTCTTTGCTTTTTAGTTTACCACGATCATCCTTGATGTACACACATTTTGGGAGAGACACACATGAATTGGAATTTATTCGAATACTCTATGTGCTTCACTTATATCTTTTGAGCTAGATAATTTTGCTCTAGTGCTTCACTTATATCTTTTAGAGCACAGTGGTAGTTTATTTTATAGAAATTATTGATCTCTCATGCTTCACTTATATTATTTTTAGAGTCCTTTAGAACAGCATGGTAATTTGATTTGGTTATGAAATTAGTCCTAATATGATAGGCATCCAAGATGGGTATATTAAAACTATCATAGAAAGTGCATTGAATACTATGAGAAGTTTGATACTTGATAATTGTTTTGAGATATAAAATGGTGATATTAGAGTGTGCTAGTTGAGTAGTTGTGAATTTGAGAAATACTTGTGTTGAAGATTGCAAGTCCCGTAGCATGCACGTATGGTAACCGTTGTGTAACAAATTTGAAACATGAGGTGTTCTTTGATTGTCTTCCTTATGAGTGGCGGTCGGGGACAAGCGATGATCTTTTACTACCAATCTATCCCCCTAGGAGCATGCGCGTAGTTCTTGGTTTTTGATGACTTGTAGATTTTTGCAATAAGTATGTGAGTTCTTTATGACTAATGTTGACTCCATGGATTATACGCACTCTCACCCTTCCATCATTGCTAGCCTCTTCGGTATTGTGCATTGCCCTTTCTCACCATGAGAGTTGGTGCAAACTTCGCCAGTGCATCCAAACCCCGTGATATGATACGCTCTATTACACATAAACCTCCTTATATCTTCCTCAAAACAGCCACCATACCTACCTATTATGACATTTCCATAGCCATTCCGAGAATTATTGGCATGCAACTTTCCACCGTTTCATTCATGACACGCTTCATCATTGTCATATTGCTTTGCATTATCATGTAGTTGACATCGTATTTGTGGCAAAGCCACCATGCATAATTTATCATACATGTCACTCTTGATTCATTGCCCTTCCCGGTATACCACCAGAGGCATTCATATAGAGTCATATTTTGTTCTAGTATCGAGTTGTAATCATTGAGATGTAAATAAATAGAAGTGTGATGATCATCATTAATAGAGCATTGTCCTAAATAAAAAAGGGGAAAGGCCAAATAAAAAAAGTAAAGTCCCCAAAAAAAGAAATAAAAAGGGGCAATGCTACTATCCTTAGTTTCCACACTTGTGCTTCAAAGTAGAACCATGATCTTTATGATAGAGAGTCTCTTGTTTTGTCACTTTCATATACTAGTGGGAATTTTTCATTATAGAACTTGGCTTGTATATTCCAACAATGGGCTTCCTCAAATGCCCTAGGTCTTCGTGAGCAAGCAAGTTGGATGCACACCCACTTAGTTTCTTTTGTTGAGCTTTCATACATTTATAGCTCTAGTGCATCCGTTGCATGGCAATCCCTAGTCCTTGCATTGACATCAATTGATGGGCATCTCCCTAGCCCGTTGATTAGCCGCGTCGATGTGAGACTTTCTCCTTTTTGTCTTCACCACATAACCCCCTATCATTATTCTATTCCACCCATAGTGCTATACCCATGGTGCACGCTCATGTATTGCGTGAAAGTTGAAAAAAGCTTGAGATTACTAAAGTATGAAACAATTGCTTGGCTTATCATCGGGGTTGTGCATGATGAGAGCATTCTTGTGTGACGAAAATAGAGCATGACCAAATCATATGATTTTGTAGGGATGAACTTTCTATTGCCATGTTATTTTGAGAAGACATGATTGCTTAGTTGGTATGCTTGAAGTATTATTATTTTTATGTCAATATTAAACTTTTGTCTTGAATCTTTCGGATCTGAATATTCATGCCACAATAAAGAAAATTACATTGAGAATTATGCTAGGTAGCATTCCACATCAAAAATTCTGTTTTTTACCATTTACCTACTCGAGGACGAGCAGGAATTAAGCTTGGGGATGCTTGATACATATCCAACGTATCTATAATTTTTGATTGTTCCATGCTATTATATTATCTGTTTTGGATGTTTATGGGCTTAATTATACACTGTTATATTATTTTTGGGACTAACCTACTAACCCAAGCCCTAGTGCAAATTGTTGTTTTTTTGCCTATTTCAGTGTTTCGCAGAAAAGGAATATCAAACGGAATCCAAACGGAATGAAACCTTCGGGAGAGTTATTTTTGGAACAAACGTGATCCAGGGGACTTGGAGTGGACGTCAAGAAATCAACAAGGAGGCCATGAGGCAGGAAGGCGCGCCTGCCCCCCTAGGCGCGCCCCCACCCCCGTGGGCCCCTCGTGGCTCCACCGACCTACTTCTTCCTCCTATATATATCCATATACCCCGAAAACATCTAGGAGCACCACGAAACCCTATTTCCACCGCCGCAACCTTCTGTACCCAAGAGATCCCATCTTGGGACATTTTCCGGAGCTCCGCCGAAGGGGGAATCGAGCACGGAGGGCTTCTACATCAACACCATAGCCTCTCCGATGATGTGTGAGTAGTTTACCTCAGACCTTCGGGTCCATAGTTATTAGCTAGATGGCTTCTTGTCTCTCTTTGGATCTCAATACAAAGTTCTCCTCGATCTTCTTGGAGATCTATTTGATGTAACTCTTTTTGTGGTGTGTTTGTCGAGATGCGATGAATTGTGGGTTTATGGTCAAGTTTATCCATGAACAATATTTGATTCTTCTCTAAAATCTTTTACGTATGATTGGTTATCTTTGCAAGTCTCTTTGAATTATTAGTTTGGTTTGGCCTACTAGATTGATCTTTCTTGGAATGGGAGAAGTGCTTAGCTTTGGGTTCAATCTTGCGGTGTCCTTTCCCAGTGACAGTAGGGGCAGCAAGGCACGTATTCTATTGTTGCCATCAAGGATAAAAAGATGGGGTTTATATCATATTGCATGAGTTTATCCCTCTACATCATGTCATCTTGCCTAATGTGTTATTCTGTTCTTATGAACTTAATACTCTAGATGCATGCTGGAGTAATAGTAGTAGATGCAGAATCGATCCGGTCTACTTGTCGCAGACGTGATGCCTATATACATGATCATGCCTAGATATTCTCATAATTATACACTTTTCTATCAATTGCTCGACAGTAATTTGTTCACCCATCGTAATACTTATGCTATCTTGAGAGAAGCCACTAGTGAAACCTATGGCCCCCGGGTCTATTCTCTATTATATTAATCTCCCATCAACTAGCTATTTCTGGCACCGTTTATTTTGCAATATTTATTTTTCAATCTATATCATAAAAATACCAAAAAATATTTATCTTATTATTATTATCTCTATCAGATCTCACTCTCGTAAATGACCGTGAAGGGATTGACAACCCCTTTATCGCGTTGGTTGCGAGGTTCTTATTTGTTTGTGTAGGTACGAGGGACTTCCGTGTAGTCTCCTACTGGATTGATACCTTGGTTCTCAAAAATTGAGGGAAATACTTACGCTACTTTGCTGCATACCCTTTCCTCTTTAAGGGAAAACCAAAGTAGTGCTCAACAGGTAGCACTCCTCTCCGGTAGATTTTTGTTCCAGTATTTCTTATATTTTCAAGAAAAATTCTCCGTTGATTTTCATCGCATGCCGAGAACTTTTATTTCTGCACAAAAACAACACCACGGTAGTTCTGCTGAAAACAGCGTCAGTCCGGGTTAGTTCTAATCAAATAATACCAAAATCATACTAAACTATTGTAATCATGGCATGAATACTTCATAAATTATAGATACGTTGGAGACGTATCACACATCTCTGCAAAACTCGATCAAGGTTGCTTAAGGATTCAACAAAAGAAGTTCCATATACAGAGAAATCATCCATGAAAACCTCAACAATCTTTTCACAAAAGTCAGAGAATATAGCAGTCATACATCTTTGAAAAGTACCAAGTGCATTACATAAACCAAAAGGCATGCGTCTATAAGCAAAGGTACCAAAAGGGCAAGTGAAAGTGGTCTTTTCTTCATCCTCTTTTGACACAGGTATTTGAGAGAAACCAGAATAACCATCTAGAAAGCAAAAATGTGTGTGTTTGGATAATCTTTCTAGCATTTGATCAATAAAAGGTAAAGGGTAATGATCCTTTTTAGTAGCTTTATTTAGTTTGCGGAAATCAATTACCATTCTATAACGTGTAACAATTCTTTGTGGGATCAGTTCATCTTTATCATTAGGAACAACGGTAATACCTCCCTTCTTAGGGATACAATGGACAGGACTTACCCACTGACTATCAGCAACGGGATAAATTAAAACTGCCTCAAGAAGCTTTAGTATTTCTTTTCTTACCACTTCTTTCATCTTAGAATTTAACAGTCGTTGGTGACCAACAACCGGTTTAGCGTCTTTCCCCAATTTTATTGTGTGCTGGCATAGAGTGGGACTAATGCCCTTAAAATCATCAAGAGTATATCCAATAGCAGCACGATGCTTCTTCAGAGTTTTTCAATAATTTCTTTTCTTCCTGCTCTGAAAGATTAGCACTAATAATAACAGGATATATCTTATTTTCATCAAGATAAGCATATTTAAGAGTATCAGGCAATGGCTTAAGCTCAAACACGGGATCACCTTTGGGTGGTGGAGGATCCCCTAGAATTTCGACAGGCAAGTTGTGTTTCAAAATAGATCCCTGTTTAAAGAATACTTCATCTATTTCCCTTCTTTCATTCATAAACGTATCATTTTCATGGTCTAGCAAATATTGTTCCAAAGGATCACTAGGAGGCACGGCAATAGAAGCAAGACCAATAATTTCATCTTTACTAGGCAATTCTTTATCATGGGGTTATCTACGAAATTTAGCAAAATTAAAATCATGAGACATATCGCCTAGACCAATAGTGAGAACATCCTTTTTGCAGTCTATTTTAGCATTAACAGTATTCAAGAATGGTCTACCAAATATAATGGGACAAAAGTAATCTTATGGGGAACCAAGAAGAAGAAAATTAGTAGGATATTTAACTTTCCCACAAAATACTTCAACATCTCTAACAATCCCGACCGGTGAAATAGTATCTCTATTGGCAAGCTTAACTGTAACATCAATACCTTCTAACTCAGCAGGTGCAACATCATGCATAATTTCTTCATATAAAGAATGAGGTATTGCACTCGCACTAACACTCGTATCACATACGCCATGATAGCAATGATCTACTATTTTAACAGAAATAATAGGCATGCCTACAACAAGTCTATGTTTATTTTTAGTATCGGGTCTAGCAATTCTAGCAGCTTCATCACAAAAGTAAATAACATGCCCATCAATATTATCGACAAATAGATCTTTAACCATAGAAATAGTAGGTTCAACTTTAATTTGCTCAGAGGGTTTGGGTGTTATAATGTTACTTTTGTTGACCACAGTTGAAGCTTTAGCATGGTCCTTTATTCTAACAAGGAAATGTGGTTTCTCAATATAAGCGGTAGGAACAATAGGATCAACATTATAAGTGATAGTCTTTTCTTCAACTTTAAAAGGTCCAACTACTTTTACTTCAATGGGAGGATGATATTTAAGCCACTTCTCCTTAGGGAGATCAACATGAGTAGCAAATGATTCAAAGAAAGAAGCTACTATTTCAGAGTCAAGTCCATATTTAGTGCTAAATTCACGAAAAGCATCGGTATCCATAAAAGATTTAACACAATCAAACTTATGTGTTATACCTGACTCCTTACATTTGTTGAGTTCCCAATCTTCATAGTTGCATTTAATTCTTTCCGATAAATATCATTTGAATTCAATAGTCTTCATCATAAAAGATCTAGTACAAGAAGTATCGAGCATGGAGCGATTATTAAGAGAAAGCCGAGCATAAAAAACTTGAATAATAATTTCTCTTGAGAGCTCATGATTGGGGCATGAATATAGCATTGACTTAGGCCTCCCCCAAGCTTGAGCGATGCTTTCTCCTTCGTGAGGCCAAAAATTATATATACAATTATGATCACGATGAACCAGATGCATAGGATAAAACTTCTGATGAAATTCCAATTTCAATCGGTTGTAGTTCCATGATCCAATATCATCACATAGCCCAAACCATGTCAATGCCTTTCCCTTCAAAGATAAAGGGAAGACCTTCTTCTTGATACCATCCTCGGGCATACCTGCAAGCTTAAATAATCCACAAACTTCATCCACATGGATTAGGTGCAAATCGGGATGCAATGTTCCATCTCCTGTAAAAGGATTAGCTAGCAGTTTCTCTATCATAGCCGAAGAAATTTCAAAATAAACTTTTTCAGTAGGTTCAGTAGGTTGAGGAGCAACTCTTTGCTCTACTGGTCGGGTTGAAGATACCCTGAACAAGCCCCTCAAAGGATTATTTTCCATAGTAAC
The DNA here is from genome assembly GCF_002162155.2 of Triticum dicoccoides. NCBI lineage: Eukaryota > Viridiplantae > Streptophyta > Magnoliopsida > Poales > Poaceae > Triticum > Triticum dicoccoides. The sequence continues at coordinate 617,767,654 of NC_041390.1, read as the reverse complement.
AAGTGACAGTAAATTTCAGCACACTATATAAATTTTTTCTTACCAAATTCTACCTACCAAAGGCGTTTCACTCCCCGGAAATGGTGCCAGAAAAGAGTCTTGATGACCCACAAGTATAGGGGATCTATCATAGTACTTTCGATAAGTAAGAGTGTCGAAAGCAACGAGGAGCAGAAGAAAATGATAAGCAGTTTTCAGTAAGGTATTCTCTGCAAACACTGAAATTATCGGTAACAGATAGTTTTGTGATAAGGTAATTTATAACGTGTAACAAGTAATAAAAGTAAATAAGATGCAGAAATATGGCCCAGTCCTTTTTGCAGCAAAGGACAGGCTTGGACAAACTCTTATATAAAGGAAAGCGCTCCGGAGGACACATGGGAATTATCGTCAAGCTAGTTTTCATCACGCTCATATGATTCGCATTCGGTACTTTGATAATTTGATATGTGGGTGGACCGGTGCTTGGGTACTGCCCTTACTTGGACAAGCATCCCATTTATGATTAACCCCTCTTGCAAGCATCCGTAACTACAAAAGAAGTATTAAGGTAAACCTAACCATAGCATGAAACATATGGATCCAAATCAGCCCCTTACGAAGCAACGCATAAACTAGGGTTTAAGATTCTGTCACTCTTGTAACCCATCAATTACTTATTACTTCCCAATGCCTTCCCCTAGGCCCAAACAATGGTGAAGTGTCATGTAGTCGACGTTCACATGACACCACTAGAGGAGAGACAACATACATCTCATCAAAATATCGAACTAATACCAAATTCACATGGCTACTTATAGAAAGACTTCTCCCATGTCCTTAGGAACAAACGTAACTACTCACAAATCATATTCATGTTCATAATCGGAGGGGTATTAATATGCATAAAGGATCTGAACATATGATCTTCCACCAAATAAACCAACTAGCATCAACTACAAGGAGTAATCAACACTACTAGCAACCCACAGGTACCAATCTGGGGTTTTGAGACAAAGATTGGATACAAGAGATGAACTAGGGTTTGAGATGAGATGGTGTTGGTGAAGATGTTGATGGAGATTGGCCCCCTCCCGATCAGAGGATCGATGGTGATAACGATGGTGATGATTTCCCCCTCCCAGAGGGATGCTTCCCCGGCAGAACAGCTTTGCCAGAGCCCTAGATTGGTTCCGCCAAGGTTCCGCCTCGTGGCGGCAGTGTTTCGTCCCGAAAGCTTGCTTATGATTTTTTTAGGGCGAAAGACTTCATATAGCAAAAGATGGGCACCGGAGGCCTGCCATGGGGCCCACGAGACAGGGGGCGTGCCTAGGGGACAGGGCGCGCCCCCCACCCTCGTGGATGGTGGGTGGCCCTTCTCTGGTGCTTTCTTCACCCAATATATTTTATATATTCCAAAACAGACTTCCGTGGAGTTTCAGGACTTTTGGAGTTGTGCATAATAGGTCTCTAATATTTGCTCCTTTCCAGCCCAAAATTTCAGCTGCTGGCATTCTCCCTCTTCGTGTAAACCTTGCAAAATAAGAGAGAATAGGCATAAGTATTGTGACATAATGTGTAATAACAGACCATAATGCAATAAATATCGATATAAAAGCATGATGCAAAATGGACGTATCAGAGGTTTCCCTGGTGGATAGGTATTCGTGCGGGTTACCCGCGGGAGGACCAAACGGGCGCGGTTATTGTCCATCTATTCAAACTCCTAATTTTGCCGACTCAATCAAACTAGTTTTGCCCTAGCGATGTAAATCAAATCGGGAGGGGATGAACTTGCCGATGATTTTGTACAAAAGAGAAAGAAGGTGGGAGGGGATGAACTCACCAATGATTTGTAGTTGATGTCATGCCAAACCAAAACCCTAGCAGCCCATTGTTTCCGTCGCCATTGCCGAAAGCCTAGCAATGAAATCAAATCAAATCGGTCAAGAGATAGAGCAATGAGAGAGGGAGCTGTAGATATTGCCTAGGCACTGGAGCCTCCCGGAAATGGCCGCTGGACTCGGCCGGTGAAGAGCGGCGACAGAAAGGGGATCGAGAGAGGCATTGAGAGAACGCAAGGGAGCGACCGGGCCGTTGCCACCTTGGTTTTCACCCACTGCCTCCAACGCATTTTTTGGGCTTGGCCCAATACGCAAAAAAAAATTGTTAACAAAAACAAATAAATTTCTTACATTAATGAAAGTAATACAATATTTCTACTTTACTAAAAACAAATTTAAGACTTAGAATATAGCATGAAAAATATCAGCATTTAATAAAATATAGTGGAACGGTAATTATTAAAAACAATATTTCTACTCTAATAAAAACAATTAAAGTACTAAATATATTTAAAAAAATCAGCATTTCCAATTCAAATATTATTACTTTCATAAAAATGACTACAATATAATATATAAATGGTCACCATTTCCAGTTAAAATATTCTATATTTAATACAAATAAACTACAATATAATATAAAATGGTCACACATTTTAATCAATTAGGAATAAATAAAAACAAATGGAAGTAATTTCAAAAAATAGACGCTATGTCATATAGTGCTGACATGGCAAATATGGCACGCCAGAACTAAACATAATAGTGTTGACGTTCCATGTTATGCCACGTACGTCACCACTATATTACGACTTGTTGGGTCCCACCAACAAGTGGCGTTCAACTATTTTCCAACGTCATCACTGTGGTGTTAGTAATGTTGTACCAAAAATGCCAACCCCACTACTATTTGAAAAAAAGTGGTGGCGTTGATGCAAAATGGCGCGCCACCAACGAATATTGTGGCCACCCGTCTTTCCACTAGTGTCTTGCGGCAACAACAACAACGTCGGCGCCCGCTTGTCCAACAACTCTGGCGGCGGCAGCGGCGGTGTGCCACGCCAAATAGTTGGTGACCGAGAGAAGTGCTACATATGCAAGTTCGAGGGGCATGGCATGTGGCACTGCAAGAAGCGCTTTGATGGCAACTTCACCAACAATGTTTGGCATCCATGAAGAGGAGGAGGAGGTGGTGATGGCGACAATTGATTTGCAACACTACTCACTCATATGGAGTTTATACCAATTGGTATGTCGACACCAACGCGATCGACCATGTGACCGGAGAGTTGGAGAAACTCGCCGTCCGCAATCGCTACACCGGCACGGAGAAATCAACAGTACTGGTTGTCAAGGTATGGAAATTGCTCATATTGGTCATACAATTCTTTGTACTCCTTGTGGATCTTTAGAATTAAACAATATCATTCATGCTCCAATTGGCATGGTCAAACCATCTACTTCTCGGTGGCATAAACGCTTAGGGCATCCCTCATTTCTGGTGGTCTAGAAAATTCTTCAAGACATTAGTATTCCAATATCAAATAAGAAATATCATCTTTTAGTTCGTGATGCATGTCAGATGGCCAAGAGCCATCAACTTCTGTATTATAGATCAACTACTGAGTCGGAATCTTCTTTAGAGCTTATGTTTTCTGATGTTTTCGCTCTTTGACCCGTTTGTGTAAGCTTTAGAGATGATTTTAGTAAGTTCAACTTGATCTTTATGCTTAAAAATAATTCTGACGTGTTTCAAAATTTTCAACTTTTTCAACATGTTGAATGCCTATTTGATCACAATATTATTGATCATAATGTATAAGGCAAAAGTAAACGAGAACGTGTTTGAGCCATATGTCAGTGAAGCGCGGCGTGCCGCCACGCACTACACACTAGTCCTTTACTAGTGCTCCCAAAACAAATCGCTTACACCGGCATGTGAGTGGTTGCAACAAGCAGTCATGGAAGTGGCATGTGTGTGGTTGGAACAAGCAGTCAAGGAAGTTTTTACTTACCATAGATGGTGGTGTGCAGGAGATCAGCCCTCGTCCATAGGCCTTGTTTTTATCCTTTGTTGACTATATTCTGCAATCTTTTCTTAACAATGTTGCCCCTTAGCGCACTCCTCTTCGGCGGGTTACTGATACTCTTTTCAAACTGTCTGGTTACTTGCAGCTTTGGCGGCCGCTTAGCCGCCCTCAAGACCGGGACTCCATCTCCGCCTTCATCGCCGACCTTCGTTCGATGGTCGTCCGTCTGTCGTCGCCGCCCCCGCCGCCTCCTCCTGAGCCTGATTAGTAGTCTATGTTCCCCGCGGTCCCGTGGCACCAGCCTCGGCTGCGCCTTGTGTGTTCTTTCGTGTGTGTTATATTGGGCTTGTTGACTTGTGCCCTTAGCAGTACCTTTGGACCTCTTATCGTGTGTGACGTGGGTGTGTGTGGTCTGAACTAGTCCTTGTATGTGTGCTTTTGGCGGTTTGCTTTATCTATAAAGTGGGGCAAAAGCCTTTTTTGATACAATGTTGCTCCTTACATGTGTAGAGACCGAATATAAACTCGTTATGCTTGTACCGTCTTGATATGATGTCATGACACAATAAAAACACTCTTTATCAGGGTTTTTTTAGAGTAAATTCCGGTTTTTACCCCCTATTTTTATATTTTTGACAATAGTTACCCCGTTTAGCGAGATTTCATCCGTTTTACCCAATTTAGCAAAAGTGTTGCCACAGTTTACCCAGTTTAATATTTTATAAGCATTCTGACATGCTGGTCCAATTGTGTTACCATGTTTGATATTTTTGGAGTTGATGGTATTCTCCTATTATTTATAAATCAGATCATTCTCCTATTATTTGCAACAGATCATGGAAATACACTACTATCAAAATTTATTAATATAGACTACAGATTGCTCCGGGTTCACATGTTGAAAACAGGTTGAATGATGCTTCCCATTTATAGATAGCACCAGGACCTTATAGTACAGCTGAATAACATCACATGTATAGATAGCTTCACTAGTTCACAACTGCAGAAGCTTCAGAATACACCAAACAGTAGCAGTGGCACATACACCTTGTCAGTCTTCACCTTTCTTAGCTCCTACACCTTGCAAAGCTCTCCATCTAGGATGCTAACATCATCTTGTCCTCCATCACTTCCAGGAGCTGTCACAAACCACAAAAATCATCCTCCATCTATGCGCCTTACAACCACTGAAGGAGATCTAGGTTACTCTAAAATATATTCTGATAAAGGTTTATCAAACTGAAGAAGTAAAAGAATTCCAATATTCAAAATGTTGAAAAACACTTTAAATCAATGTACCTCAATTACAGAAGGGTGATATATATAGACATGATCTTCTAATAAGCATCTTAATTTTGTCCGAATTAAACGCCTAACCAGCAAATGCATGAGTCAGGAAAATTTTAGAATACACAAATTGCTGTAATAGAGATGGTCAAAATCATGTGGAATGGGGTATGACAGAGAGGGCTTGTTTGTTCACCAACCTCGCTGATTTGTTGGACCAGACGTCGCCATAGAACCGCCATCAACTGAGCACAGACTAATAGGGTCCCTGCTATGTCGCCAAAGTAGGAAGAAGAACTAAGCACAACCTGATGCGGTCACATACATGATTAGTTTTTTAAGTATATCAAATCCAGAAGACTACGCCGACGTCAGCGAACTTGACGGGACCATCGGATTCCACGAGGTCATTTCTTGCCATGATGTTGTGGCCATACAGCCCGGCCCGAGGAGGTATGAAAGCGCATGGCCAGGACCTCAGCACCCGCCACCGTCGCCGTCATCGTCGCCACTGCTTGACAATCCTGAGCAACGATTGGGGGCGAGCAACGCAAGCGAGAACCGAGTAGAGGCGAGCATGGCGCTCGCCGCTCGGCCGACTCGCACGTTGTGCGTTGGACGCGATGCGAGTGATCACCATCAGGCTGTCCTGGTCGGTAGAAGCTACGAGGACTGGTTCGGCAGGGAGAAAAATAGGCAATAAAAAACCATTGATGTGGCATGCCAGCTGGACCAGACAATTGAAACTTGTCGGTCAGAACACAAAATCTCGCTAAATAGGGTAAAACCTGGCAGAACTTTTGCTAAATGGGGTAAAACGGACAAAATCTCGCTAAATAGGGTAATTAGTGTCAAAAATGTCAGAATAGAGGGTAAAAACCAGAATTTACTCTTTTTTTTAACGCAACCTACAGCCATGTCCTTTTTTCTAGTGCCGACTGCTGAACCTGATGGTCATTGAGAGAACGGGCATCATTACAAGCATGTCTTCTGTCTTGTCCGTGGGCAGGTCCCACCTTGGAGGGTGAAACAATGAATTTGAACTTGTCCTCCTCGCATGGAGTGAAAATCAGTACCCAGTTCCCTATGCCACGAGTGACCAGATCCATTAGCTCGGCTGTTTTGTCTCCAAGCTACAGCACGACCCCTATATGAACTCCCATAATGAACCAACTGCATTGAGAGAGCACACAGGGCAGCAAGGTAAGCTAAAATTGAAACGCAAGCAGGAACTCCTTGATAATTACCATGGCAAACACCGCCAAGGTCGTGGCAATCTTTGGCGTTCTTGTGTTCCTGCAGGTCGTATCATGTGCTGTCGCCCGGCACCATGCTGATCTAGGGAATTCTCTCGGCAGCATCCAGACAGGAACGATGACGGTGGACGGGTACGAAGAAGGAGAGGAGGGCGGCGGGCCGGCTGCATGCGACGGCATATACCACAGCGACGGGGATTTGCTGACAACGCTGCCTACAGAGCTGTACGCGGGCGGGAGCCGGTGTCACAACTTTGTAGCCATCGCCAGCACGCAAACCGGGCGTAGCACGCTGGCCATGGTCGTGGACGTGTGCGATGACTGCGGCGCTGATGAGTTGGGGACATCAGCCGCCGTGTGGAATGCCCTGGGGCTCGACACCAATGCCGGCGTCGCGCCCATCAGATGGCTTATCCCATGAAACGTCGTAGTAGTACGTATCGGTCAGTGCAAGTCTATCAGAGTGATAGAGTGAAAAGATCAATCTAAAATACTAGTAATAAAGTACTTGCATACGTGCATGGTGTGTGAAGCATATACATATGTAATACAAATGAGGGTGAAAGTCAATGTAAAGTGAGATCTCAGCTCGCTAGTCTCCTGCACTGACCAATGCATACCAGGCTTCAACATCCTCTTGCAAGTTTTGGTATTTTGTCTATGGAAATATATTCCGAGCTACGCACGGGATGCGCATCAAGCCACCAAGAGGTACAGTAGCCCGTGATTATCCTCCTGTTAAAAAAATGCACTATGCGTTCAGGAAATATACTTTTCTGAAAGTGGCACTCAGTGTATGTTTGTCTAGAGTGATGATGCTCTCTACGATTTTTCCTAGGAGCTTTTATTTCGATTTCTATCCTAGAAATCATCATCACACTAGACACGCTTCTTAGGACGATGTACATAGCGTCACAAATCCAAATTTTATAGGTACATTATTTTAACCGAAGTCTTGTTGTTTTTGGTGAATTTAAGAAACAAAATTAAAGTCATCGCGAAAGGTTGTAATCACTTGAAATGTCGAAATAACCAAAAGTTCAAAATTTTGGAAACTTCAAAAGGTTGACATTTGAATAGTATGATTTTCATGAAAGATTAAAATCCCAAAACTTCAAAACTTCAAAAGTTTGCAAAAATAAAAAATCCTTGGTTGTCGACTCTAATCGTGTACACATCATCGTATACAACTGTCGATTTTCCTGTCACTGAGGGGTAGACTACAAACGGAGCAAATGTGCTGGACTGGGTAGAAGGTTTTACTAGTAAAACTAAAAAGCACATTATATCTATATACCCACAATGAGAAAATCAAGCGGGCTATCACTCATACCCTTATATGTACGCTGAACATGTGATCGATGCCACATAGCCAACTACGAAACATGTTGATGATAGTATATGACGGATAAAGATTGGACACCAGTTGGAGAGTATTTAACCAAAAACTACCACATTTCATGAAAACGTGCTCAGGAATTACCACTTTACAAATTTGTGCCGAAAACTATCACTTTTTGACTAAATCTTTGACTAAAAACTATCATATCGCGAAAGTGTCCGATTCACCTCTTCTAAACGCCTTTTCTGACAGGATGGACCCACAAGTCAGGTTGACCCTCTTCTTCCTCCTCTCTCTCCCTCTCTTTGGTATTTCTACAAACACCTCGTGTGCACCTGCAAACCACCTCCGCCGCCGACCACTGACGGCACTCACTCACGCATGACGGCGCACATGCTCGCGGCGGCGGCGGCTACGCGCATGGCCGCCGGCGCCTCTGCTCACGCCCACACGCCGCCGTCGCGGCTTCTCTTGCTTGTTCCCGTCCCCTCTGCTGCTCGTGCACGGCGTCGCAGCACGCGCCCATGCACATCCGGCGCGGCGGCTGCTGCTGCTCATTCCCGTCCCGCTATTGCTTGCGGCCCGAGCTGGTGCTCTCGCCCATGCACGGCCGGCGTGGCGCTGCTAGTGCACGACCGGCGCGGCTGCTGCTTGTGCCCGTCGTGGCCGGCACGACTGCTGCCCGTGCGCACCTCGGCCTCCACCACTCGGAGCTCCGAGCTAACCAGCAGCATGCCCGCATGGCCGGGGCCACTGTAGCTCGCGCCCGTGCGCGGCCGATGCGGCTGCTGCTCGCGCGCGTCGCGGCCACGCCGCTGCTGCCCAGGCGCACGTCGGCCTCCACCGCTCCGAGCTGACCCGACAGCCTCGACCCACACGCCGGCGCGCTCGTGCTTCACCGGCTTGGACATCAATTAACGGTGGCGGCGGCGGGGGGAGTGGATAGGCTGGCTGGGCAGTGGACTAACGATGACAACACTTACATGCGGGTCAGGCCTGTCATAAGCGCGTTTAAAATGGACGAATGGGTTGATTTACAGACATGGTAGTTTTTAGTTAAAGATTAGAGAAAAAGTGGTAGTTTTCGGCATAAATTTATAAAGTGGTAGTTTTTGTGCACGTTTCCATGAATTGTGGTAGTTTTTTTGTTAAATACTCCTAGTTGGATGACCTTTTATTTGACCAACTGTATTTTCATGTTAATTTACGCCTAGATTACTATACACGCACTTATCTTGATCTTTCCCTCAATCATCTTCGTTTGTTGTGCAATATTAATTAGATTGAACTTGGATTGCAACACTCCATTCTTGTTTTGACAACATGCGTGGTCTTAACAATGCAAAAATTCTAAATATACTAAATCTAGCTAGGTTTGAATTACCTGGTTTTTTTGACTTTTTTCTGTCAGTCAAAAACCGGCCAATGGGAGGCTGCGACGCTAATTATTGGGGGATCTGACAGGGTACAATTAGAGTGGCTCTAGCGATTTTTATGGTGATCCGCGACATTCTCTTTGTCCTGTCGTCGTGTTGTGCATGTGTAGGTTGACCGGTTTTGTTGCCGTGTGGGAATTGGGTTCTGGAGATCTCCTGCTGTGCATGCGTTTGCCGTGGCCCGTGGGCCTCCCTTGTGTTGTCCAGTTCTACCGTTGCCACGTTGGTGTTTAGGTTCGTGTGCTTACGGAAGATGGGCACGTACGCATATTCCAGGAACTACGGCGGCGCCGCTGTTCCCGTATTTTCTGGAGGCGCCGGCGATGCGTGATGTATTCTCCTCCTATAAAAACCTCCCCTCGGCGTGCTATGGTGGCCTCGAGTGCTTGGTGCAGGTGGTGTCGTCGAGCCAAGCGCACCGGAGCGCGGCAACGATGGCGCGGTGGTGCTCGGCGGAGTTGAGGGCGGGCTGGCGCGCGAGCAGCTCCTCGGCCCACGGGGGGCTGCACGTCCGCTTGGCTTCATGTGTGGTCCGTCATCGCTGCCGCGCCCTGGCCATCGGTCGCTGCCTGAGGTCTCCTCCCCGTAGACCTTTGCGGCGCTTGGCGCTTGGGGTTCCCTTGGCGGGGCCATCCGATCGGGACATACTAAGATGCCCTGTTTGGGGAGCACGAATGTGGCAGCGGCACCACCTGCTGCAACGACGATTGATGGCCTCACCACCGCCGGAGCACGATCACTTGGTGCTCGCTCAGGAGCCCGGCGGTTGCATCATACAGCACTGCGGCGAGAGGGTGTTACACTTCTTACTCTAGCTGAATCTCCTTTCTCTACTTGCGTTGCACTTGCTGTACACTAGGGGAGCGTGGCTGGGGGAGAATGTGGAGTGAGCCGTTGTGCCATGCCTGCGCGTGCACTTTTAGTGCGGAAGTTTGCCGCACGTAGCAGTCGACACAAGCAGCGGTGGAGAAGCGCAAGCGGCGTCACGGCCCACCAAGACTCAGGCATGCTGAAGCACAAGATGAACATGTACAGCTCTGAATCATTTTGCTACATTGACCATTGTTTTGCTGCTGCTATAAATTGGAGTTCAGACGATATCTTCCTCTCCTTTTGATGTGAACTTTCACTTGATGTTGCTGCAGGAAAAGAGTACTGGTCTCTTCTTCATGTTTTTTTTTTACGTTGCTACTTTTATGTCTCCACCTAGAGTACAAGCACATTACACATTTGCAGAGTAGAACTTCTGCATTCATCTCAAATTTTTAGCTGTTTATTACCATAAATCATTCATATAGCACACTTTTGCACTGGAAAACACGGAATTCTCTTGCAAAATTGATGAACCGTGTATATGAAAATAGGGTTAATTATCCTTTTGCCCTCAGTAGTGTCCATGTACTTAGTTTTGCCCTCAGATGCGAATTGTGCTCAGTTTTGCCCCTAGTCCGTGCGTACCAACTCATTTCGTGAACTCTGCCGTCTCCGTCAGGTCAACCTTTTGACTCAGCCCTTACAGGTGGGACCAGGTGGCAGAAACGGCCAATTTTATTCAGACTGTTGCACGTGTGGCTTGTGGGACCCAGCAGAGAGCCGTTGAGCAGAGAGCCGTTGGCGGGTGTGCTATATAAGCGGGCGACAGCGGCGGTGACCACGGCGACAGAGAGCACGGCAGTGACCACGGCGAGAGAGAGAACGGCGGCGGGAAGCTAGCTATGTAGGGCGCGGCGGTGGGAAGCTAATAGTGGAGGGCGCGGCGGCGTTGAGATCCCTTCGGCTCTGAGCTCCATGTTTTTCTCAAGCTCCCGCGCCACCTCGCGGATGCAGAGCCGGGCGCGAGTGAACATGCCTGTCTTCGTCTGTCCGCGGTGCCGGGCGAGCGTTGATCGGAGGGTTTCTCAGACATCGAGGAACCAAAATCGTTCGTTATACGTGTGCAGTGAGAATGGGGTAAGAATCGGGGCAATTGCATCATTTTCGTGGTCGGGATCTTTTGGCAATGGGTTGATCTGTTTGGTGTTCATGCAGGTGACATGCTTCTCTATTGGGTCGATGCTCTGGCCAAGACTCTGATGAATGAACTGCAAAAAGAGCATGAAGAATGATTGCGCATGCTGCCACGAACGGCAGTGGCCGCACCACGAGCTCCGGAAGAAGAGATGAAGGGCGAAGCACACATTAGAGACCTAGCTGTTGAGCTTAGAATGTTGAAGAAGAAGGTTAGGAAGCTTGAAGATCAAGCACTATCAATACTCATTTGCAAATATTTTTGGCATTTGTAGATATGGTAATCGCACTGGTTGTAATGTTGAAAATGTATCAAAAGGCATGAATTATGGAGGAATTTATAATCTTGAAATTGTTTGAGAAATCCATCTAGTTTAAATGTTGGTTAAAGTTGTTTAAATGTTGAAACAAAAAGAGAAGAAGTGACCAACATTCAAATATGTTGGAAAAAAAAAGAAGAAATTAGGAATTCAGAAACTTTTGATCAATGAAATGCAGCTCTCTACTCTGCCTTTCTGTCTAAAAAAAAGGTTGCTCTTGGGCCAAATTCAGAGCATAGAGCCAAGTGCAGGCTAGACTAATGGCCTAACTGCATCCAATTGGGCCCATTCGGGGGTTCTCTTGCGTATTTTTCTATTTTCTATTCTGATTTAATTTAGGCAGTAAATCATAATGCTGGAACTTTTTGTGAAAGCTAATTGAATTATTCCGGAGCCAAACAATTAAGGTTAGAAATTTTTTGGAGCTGTTAATTAATCCAATTCAAATACACCGTGATTTAAATTAAAGACCAAAATCTCATGGAAAATGTGCCTCAACTCTGGTAAAGGTTTACGCCAGGTGCCAAAATAAATGAACAATTTTTAAGGGCATTCCATTGAGAAAAACATAATTTGTCTAAAAAATGAAGGGTGGAAAATGCACAAAAAATTGGTGCGGCTAGGGACTCGAACCCGGAACCGCATGAGTTTGTGGTGTTTAGGGTTGCGCTGGTAACCGCTAGGACAGATGGCAAGACTTTGACATGAATAGGGAAGGAAGATATACATAGTGAGATTGTGAATTTTTTTAAAAAAATTAGTGAGACCGTGAATGTTTGCACACGCATGAGAGTGGTTTTTCATTGTTTTGCACTTAAATTTTGGAGGGTTGGAAGGTTGAAAATGTATGTTGCACTACCACATGATTTTGGTGAGAGTGACACTTGGTTTAGGGTTAGAGTGGCACTTGGTTTAGGATTTAAAGGGAATAAATTTGCATGTTAGTTCATAACTTTTTGTTTGAATGAAACAGAGGGCTTCTCACCCCCTCCGATTTTCATTAATGAAAACCACAAGTTCCCGAACTTCATGACTTGTTTAGGGAAGAAATGATATGTTTGGGCACGAACATTTTTTAACACACATAATAAACCCTAATAACTTAGATAAGATGGAACACACCGTACCATTGCAATAACTTAGATAAGTTCACGGACAGTTCACAGACACATGACGAAACATGACACGACACGACACGACATAGAAAAGCAACAAAATAAAAAACGAAACATGACGAGCTTGACTCCGGGCTTGAACATCTTCATCTTGACCTTCTTCTTCCACCTTGGCCGCGCGCGCCCCTTCAACACCGTCTTCATCTTCACACCTCCTCCTCCTCGTCGTAGGGAAAGGAGTGCATCTGGCCAGGAGCGGGGAAGATGCGCTCGTAGTTGGTGTAGATGTTGTAGACGGTGAAGAAGATGGCCTCGCAGTCGCACCAAAAGACTTGGCCAAGAAGCTCGCGCGCGTCAAACGGGTTGGTGAAGGTGACCGTGAGCAGTAGGAGGATGCCGCCGCGGTCACGAACCTCGTTGAGGGTGAACATCCTCGGCGAGCCCCGTGGGAGGTGGGCATAGCCGGCTCTGAGGAAGGCGCGGGTGAGTTCGACGGAACCCCTCCACCTTGAAATAGCCCACACACGGAGCTCCCTCTCCATGAGCACGCCCGGTGGGTAGCGCAGCTCCAGCACGACAGGCGGACGGTCGAAAATCGGCCCGTTGAACTACATCTTCACTTGGTCTCGCTTGGATGTTTGAAGTTGGAGAGGATCGGATCTGGCTTGTGGGTGAGAGAGGAAGAGAGGCACCCTATTTATAGGCCTGTGGGTGGGAGAGGAAGAGAGAAAGGATGAGAACGGTGCGTGTGTGAATCTGAACGCGTGTGTGTATCCGTTATGTTTTGCACACTTAAATTTTTGCACGAAAACGATGCATGGGGTGCGTGCGTGCATCTGAATCACTGCATAGCTCTTTGACCGGGAGGTGCATGTGAATCGCTGCCCTGAACCACTGCACTGAACCACCTAGCTCGCCTCGCTAGCCTAGCTCACCTAACGCGCCTCGCTCGCCTCGCTCGCATGCATGCACGTCGCCGCCTCCCGCGCATGCAAACCCACGTCGCCGCCTCCATGCATGCAAGGCCTGGAAAGGCTGAGACGGGCTATTTACTGCGGTCTCAGGCCCAGAGCATGAGACGGCCCAACGGTCCATCCAGCGCGCCCGGTATTTGTTAAAAAAAACAATCTCCCAGCCAATCAGATTGCATCTCACGGATCGCCCCCCTCCTCCCCGCAGATTCCTTCTAGAAGGGTTAGATCGACGGCCCTTGATCGCCGCTAGGGTTAGGTGAACGGTCCTTGTTCAGCGCTAGGGTTAGCGGGGTTTGGGAGGGGTTTGGAGCAGTCAAAGCTATCTTTGACAAAATTTCAAATGAGCATAATAAATTAAATAAAAATCAAAAAAATAAAAAACATGCGCACATAGTCTTCTTATGTCATATACTAACGATTTAAGTTGATAAACAAGCTTTACATACATTTAAATGATAAGTTCATGTGTATTGTATGATATCTCGAGTATCTCAAACTCTCTTGTATGAAGTGAAGAGAAGTGTTTAGGGAAAATGAACATGAAAATTTCAAAAAACTAACCACAGCTTCATTTTGGAGTGACTAAGAAGGATCCAGGCTTAATTTTTCATTTTGATGTTTTACCCTTGTTTAAATCTTGGTCAAAGTTAAGTTTGACCCGAATTCAAATGAGCAAAACAAATTTTTAAAAAAAATCAAAAAATGGAAAAACCAGCGCACATAGTCTGTACATATAGAATATATGTGTAGGAAAGTTATTTGGCTGATTTAGACAAGGTCGAAAGAAAATTTGCTTAGAAATGAGGCCGTTTACCCTACCTTTGGACCCCTCTTTTTAGCACATTTTTCATGAAAATTTCAAAAAGCTCACCACAACTTCATTTTGGATTGACTAAGAAGTATCCAGGCTTAGTTTTTCATTTTGATATTTTAGACTTGTTTAAATCTTGGTCAAAGTTAGGTTTGACCAGAATTTAAATGAGCAAAACAAAATTCAAAAAAATCAAAACAAGGAAAAACCATGTGCTCATTCAAACATCATCCAACAGATATTTAAACATCATGTCAAACATACTTCTAACATAGGTCCAACATCATCCAACAGAAATACAACATGTCAAGTGATAAATGTCTCATAATACAACATCATCCCTTATTCATAATGTTTCATAATTATTCATAGATAGCGTTGGGGCTTCTGTCTGTTCCTTGAGCTTCTTGCCATCACTTTGCTCCTCATGCACCTTGTGCTCATTGTTTCTTCTCTTCTTCTCTTGGTTGTTGGTACCTTGCGCGTCTTCTTCAAACCTACCATAGAGCTGTGTAAAACATAAACGGTAATGAGATCATGTCAAGTGATAGATGTACAGTAGTATTTGACCCTTGCAAGATTTACATACCTAGCAGAACTCACAACAACAGAAGGTTGGTCACCATTTGGAGCCTCACTTGGATCACCATTTGGAGCCTCACTTGAATCATTATTTGGAGGATATTTTGGATCATCGTCAAAATCATGAGGCTGTTGACCATCATCATTTGGAACCTCGTCAAAATCCTCATCTGATGCAACCGGCTGTTGACCATCATTTTCATCATCTGTTGAGGCAACCGGCTGCTGACCAACATTTTCATCGAAGCCTTCATCAAAACTCTCTCCGAACGCTGGATCTACTGTGTTATCACAATACTTACCAAAATGACCAGACCCACCACATCTTGTGCACTTACGCTTCCTCGCTCCAAGTCCAGCTCCTTCGCTACGAGGTCTGATTCGACTCTTCCTTGGTCTACCTGCTGCTCTCTTCAGAATTGGAGCGCAAAGCTTGAATCCAGGGTCCACCATGTCCCATTGTTGTTTTCCTTCCATAGCAGGAAAGGCATAAGCATATGTGGCTTTGAACCTTGCAACAGAGTAGTAATCATGCACATACTGCTGTATGTTCCCTGCTGGACCTGGGAGAGAAGTGATGAAAAACAAGGCATGAATGCATGGCAACCCAGTTATCTGCCATTGCCTACAACTGCAAGTTCTAGCTTCTAAATCCACTGGATATCTCCATTCCCTCTTCTTTTTATCCAAATATGATATCTCTGCTGTGGTACCCGAGCAAAGAGTCATGTTCATTTTCAAGCCTGTTGTCTTCTGCTTCAATTCATTCATCACGGCAGGGATGATAATGTGGCCCATGAATTTTGCCTCGGCTATTCCTGCACGATAATGAAATTTCTGCATGTATTCTATCCTTATCCTGTCAAGCAAATCCACCACATAATGACCCTTTAGTTTCCGGATCATTGAGTTGAAAGACTCTGCTAGATTATTGTGCACATAGTCAACTTTGCTCACTTCACTGAATTGGTTTCTGGCCCATAACTTGGAGTGGTGTGTTTTCAAGTATTCTTTCACTTTGGGATTCATGTATAACTGCCTCAAGTGGTAGTTGTGCTTCTTCACACTGCATGTCAGAGATGCTGGCCATAAATTGTCGGTATACACCTTTCCTTTGAATTTCTTCATGAAATTTGCAGCAAGGTGATGCATGCATTCCCTATGCTCTACTCCAGGGAACACATTGTCCACGGCCACTTCTAAGCCTTTGCAGGCATCTGTATGAATGACCAACCCATTGGGATGTGCAATAGCCCGGCGGAGATTATGCAAAAACCAAGTCCAGCTCTCCTCAGACTCTGTGCATCAACTGCACAAGCTGCTACTAACTGTCCTTTAAACCTCCCTGTGAGAAAAGTGGCATCAATAGCCAAATAAGGCCTGTAGCCTGCCAAAAAACCCCGGCGACAAACCTCAAAGCAGACAAAAACCCTCCTAAAGCATTCCTTGGTCTTTGTCACTCCCCTGAATGTGTACTCCATGGTGTGGTGATCAATATCTACAATACTACCTGGGCTTGTTCTCTCCACTTCACATTTGAATGAATACAACAATTGAAAAATTTCCTGCCAGCTAGCATAAATAGAATCCATAGCATGTTGTTTACCATTGAACAACCTCGTGTATGGTAAATCTATCTTGAACTTATCTTTGATGTTCTTCTGCAATTCCTTTGGAGCCACTTGCTGATTTTCTTTCACCCACTTCTTTACTTCTTCTGCCACCCATCTTGACTTGCTCTACTGATTGTATCCTTCCTAAGGGTTGATTCCTGGCATGTGTGCTTAAAAGGGTTCACTTTGACCTGAACATTAGTGCTATTCCGCATTTTAGATGCAAGCAGCCTCCATGGACAACCTTCAATCGGACAGTGCACTCTGTAATGTACTTGATCACTCTTGTCAACTTTGAAAGTACGTTCTACCTTGATGCAGTATGTCACAAGTGCATTTCTACACTCATTCATGGATGCAAAAACTGTACCTTCTCCCATTCAACAGCTGCAAGGTCTTCGTCCTCACCCATCGCGTCATCATCCACACGGACTGCATTGTGAGCCTCATCTTGATTTTCAGTCCGAGGTGCCCGTCGTAAATTCCGAATAACATCAGAATATAGCTTCTCTTCATCAACCCCAGAATTGTAGCCATCAGGCTCCACTTCAAGGGGGGCCCTACTGCTGTTGCCCACACTTGTCGAGCCACCACGCCGCCGTGCACCAACTGAACTGTTCTGGCTAGAGATGTCATTACGACGACTTGGTTCTCCCCGAGATGTTGCACCCGCCATCCTAGGTCCAAATGCCTGCTCAAGCACATCAACTTGCAGCCTCACATGAAAAATATCTTTCTCTTTATGCCTAACAAACATGGTAGCTAGCTCTTCATCATTACTAACTGTCACCCAATTCTTTTCCCCATCATAATATTTGTATACCACTTCATCAAGCAAACCCCAAGGATATTGCCTACAAATTACCTCCCCAAATTGTCTGAAACTCCAATTACTAGCCATTGGCAACTGATAATCAAAACCTCCTTGGTATTTCTTCTTATCCTTTGCATCGAACATGTACTGGTCCCATCTAATGTGCACCATGAAAGCAAACCGCAACTCCATCCTAACCGGCGAAAAACAGAGACGCAATCAGCACACTAATTGGGCAAACCTACTCGAATCGAGTGTTCAAATGCACAACTGAGCTCAATCTAAACAAGAGGCGAGACTTACCCCTCGGGAACCCAGTCGTGGACGCGCCGGATCTCCAGCCCGATGCCTGCCTTGCCAAATACTCCGGGATCGCCGCTGCTCACCATTTCGCCCTAGCGTTCTTCCTCCTAGTTTAAATAGCTCCAGCAGCCCCCCACCTTTGAGCGCTCCGGCCGAGCGCATGGAAGGAGGCCGCGCCGCGGATCGAGCAGGTGGCGAGCGCCCCACCCATGGCGTCGCGGGGAGGTGGTGGGCGTCACAGGTAGCCGTGTAGCATAGGCGCAGGGAGGTAGCGGTGGAGCAGGCCGTGCAGCTGGTGGCGGGGCAGGTGCTGGCCGCGGCGCAGGTGGCGGCGGCGGCGGCGCAGGACAGCTGACCGGGCGGATGGGTGTGAGCTAGAATGATTTGGGGAGTTAGTTGCACGGGCCTACATGTCAGCTCCGGACCCACGTCCACGTGGTCCCACGTGTAAACTCCGGACCCACAACTACTAACGCCGGCGGACGGAATGGACTCAAATATGGCTGTTTGGCCTCGTCATAGTTGTTGTGCTCGGAGTAGGGGCAAAACTGAGGACAATTCGCATCTGAGGGCAAAACTGAGTACATGGACACCACTGAGGACAAAAGGATAATTAACCCATGAAAATACTATTCCTTATTTCTAGGGTCACTACCTGCACCGGATGTGTCGCTCACTCTTCTGCTACCGTCATAATAGTTGAATAACCTCCATTGGATGTTAGTTTTGCTTATTTCCATCCAAAGTATTGGTATAAACTGTCATATGTGATCCGTACAATTGTATATTTCCTATTTGATACTCCCTTCGTTCCTAAATATAAGCCTTTTTAGAGATTTTGGACTATGTAGTGTGTATTGAAATCTCAAAGAAGACATATTTAGGAACGCTAAAGGCTTCATGGCATTTTTTTGTGCTTCTAAGGCATCAAAAGACTGAGAACTAATTATAGTAACTGGCTTGCTGTGCACTGGTACAGAACTTTGTCTCCTGGAACAGCCCATTTTCTACCACCATTGCCGGCTGATGTGCATACTCACCGCTGCTTCCCCGTTGCCTCGCAGGCCGTCGGAAAAATCACGTGTCTTCCTGGTCCTTTGCTCGCAGGCCGTCGGAAAAATCATGTGTCTTCCCGGTCACTAGAAGGTCAGGGGAAAATGCTATGTACAAGGAGAACTACTTAGTGATCTAAACGATCTTATATTAGTTTACAAAGAGTACAACATAAAATCCAGTTTGTAGATAAGAGCTACCAACAATAGTTGGTTGAATAAGTACATCGGAGAATTCTTGGAGCATTAAAGTGCGTGCACAAAAACTTATTGCTTTGAAATTTGCCATTCGTGGCATATTAGAGCAGACGGACTAATACTGTTCATGTTGTGTTCACTGAATATAGGTACGTTTCAAAAGGATTTGGTTCAGCAAGCCTTTGATGGAAAGTGAATTTGAGAATGCAGTACAGGCTAATAGTCCGCATGTGTCTGGTTACTTGCTAAGTTTTTCTCATAATAAGCTTTTCTTGTGAATACGTGGGATTTCAGATTTTTTAATCAGGTCTCCGGTTCTGTGTTTTAATTCATGTACAACGGTCAGAAACAGACCCGTATTGCGTTCAAAATATTACATGCCTGAACTTTCTTACTCGCTTTATTTATCTGAGAGAGTTCTACTAAATTGGGACAGATTATTACAGCATGTTTGGTCACTTGGCGCATATCTGGCAATAAATGTTCAGCCTTCTCGCTTTTACCTTAGATCTTGTTGTGTCCAAGTTATTTAGATTGGATCAATGTTCATCCCAATTGTATGCTCATGTCTCAAGATATCTAAACTTGTTCTATGATGCATGAGCATGTAAGATCTGAATTTCAAGGGAAGGCTTCCATGCATTTTTTTAAGGTTTAGTACATTTTGTTTATGGACATTTTGCTAGCATTTGCTCTTACATTTTTGCTCCACTGGTTATTCCAGATATCTTAATTTCACTTATAAAACATTGTTATATTGACCTGGAGTGCATAATTATTTATTGTGTATGTTAAACAATTAATTTATATATTGGTCGGCTCTAAATAGTCGTAACCAACGTGCCACATCTGTGTGGCTTGGGCAAGGACCCCCATTTATAGAACAATTACTACCTCTTGATTGTAACACTATTATTATGGAATAAAACTTCTTTTTCCTCGCAAAAAAGAAATTATATAGTAATATATAGAAAATAACACAAGATCCAACTAGTGAGCAGTGGCTCAAATGAACAGGTAACTCAGGGGACATCTACACTTTCCACACTTGGAATGAAAAAAGATTAAAGGTAAAAAAAAATATACTCGTGCACAAAAAAATCACATTATGTCTCTGTAACAATTTGCAAAGGCCATTTAACACTTCATCATGGGCACGAATCCAACAGGGAGCTCCACCAGAATGAAGTACACTAGAAGTGAATGTACCATGTTTAATCTTATTAAAAATATATCAGCATGTGCTTTCCCTAATATGTACCACACATGGTGAAGATAAATGTCTCCTTTTCGATTTGATTCTAATTAAGTATGACTTCCTCTATTGTGGTTACAACCTTATTCACATAGTTATTTTACTTAAACTGAAATTCACTGTATACAACAAATGCATCATGTATAAACGCAACATATTGATAGGGCGCATAAATATAACTCAATGTAAAATAATATCCTATCATAAAATAATAAGCATTTATTTCAATATGAAAATACAAATGTGCCGTATTGACGGCCGTGGCGTGCCACCGCGCGGGGAAGGCTAGTATACTACGAGGGAAGAATCCTTGTTTTGTCTGCAGGCTCTTTGATGAGCCACACGAGGTTGGCATGCACGTCACGTGT
Source organism: Triticum dicoccoides (assembly GCF_002162155.2). Taxonomy (NCBI): domain Eukaryota; kingdom Viridiplantae; phylum Streptophyta; class Magnoliopsida; order Poales; family Poaceae; genus Triticum; species Triticum dicoccoides. Next base: position 617,747,068 of record NC_041390.1, on the reverse strand, counting down.
CTGAGTACGTAGATTGTTTTGTCTACATGTTGCAACACGAGTACATAAAGCCCTCAACCAACAGCCTTGAGAGAAAATATAAAGGGCACATGGCAAGCTAACATATACGTCGCTTTTAAATGCAAGCAGGAGCTCGATCGCTGAACCGCCGTGCCGAGCTCTAGCAAGGCGGTGGTAATCCTTAGGGCATCTACAACAGGAGCGCTAAGACGGGACGCCAGGGTCAAAATCCCATCCGTTATGTCTTATTCCCAGCCAAAACCCGCTCATTTGTTAGCGCCGCAGCAAAATTAGGCATCGAGCGCTCCAGCCTTTTTGCTTGACGTTTCTGTTCATTTTTAACTCGTGGAGCGCCTGTTATTTGCGACTTGCGTTGGAGGTGCAGACTCTAGCACAGACGCTTAGCCTAAAATCCTTGCCATAAGCGCCTATTTAAGCGTCTCCCATTGGAGATGCCCTTAGCGTCCTTGTTTTCCTGCAGGTGTCCTGCGCGGCCGGCCTGGCCATCCACGTCCCGGGGTCACCAGGACTTACTGCTGGAGCCGACTATGGGAAGCCGTCGGGGAAGATAATGGGGAAACATTGTAGGAGTGGGGTGGCCGCGGCGGTTGAAGCAGTGGGGCGGCGGTTGAGTCAGAGTGGATTGTGTTTTTCCATTTTTTTTTCTGGGCATTTGTGTCCATGCAAATGTAGAAATCAAATACGGTTTTGTTCTTTTATCGTAAACTAGTAAATGTGCCCGTGGGTTGATACGGGTCATTGTCGACCATGGACATAGATGGTTAAGAAGCCACACTCTCACTCGAGCGGCGCCTCCTCCAGCTACTACGCTCGGGTGGAAGAACAGTAGTTGGATAGGGAGGAGTGCTCGAAGAAGTTTGAACGAGTGCGTTTTTTATTACTGCTAGTCCTGAATCATTCATTAGTGTAACCTTTATATGTAAATCTTCAACCGGAACTTCCTGTGTGCTATCATAAAGCATGATTATTTCTCTGTACCAATTCTTCAATGGATCTACCTTTCAGACCGTGCATATTTTGGATTAGGAGAACCTGACACTTTTGTGAATCCGGATCAACTCATAAAGGAGTGGACGTTTTATGTTTTAAGGATGTTTTCGTTGGCCTTAGGGCCATGGACGCGGAGTGAATCTTGGCCCTTGCCAGTGGGAGGGCTTCGTTTTTACATTTTTTTCGAGCTTTGTTAGGGTTTGTGTCCTACTCAGGAAGACGAGACGGCGGCGGCTCCGAGATGGAATAAAGGTCTCCCCGCCTAGCCCAGTTTCGGTGATGCGTCTAGCATCATAGGTGGGCGTGTGAAGGTGTGTCTCTGGTGGATCTGTCTTTGGTGAATTTGCTCGGATCTGTTCGTCGTTCGCAATTCGTTCAGGTGGAACCTTCTGATCTACACTCTTCATCCGTGGCGGTTGCTGTTCTGATGCGTTGGTTATATGGGGCCTTAGCACGACGACTTCCCGACTGTGTACTACAACAAGGTTTCCCCGGCTCTGGCGATGAGAGCGCCGCACCTTCGGCTCGTTTCAGTGCTTGTAGTCGTCGCTTGGTGGTCTACGAATCTAAATGTAATCTTTATTATTTCTAGTGTTCGTTGTACTATCATCATTGAAGATGAATAGATTGAAAGTTTCTCTTGCAAAAAAAAACTCATGAACCAATGATTGTAAGGAACACTTGCACGCTTGCTAAGATATACCTCTAACTCTCTAAGGTTGGAGCCATCTCATTGCCATTGGGTTCAACCATTTCTTCATGTCCACTTGTGACCTCGTATTTCAGGATTAGATTCCAAAAATCATGTCGTTTTATCACCTATCATTTATGGTATATGGAAACAAAAAACTTTATAGATGGCATTCGGAGTCGAGGAAGATGTGGCCTCCTCGACATATTCTCGGGTGCTGTTGTGCCATGTTGTCCATTGGTTTTATTGTGATGTACATGCTCCATGTTCCTAATGCTTTATATCTTGGAGCTGTCCGTTGTCGTGTTGGCCTCTGACTAACCAAAGAGGATGGACGCCCTAGACCAGATGCTCACACAGCTAGGTCTCGCTAGCTAAGGACACCTGCCTTCCACAGGTACGTTCTTGCGTGCTCCCGTAGGCCGAATCATTGGGTAGAGGAGTAGGAGGCCGGGGCTAAGTGGCCGAATCACCAAGGCTGCCACACCTTGCAAGCTGCCATCATGTGGAGCCATCACAGTGGTGTATGACGGCCAGACGGACAAGATAGTAGGTAATGGCTAATACGCTGCACATCTAGGGCGCCGTGAGAAGGTAAGAACATACTACATAGTCCTTTTCTGTTTTTCCCTTGCATTTTTATAATGTGTTCTTTGTTGTAGCGCACGGGCTGTAAAATAGATTGAAAAGCGTTGAACCCTTTGTCTCGGGCCGCATCTGTATATATATGGCATAAACCTTGGCGTACAAGTTGTGGAGATCGATCAGAGCGATTGTTACATAAGTCACGAGAGGAAAGCTAAGAGAGAGAGAGAGAGAGAGAGAGAGAGAGATGAAGTACAAATTTAAACAACAAGTCCTATCCTTATACAACTATTCTAACACTCCCCCTCAATCTGAACCTCAATGAGCTTTGCCAAGGTTGAGATTGTATGTAAACTTTTCCAATCCGGATGTAAACTTATTATGCTTGTATCTTATGTTGATACGACGTTGTGAGCCAATAAATATCGGAAGAAAACGTAACCTACAACCATGTCCTTTATTTGGTGCTGAACCTGATAGTCGTTGAGAGAACGGGCACCAATAAAAACATGTCTATTGTCTAAATTTCTTCCTGTCTTGTGTTTGGCAGGTCCCACCTTGGAGGGTGAAACGATGCATTCGAACTTGTCGTCCTCGCATGGATTGAAAATCAGTACCGAGTTCCCTATGCCATGGGTGACCTGCTGCCTTAGCTCGGCTGTTTTGTCTCCAGGCTGTAGCACGATCCTACATAAACTCGCCGAAACAACAGCCTTAAGAGAGTAAATCACACAGGAATGCAAGCAAAGCTATAGCTTATAAACGCAAGCAAGAGCTCGCTCGGTAATTACGATGGCGAACACCACCAAGGTCGTGGCTATCTTAGGCGTTCTTGTGTTCCTGCAGGCTGTATCATGCGTCGTGGCCCGGCACCACGCTGATCCAGGGGCGTCTCTTGCCGGCCTCCAGGCAGGAACGATGACAGTGGACGGGTATGAAGAAGGAGAGGAGGGCGGCGGGCCGGCAGCGTGTGACGGCATATACCACAGCGACGGAGATTTCCTGACAACGCTGCCTACGGAGCTGTACGCGGGCGGGAGCCTGTGCAACAAGTTCATAGGCATCACGAGCACGCAAACTGGGCGCGGCGCGAGGGCCATGGTTGTGGACGTGTGCGATGACTGCGGGGATGACGAGCTGGGGACATCAGCCGCCGTGTGGAATGCCCTGGGGCTCGACACCAATGCCGGTGTCGCGGCCATCACGTGGTCTGTGCAATGAAACATCGTACGTATCAGTCCTAGCAAGTCTATCAGAGTGATTGAGTGAAAAAGATCAATCTAAAATAGTAATGAAGTACTTGCATGCGTGCGTGGTGTGTGAAGCATACATATGTAGTACAAATAATGTACTTATAAGTGTCAACCAGTGTTGGTCTATAACGGTGACAGTCAATGTAAAGTGAGATCTCAGCTCGCTATTTTCCTGCACTGACCAATGCATACCGGGCTTCAACATCTTCTTGCAAGTTTTGCTATTTTTGTCTGTGGAAATATTCTCCGAGCTACGCACGGGATGCGCATCAAGCCATCAAGGTACAGTGGCTGGTGATTAACCTCGATCGTGTTAGAAAAATGCGCTATATGTGTCCAGGAAATATTCTTTTCTGAAAGTTGCATTCAGTTATTTATTTATTTTTTCATTCAATTTAAGTTTGTAAGAGTGTAAGTCACTACCCCCTCCTTTTCTATTTGTTAGGCTTTTTCCAAAAATAAGAATATGAAAGTCGGTACAAGTATAGTAGTGAAAACGCACTAGTAGAAAAAGGGTCAAATGTGAAGCACATTAGTACCGGTTTGAATTTGAGCCGGCACTAATGTGTGCATTAGTGCCGGTTCCAACGGCTAGCCGGCCGCTCTCATTAGTACCGGTTCGTGGCGAACCTTTAGCACCGGTTCGTGCCACGAACCGGTACTAAAGTGAGTGGTGGCAAGATGTTGTCAGTCCGGGGCCCCACCAGCACCTTTAGTACCGGGTCGTATCACGAACCGGTACTAAAGGTCGTCCTACATAGACCCTTCGTCCACCCGAGCTCGCTCTGTTCTTCCCCTTTCCCCTCTCCTCTCTGTTCTTTTCTCTCTTCCTCTCAAGCTCATCACATATTTTGCCCAAAATTTGTCAAGATTTGAAGGCCCCCATCCATTCAAATGATCACAAAGGTTAGCAACTTTGTCCTTTCATCCCTCATTGCTAGATTAGCTCGTGCAATGCTTTATATAGTGATTGATTTTTGAGTTTAGTAATTTGGGAGGAATTATATATATGTGCTAGTATTTGATTTATATGCAATCTGAGGTCAAAAATAACACTTAGTTTGTATATGTAGGTGTGGTTTACTTAGTGCCTTCTAAATCTCCGTCGTAACCACCGTCGATCGCCCGCAACATCCCGTCACCGGCACCATCTTGTGGTGAGCCTCTTGTTCATGAAGTTTTATATAAAAAAATAATGTTTGTGTGATTTGGATATATAGTTACTCGTATAATTATCTTACCCATACATTGTTTGTTATACATAGTGTCATGGTTTTGATATCCGTCCCCGTCGGGCCTCGTCCGGGTTATTATTCGGATGTGGTATATTCCCTTTTAAAACTATTCATCGCATTACGTGTTTATGACAAATTATGCCCATCAAGTTGACATACATATTTGTATGTAGGAGGTAGTTGAACCGGAAATTCCAACCGACCCTATTGTCGAGAGGTTAAATTTAGTTGAAAGAGAAAACGAGGATTTGAAGGAAAAATTGAAAAGAATTAAGGGGGAGAAGATGGAATTGGAGTTGCATGTTGCCGATGTTGTCGATGATCACAAGATTAAGATGGAGAAAATGCGCTTGAAGATTAGAAAGATTAGAAAATATGTCATTCATAGTGAGGCTTGGTATCATTATGATGTTGGATCAATTGTTATCTTAGTTGCGATCTTGATCGCATTTGTTGTTGCATTTAAATTCTTTAGCTAGAGAGTTATTTGTTTGTTGCATTTAAGTGTTGTATGATCTTTATGTATTGTATTAATTTGGTGTTTTCGGTGCTGTGTATTGAAGATGAGCCGGCAATGGATGTACGATGACCGATGATCTCCCGAGTTCATTAATGGCATGCGTACTTTTCTGCTTGCGGCTGAGGCAAACAAGCGGGCGGATGGTTTATGCCTTGTCCATGTGCTGGCTGTAAGAATGGTCACAATTACTCTACGTTAAGAACCATTCACGTCCACCTGTTTAAGTCCGGTTTCATGCCTCACTATAATGTTTGGACCAAGTATGGAGAAAGAGGGGTTATGATGGAAGACAATGAAGAAGAAGAGGACGACGATAACTATCCTGGCCATGGGTTCCCTGAATACGATGATACAACAATGAGGGAAGAAGCTGAGCCGGTAATGCGGGAAGAAGCTGAGCCAGCAATGGGGGAAGAAGCTGAAGAAGAGGCATCGGATGAGCCCGTTGATGATCTAGGTCGGGCCATTGCCGATGCAAAGAGAAACTGTGCAAGTGATTTGGAGAAGAAAAAGTTGCAGCACATGTTAGAGGATCACAAAAAATTGTTGTACCCGAATTGCGTAGGTGACAAGAAAAAGCTGGGCACCACATTGGAATTGCTACAATGGAAGGCAGAGAATGGTGTATCTGACAAGGGATTCGGAAAGTTGCTGGTAATGATAAAGAATATGCTTTCAAAGGACAACGAATTGCCTGAGAGTACGTACGAAGCAAAGAAGGCTGTCTGCCCTCTAGGGTTAGAGGTGCAGAAGATACATGCATGCCCTAATGATTGCATCCTCTACCGCGGTGAGTACAAGGATTTGAACGCTTGCCCGGTATAGGGTGCATTGCGCTATAAGATCACCCGCGATGACCCTGGTGATGTCGAGTACGAGCGCCCCAGGAAGAAGATTCCTACCAAGGTGATGTGGTATGCTCCTATAATACCACGGTTGAAACGTTTGTTCCAAAACAAAGAGCATGCCAATGCGATGCGATGGCACAGAGAAGACCGTAAGAAATACGGAAAGTTGGGACTACCCGCTGACGGGTCGCAGTGGAGAAAAATTGAAAGAAAGTACGGGAAGGAGTTTGCAGATGACGCAAGGAACGTATGGTTTTGTCTAAGCGCAGATGGCATTAATCCTTTTGGGGAGTAGAGCAGCAACCATAGCACCTGGCCTATGACTTTATGTTTGTATAACCTTCCTCCTTGGTTGTGCATGAAGCGGAAGTTCATTATGATGTCAGTGCTCATCCAAGGCCCTAAGCAACCCGGCAACGACATTGATGTGTACCTAAGGCCATTAGTTGAAGAACTCTTACAACTGTGGAATGGAACAGGTGTACGTGCATGGGATGAGCACATGGGGGGTAGAATTTGACCTAAAGGCGTTGCTGTTCATGACCATCAATGATTGGCCTGCTCTCAGTAACCTTTCAGGACAGACAAACAAGGGATACCGCGCATGCACGCACTGTTTGGACGATACCGACAGTATATATTTGGCTAATTGTAAGAAGAATGTGTACCTGGGACATCGTCGTTTTCTTCCGAGCAGGCATCCCATAAGAAAGAAAGGCAAGCATTTCAAAGGTGAGGTGGATCACCGGACGAAGCCTCGCCACCGTACTGGTGCTGATATATATGATATGGTCAAGGATTTGAAGGTGGTTTTTGGAAAGGGTCCTGGTGGACAACCTGTTTCGAATAACGCTGACGGACGCGCACCCATGTGGAAGAAGATATCTATATTTTGGGACCTGCCCTATTGGAAAGACCTAGAGGTCTGCTCCGCAATCGACGTGATGCACCTGACGAAGAATCTTTATGTGACTCTGCTTGTCTTCTTGGGCGTGTATGGGAAGACAAAAGATACACCTGAGGCTCGGGAGGACCAGCAACATATGCACGGAAAAGACGACATACATCAGGGTCATGCAAGCTACGCTCTTACCAAAGAAGAGAAGGAAATCTTCTTTGAATACATGCTCAGTATTAAGGTACCGTCTGGTTTCTTGTCGAATATAAAGGGAATCATAAACATGGTAGAGAAAAAGTTTCAGAACCTAAAATCTCATGACTGCCATGTGATTATGACGCAACTGCTTCCGGTTGCATTGATGGGGCTTCTACCGGAAAATGTTCGATTAGCCATTGTGAAGCTATGTGCATTCCTCAATGCAATCTCTTAGAAGGTAATCGATCCAGAAATCATACCAAGGTTAGAGAATGATTTGGTGCAATGTCTTGTCTGTTTTGAGTTGGTGTTCCCACCATCCTTCTTCAACATCATGACGCACGTCCTAATTCACCTATGCGAAGAGATTAACGTTTTGGGTCCTGTATTTCTACACAATATGTTCCCCTTTGAGAGGTTCATGGGAATCTTAAAGAAATATGTTCATAACCGTGCTAGGACATAAGGAAACATCTCCAAGGGCCATGAAAATGAGGAGGTCATTGAGTTTTTTATTGACTTTATTCCTGACCTTAAGCCGATTGGTGTTCCTGAATCGCGGCATAAGGGCAGACTGGATGGAAAAGGCATGCTAGGAGTATGTATGGACGGCCATTCTCTCACTGAAGCACACTACACAGTTCTACAGAATTCCGCCTTGGTGGCTCCGTATATGGATGAACACAAGAATTTGCTACGCTCCAAACACCCGGAGCGGTCTGATCACTGGATTACACGTGAACAAATCAGGAGTTTCACCAACTGGTTGCAGACATGTACCATGCATGACGTCTATATTGAAGATGACCTGTACTTGCTGTCCCAGTTTCCATCTTCGAATATAATGACTTTTCAAAGGGTACGAGATAAATGGTAATACATTTTACACGATCGTCCAAGATAAGAAGAACACCAACCAAAACAGTGGTGTCGGCTTTGATGCAGAAACCAAGACAGGAAAGGAAACATATTATGGTTATATACATGACATATGGGAACTTGACTATCGACGTGGTTTGAAGGTCCCTTTGTTTCGGTGCAAATGGGTCAATATGACACGAGGCGGGGTAACGGAAGACCTGCAGTACGGAATGACAACAGTGGATCTCAACAATCTTGCGTATGCAGACGAACCATTCGTCCTAGCCAATGATGTGGCACATGTTTTCTATGTGAAGGACATGTCTACCAAGCCGAGAAAAAGAAAAGATAAAGAAGCGAATGCATCGTACGATGAGTCAAAGCGGCACATAGTTTTTTCTGGGAAAAGAAACATCGTGGGAGTGGATGACAAGACAGATATGTCAGGAGATTATGAAAAGTTTGATGAAATTTCTCCATTCACAGCGAATATTGACCCGAGCATCCAGTTAAATGTTGAAAATTTTCCATGGTTACGATGCAAAGGGACACACGCGAAGAAAAAGTTTCACAATCAAAGATCTGGGATGTGATCGGCTTCACTATCGTCACTTTCTTCTGTGTTTCACACCCAGAAGGGAATCTCTATAATAGTTAGGGTAGCTAGTTATGTGTTTTGGCATTTGAAACGCGAAGAAATTTTACGTGCAAGCAAATTCTTTCATGCATTTACTGATTTTTTCAGCTAAATGACCCTGAAATTGAAAAGCATTTCAAATGAACTCAGAAAAGGTTGAAAGTTGGCATGGTATCATAATTTCATCCACATAGCATGTGCAAAAAAGTAGAGAGGATTACCGCAAAAACTGGATGCACTTCGTGTACAAAATGGACAATCTCTTTCGAAGTATCAGGGTTTCGGACGAAAACTCATCCGTTACAAAGGCATTTCATTTTTAAAATAACCTAAGCATTACCAAATTGAATATAATGATAAAACACACTAATATTAAACATAAAAAAAAAGAATCACTGAAAAATCTATTTTCAAAGTTAAGTTATTCACAAACTAGTGATTAACACAAATTTTAAATAATTCAAAATTTAAACTATTCAAATTTGTAAACTACCGGTACTAACAGAAAGTTTGTAATGTTTTGTACCTAAAGCAAAACTATTCACAAAGAAACTCTAAATACAGCAAAAAACAACTCAAAAATAAATAAAACAAAAAAAGGAAAAAAGCCCACCTACTGCGCCACAGCGGCCTGCATATGACTAGAAACCCAACCTATTGTTGGGCCAGGATGCAGGCCCGCAATGGCCCAGTAGGCCCACAGGGCAGCACAAAACATTTAGGCCCAGTAGGCCTGCTTTGGAGAGGAGCTCGAGGGAGCTACCACATTGGGGCTTATAAATCAGTGCGAACGCCCCTCGGCTAGCGAGGTGAGACTAAACATTTCGCACCGCAACTGCGCCAGCGCACCCTCTTTAGTACCGGGTGGTGGCTCAAACCGGTACTAAAGGGGGGGGGGTCTTTAGTACAGGTTGGAGCCACCACCCGGTACTAAAGGGGTGTCGTTCCCGCCACTTGGCCTGGCCAAAACAGACCTTTAGTACCGGTTGGTGGCTCCAACCGGTACTAAAGGTTGTTCTATATAAGAAAACACTTCAAAAAATTTGTCAATTTCTCATCTCTCCCTCTGCTTCTTTCTCCTCTGCCCCGTCGCCGCCGCCCCCGTCACCGCCCGTCGCCGTCCCCGTCCCCGTCCCCGTCGTCCCCGTCGCCGTCTCCGTCTCCGTCCCCGTCCCCGTCGCCGCCCCCCGTCGTCGCGCCTCGCCGGTGAGCTCCTGCCCCGGCTGCCATGTACCACACACACACAATCTTTCTGTTTTTTAGTTATAGAATTATTAGAAATGTTAGTTATATAGAAATGTTTTTTAGTTATAGAAATATTAAAAATGTTAGTTATATAGAAATGTAAGTTATATAGAAATATTAGAAATGTTAGTTATATAGAAATGTTAGTTATATTAGAAATGTTAGTTATATAGAAATGTTTTTTAGTTATAGAAATATTAGAAATCTTAGTTTTAGTTATAGAAATATTAGAAATGTTAGTTTTAGTTATAAAATTTAGAATTTGCATATATGAAATCACAATCCATCATTTAAAAAATGTTACTTTACTTTTGCAGCATATAGTATTTGTTATCGACGATGCCCGGCCCGCATCCTCGCCGTCGACCCGTTCACGACGACGTCCTGCTTCAGAGGACCCATGTCCGGGATTGGGCTCCGCCGGGCTGGCACTGGGAGGTGCTACCTTTAGGGGCGCGACGCTTGGTGAGGAACCCGGCCCCGAGTCCCGTCATCGACCCTCATCTCCTTTGGTGGCGTTCGCGTGGGCCACTTTTGGTGCGGAGGGAGCCGGCCCCGCCGGAGGTGGTACGTCGCCGTGTCAGGGAGGAGGACGAGCACGTCCATCGCTATATGGTTGCTATGGATGTCAGGTTCTCCAATACCTGGCAGGTTCTTTGGGGAGATCACCCGAGCTATGATCCAGTGATGGTTCCTTCACTTTGGTTGTCCACCGCCTAGATTACTCTCTAGTATTCTATCTTTATTAGCTAGCTAGCTAGTGATGTATTCGATATATAATATTTGAGATGATTTATTCGAGATTATATATATTATTCGAGACGATGTATTCGAGATTATATCTATTATTCAAGACGACGTATTCGAGATTATATTCGATGATGCTTATTATGTACTATGATTGATTCAGTTTTTCCTTATTAATTGATTGCATCCATGCATTGTAATTTGAATATATTTCTTTTGAATTAGTTAAATAAAACCTATGGCGGACAATACCAGTAGAGAAGGAGAAGAGGCCCTGTTCAATATCATACGCAATCCTCGCGGGCCAGATGATGATCGGAATGAAGAAGATTATGACGGCTCCGAATATCTAAACAACACCGAGGAGGGTGATATGATATTCGATCGCGACGACCGAATTGATGAAGTCATGAACTATGAACATGACGAAGAAAATGTTGATCTTGAAACAACAAAGACCGGCGAGGTATATATATTTATATAAGCAGGCATCTGGTGATCATCACATGTTTTAAATGACTTGTAGATATATTAACGAATCAATCTTTCTTCTTTCAGCCATCCGGATCGAGCAAATCTTCAGGCAATAGGAAACGAGGCCCGAACAAAAAGTTGAAGGAGGGCGTAAAGTACAATATCGAGGCCATCAAACCTAATGGCAAACCATTAGCGCCTAAGAAGATTGCGGACAAGTTCATTCGTTAGTGCGGAGTTCTTGTGAAGGACCAACTCCCGATCTCCCTTCAAGAATGGAGAGAGCCAGCAAAGCCACGTCCAGGAGTTACTTTTGTCGACGACAGACAAAAACTTCTGCTTTGGGAATGGGCCAAGTACGTCAAGGGAGGAAGGAAGACTCCAGTGTTCGAGGGAACACTAGAGAAGCAAAGTGCTCATTGGGACGATTTCATGAAATTTAAGGATTCGGAATTATCTAAGGAACGGTCGAGAATAAACAAGGCCAATGCCGCAAAAAAGGATAAGTTCCATAAGCTGGGGCCAGGTGGCTATGCGGTGGGAATGCCTAAGTGGGATAAGTCTGAGAAAGAGATGGAGGATGCAGGTATCACTCCAGAAACATTGAGCTGGCCCCCCAGGTGCAGGACTTGGTTCTATGCGCATGGGGGGAGTTGGACCCGAAGACAGGCAAAATTTTGAAGAAGGCATGTCTGGACGGAGCCGAAGATAAGCTACTTGTTGCAATATAAGAGGCTCGATCGGGGGTGTTCCAGCCCAACAGAGAGAACGACGAGCTTACGCGTGCCCTGGGAAATCCTGAACACCCGGGAAGAACACGAGGCATGGGCCCTATTCCATGGTATGAGGTGTTTTCGGACTGGAACGCTGACTATAGAACCCGTGCGAGAAAGAAGATTGCGGAGGAGAAGAAGAGGAAGATGGAGGAGGAGCGGAGGAAGCTGGACTATGAACGCCTTCAAGGCCTAGAATCAGCGCACGTGGACTTGGCAGTCAAATTCCAGCGGCAGCAGGAGCAGATCGACTCACTTAGTCAGCAAAGGGGGTCTCAGCAGCTGCAGTAGCTAGCGAATGATCTAGCATTGAATAGCACCGTCCCATCCATGCTGAGAAGCAGCGTGGGTTCTGCCCCGGGCGACACATTGCTGGATAGCTACCCAGTGGATGACATCATGGAGAACACTAATTGCGAGCTACAGTTCAAAATGAAGAACATATCCATGAAGGTGGCGGACGCTCTTGCTTTTACAAATCCCCCCGAGGCAACCTTCCATTGCAACCCGATTCCAGCGGGCTATGCTCATGTCTTGGTTGATGAGGTGGTGGACCAATATTCGGGGCTAGAGCTTGACATTCCCGGAGGTGACGATGAGCACACACTGGAAGAGATCAACCATCGTATCATCCTATGGAGAAAGAATTGCATCATCTTTCGAAGGCCACCGACACCGCGTCATCCGACTCCTCGTCGAAGTCCGCCACCGAGTCAGCAGACTCCCGCTCCTCCAAGTCCACGAACGCGTCAGGCCACTCCTCCTCCAAGTCCGGCACAGCTTCAGGACACTCCTCCTCCTCCAAGTCCGGCAAAGCGTCAGGCCACTCCTCCTCCAAGTCCGGCACAGCTTCAGGCCACTCCTCCTCCAAGTCCGGCATAGCTTCAGCACACTCCTCCTCCTCCAACTCAGCCACGTCAGCCGTCTTCGCCGCCTCAGCAATCACGGAAGAGAGCCGCCTCAGCTATGGTGCGTAGCGGTACAAGTCGAGGTAGTACTGGAGGTACAGGCGGAGGCAAGCGATTTCAATATGGTCCAAGCCTCACGCCTCTTCCGTAGAGGCCTTACGACAAGTTCGAGGAGGAAAATGTAGCCATATCGAAGGCCGAGGTGGAAGCCCATTTTGCATCGAAACCGCCACCGCCGCCAAGGGAGAAAGTGCCTGAGGAAAAGATTGACCACTTCATTCGTATGGCTAGAGCACCAGCTCCCAAGCCTGTTGACACAGACTATGAGCGCCACATCAAGAAGTTAAATCGAGCACGTCTACAGAAAGAGGCGAGCTCGAGCTCGAGCAAATCAGCTGGCAAAAGGAGCGGTAAAACCGTTCCCCAGCTGGGAGAACAGGCGGTGTAATCAATCCCCCCGCTTGTTGTGCCAACAACACATGAGAGTAGGCGAGCCCAACATTATTGTGGGAAAACCGTTAACGTTCCCGGGCTAGGCGATATGGTAATAACCGAGGAGCATAATGAGCAGGCTAAAAGCCTCATGATCACTGTTGGACAACTCCTCGATATCGAGCCCATGTCTCCGACTAGAGAGGAGGAAATAAAACGGAAATATGTCCGGGGCCAACCTTTGGTCGAGCCAGACGAGGTCAAGAAGCTCCCAACGAGAATGTATGAATTGCATCAATTGTACATGGACATTACCAAGAATTGCAATCGAGAGTCCCTCATGGTGATGTCAAGAAGGATCATTACTACCATGAGAAAGCTGTGTCCGTTGAGTATTCAGAACTATTTCAGTTATACAATCAAGACGCACTCGACAAATCTATCGTCAGTTGCTATTGTCTATAAGTGATTTCTTTCTGTAATTTAAGCCTCAAGCTAGCTGTAGTGATCATTTTGATCAATCATTACCTGTAATTATCCTCACTATATTCTTTTCTTTGGTATTATGCAGGATGAAGATTTATGAAATGAAAAAAGGTGGACGCTATGGCATTGGGTTCGTTGACCCAAATACCATTAATGAATACACATGGAAATTAGATCAATATTACGAAAAAAGTATGGAGGAAAGCATGTTAGAGTTCTTCAAGCGACTCAAATACAATGATGATATACTACTTCCTTACAACTTCGAGTGAGTCACACTGTCTTGTACTACAAATTCTGTGTTTGCCTACTAGCTAGCTACATGTTTTTGCTTACATATGCCCGCTTAATTAAGACATGCAAACGTGTGTGCATGCAGATTTCACTGGATCTTGTTAATCATTAAAGTTGATGAAGGAACAGTTGAAGTACTAGACTCACTACTTAAGAAACCAACTGACTACACCATCGTGAAGGGGATAGTCAACAGGTAATTTCAATCATTATTAACTATATCTCCGCCTATTTAATTAGTTCATCATTTCCTGATAACAACTATTTAATAACTCATTTATTCATGTTCTTTGTCGGCGGGCAGGGCTTGTGCAAAGTTCATCAAAGTCACTCCAGGCCGATGGAAACAAAATCTGAAATGGTATCGACCCCAGGTAAGTAATTAAGTAGTACTAGCTAGCTAGCTGCTATCTCTTTAATTATCATGCTTGATTAATTATTATCTGATCAAATTCCATTCTCGTAAAGGCCCTGAATCAGGCGCCGAGGAATAATCTGTGTGCATACTACGTTTGCGAGAACATTCGCATGATGGCGTCCGAAAGGAGCAGATCTCAAAGACAGGAGTGGGTACGTTTGTCAGAACACTATTCACAATTTTTACACCATTATCGATATCTAGTCACACAACTAATACACATGCATATTGATCTCCTTCTTAACAGTTCAAAGAGGTGCGGGAGAAGCTCCTACCAGAGGACCGTATAGAAGCAATTCAAGAGGAAATAGCGGGATTTTTGCTCGACCAGGTCATAGATCCCAAAGGAGAATACTTTTACCCGCTACCGCCCCCATGAACCACTTCCAATTGTTATCGTGCTCCGAAGGCACCAATTAGGCTAATGTCACTGACTCCGAAGGCACCAATTAGGAGAAATTGTATATAGCTAGCTAATTATATATATAATCGGTTCTACTAGAAATTCTATTTATATATATGCATAATGTGTACAATATGCAGTATCGTAAAATACCAGCAAACGAAAAAGAATTAAATAAAAAATACAAAATTAAATGAAAAAGAAATCATAAACCCAAACCCCCCATCCTTTTAATACCGGTTGGTGTCACCAACCGGTACTAAATGGCTCCCTGCCCCCGGAGCTGGCTCGTGCCACGTGGTGGTTGCCCTTTAGCACCGGTTCGTGCTGAACCGGTACTAAAGGGGGGGGGGGGACATTTAGTGCCCATACTTTAGTGCCGGTTACCGAACCGGCACTAAAGGGCCTTACGAACCGGTGCTATTGCCCGGTTCTGCACTAATACCCATGTAAACAGTAATGTTAAAGTACCTGCATGCATATGTGCATAAGAATGGAAGTCCATGTAAAATGATCTCAGCCAACACGACAAAACAACTATGTAGGGACATTTTTCTAGGATGCTTCTATTTCGATCTCTACCCTAGAAAGCATCACCACTACAGACACGCTTCTTATGACGATGTGCATATATAGCATCACAAATTCCATTTTTGTAGGTCTATTATTTTAACCAAAGTCTTGTTGTTTTAGGTGAATTTGAGAAACAAAATTAAAGTCATCACCAAAGGAATTTTAGTGAGTAAAGATAAAACATATATTTTCGAGGGAACATGCTTGGAGAGCTCCACATGGTCCATGTGATAAGCAATCTAAAAATAAACAATTTTTTTGCTTGGAGAGCAATATGTTGCAGTTTCTGTTCGCTAGGTTAGAAATCTTGTATATGAGAGACCGGCTTGATCATATGAAAAAATCCAAACAATAAGGGATGATACTGGCTATGTAAGTGCTTGGCGTCGTTTGGATGCAAGCTTGTAAAAATACAAGCATTGAGTATGCTCCATACTTAAGGTCTATTAGTTTCAAGAATCGTAGGTAAATAAAACAACTAGGCCAACAACTACACACAACTATTACAAAACAGCGATACATTTTTTCTGATAGATTCATCAACTTTTCATCATGTACATCTTCTAAAGTTTTACGGTTATGTAATCTTTTCTTTGTTAACTTTCTTATCAGGGTAGTTGAGGGTTTAAAAAGAAGTGCATTGAAGGAGTTAGCTCCAATCTGTAGGCTCTTTTTTTAATTTCTTTGCAACCTTCGTATGAATGTTTCATTTGATTCAATTGTGAACTACACATACTTTCAGAAGATGTACCTGTTCCTGCTATATTAGTCTCCTAGAAGCTACAAATGATGCTGTTTATGTAAACTAGATGATACCCCGCATGTTGTTGCGGGTATACATGTGTATATATCTAAAGAATTCATAAATAGCACCCTTTATCAAAAAAAAATGTCACTTCATTCAAGACGAGTTCATCTAGTTCTTACTGGTACACGTGGACCTAAATGACTCCATGAATTTCATAGCATATTTTTAGCTGTTATTCTTTTGATGAAATAGGAATGTTCCTTTCATTATATTATGCTTTAAAGGAAAAGGAGACCACATAATTTGGGCTAAATTGTAGTTATGCGGAGAAAAATACAACAAAACATACTAGAGGACCGTGAAGTATATTTATCATCGAGTAGCAACCTTAGATTGTCTTACATACAATGACTTATACTGTCACAAACAAACATACATGATTGACACCACTGTGGGCTTGTGTTTTTTTCCGCCTATGAATGAGACGGCCGAAATTCGGCTATTTAAGAAGTTCCGGTAAAATATCGGACGGAATAGCAAAACCAAATATTGAATGTTGGAATGAAATTTGACTGAAAATTGGAAATCAGAACGGAACAAAAGCTTAACAGAGCACCATAACCTTGAGGAGTACAAATATAATGTTTGGCCCTAGGCAAACCGTGATGCGAAGGCTCCAGAAGTCGGGCTAGGCCAAAAATTCAGATCGGGCCAAACATATTTGGCTGAAAAGACATATATCAAGCCTGGCCAAGATGGCCAAATTTCCGACAATATTTATTTATCTCAGCCAAAATTCAAAACTCTGCCACTTACATATAAGCAGATTATACGCTCACATCATGCGTATGTATCAACCAGCGGCGAATCTAACAGGGGGCTTCGACATGCTCGAGGCCTCCCCCCCACCCACCCACCCACCCAAAAAAAAAGGAAAAGGAAAATTACTAGTACTAGTCGTCAACCCATGCGGCCACACAGGCTAGCAATATTAGGAGGAGCATAGTGATTCTTTCAAATAAACATTCAAAAAGAAATAGAGGTTAGACATATCTTTGGGATGGCCTTTTATTATTACTAGGAGAACGCTCGTGCGTTGCTACGGGCTATCCGCAATGTTATCTGTAACACTCGGATTCAACACAAAAAACCTCATCCAACGATGTGCCTTCCTTTTTTCTGTCGGAACCTCCCATTCCTGATCGGCTTTCTGCCGTAGCGGGACATTTCTCGCTGGAGCGACCTCCTTTAGAACCAGATGACATCGACCTCATCTTCGCCATGCATTGCAATAAAGATGAAAATTTTCATGTTTACAATATAATAGAGTGGGTTAAACTAACAACATACTATTGACACAAAAGCAACAAATAACTACGGATAGCATTCTCAAACGTTCATTCAACTTTGCAAATGCACATTCACATTGGAGGAGAGTGGCAACATGAACGTATTCCTAGTTGCCAATAAGCCGCACCTACATCCCACATATGCTAGAAGGGATAATTGGCGTTCTTCTCTTCCTCGTCTTTCCCTACACCTTCTACTCCTCGGGTCTTCGCTAACGCGTTTCATTGGCGCCAACCAGCACCACATCAACATTAGTGTGTTCGTCATCAACGCCTCATCTTCTTATTTCTCATTTCTCGTCAGTTTTAGTTCTTGTTCCTACTTATTTTCAAGAATACTCTTTTTTGTCTCTCTTATTATTTGGAACACTCTTTTCTTTCTCCAACACCATGGACCGTTTGGTGGCTTTAGTTCTTTTTCCTTCTTGTTCTTCGAACACTCTTTCTTCTTATTATCGCATGAACCACCTAGCCAATGTTGTGTCATCTTGTCCTCACCCGCGAATATTTCGGCAACCGTCAGGGTGTGGACATCCTTCGGAGCATAGTCTTCGTCCATCTAGGTGAACGCTAGGTTGCCCATGTCGCAAGAGCATGGTGGCCGTTGTCCATGTTGACAAGCGGTGCTCGGTGATTGGCCATGCAGTCGAGAGCCCGTTGATCATCCTTGCCCACAAGCGCTTTCAAAATGATTCGCTGTGATTAACTGCTTGCTTAATTAATTGAGTACACAAATAATTAACGACCTACTTAATTCTTTGCATGCCTAATTAACCGTCAACCAAATCAATTAATTATTTGACTAATTGTAAAATATCCCTACTTCCAATTATCTGTAGGCATTAATAATTGTCTAAAAAATTAATGAATTGCATTAATCACTCAACTTCCAAATTGATTCGGTGCAAACAAATCCTATTTAAATGGACCTAATTAATTGCATATGTAATTAACTGTCTAGCTAATTTATCGCATCAATGGTTTGATTTCGAAATTGACTTAGTGCTCGGTTTTTAAAATATCTTCGCATGAATGGCTGCTACAAACGCCAAAGATGACGACTACTGATTAATGTTAGACACATTCCCTTAACGAATTTCTTGACATTTAAATAGACACACTTGATTTGAGAATGTAGCTTGTCTGGCTCTACAAGAAATATAATATGACCGAGTCCATGTGGCGGTCTGATGACCCGCCTCCCCCCACGGCCGTCCTCGACCTCGTGATCGACGCCCTGACATTCTCAAGCACCGTGCCAGCATTAGGCCCGGCCACTACATCTTCCATGGTGTCCTGCACGACGCCCCTTCGCAGGGGCACGCGGATGCGTACGCCCATATGAAACTTGTGATTCTCAATTAATAGTAGAGATAATGATAATAATAAATTACATAGCCCGCGGGATTAGTGATTACTTATGAAGAAATATCTCATTTTATTATGGAAGGTTATCGAGATAAATCTTATGTCTGTCTTTTAGGAAGGTGATCTCACATATATGGTGCAATTTCTGAATTCTTAATTACTTATTGTTTACATAGTTGAATTGAATCAACACCTACCAAAGGAAGCATGAAACAAGATCCCCCTAATGGGATTTGGTTTTTTAATGGGAGGGAGAAAAACCAGTGGGAGGATGGGACGAAGAAAAACCACATGAAAATAAACCGTACCAGGCTACCAACTGCTCGATTAGGAGTAGAGATGGATGGTTCCTTTGGGAGGAGGGTGGGGGTGTGCGATTTGAATGCATGGTTTTGCCCACTGTTTTCTTGTACGTGGCGGTGGAGACGGCGGCGGCCAGCCATGAAAGCGAGGCATGGGTCGAGACAGGCACACGGCGAGGCGCAGTAGCAGAGCGGGGGTGATTTTTTGCTACTGAGATGCAGGGTGTGGGATTGATCGTTCATGTTCTCTTTTCCTTTTTAACGGGAGATGGATGCGATTTTTTCACGAGGGGAGAGATGCGACCACGTACAGATTCCATAATAAATTAATTAGGCCCATAACGGGATTTGTTTACAATGCATTAAGATTTACGTGTTAGTTTTCTTAATAAAGAAATGCACTGATGTAGGGATCGATTGATTTGGGTAAGGAAAGATAGATTCGTGATCTTTTGTATGTTAGGAAATTAGTGGTTTGCAAGGAAAGAATGGAGAGAAAAAGAACCAATGCGACCACGTATAGATTTCATAATAAATTAATTAGGTCTATAACGGGATTTGTTTACAATGCGTTAAGATTTACGTGTTAGTTTTCTTAATAAAGAAATGCACTGATGTAGGGAGCGACTGATTCGGGTAAGGAAAGATAGATTTGTGATCTTTTGTATGTTAGGAAATTATTGGTTTGCGAGGAAAGAGTGGAGAGAAAAAGAACCGGTACGAGGGGGTGGTGGGAGGTGGGACGAATAAAAACCGGACGAAATTGAAAGGTGGGAGGGGGGCGAATAAAAACCGACGAAAAAAACCCAACGAAATTGGGAGGTGGGAGGGAGGACGAAAAAACCCAGGGGAGGTGGGAGGAGGACGAAAAAAACCATAATAGGCTACCAACTGCTTCATTAAATGCTCATAATGTCAATGGAAAATATGTCCATTGTTGAATTTCAGGATCGATTTTTCTATGTGCACATGATTTTCCAATCATGGCATAAATGTATAAAGGTGTAAAACCATGTGAAGTATGATAATAACGTTAATCAAATGAATATTTAATCTCTCGCTAAAAGGTGAATGCGAATTATTGATCTAATAATCCAAGCACAGAAAATTAAAATGAAAAGATATAAAATCAAATACTCATGACAAAATTCAGTCATACAAAAGCAAATAAATCAGAATACATTTGTATATATCTATTGCAAAGAAAACATGCAACCCCAAAGTATTCATTGTGCCCTGCTATACCGCCCACTAAAAGCATACAGTAGAATAAAATTAGTGAAATAAAAAGTTCCTACAACCGGAGAAATGAGTGAAGTAGGCAAGTAGTCTACCCCTCAGGATATAGAACGATACAACATAGTGCTAGTTCCTAAATATGGTACATCAACGATTCCATAAAGGCTAACATTAGCTTCTTATTCACTTAATATAGCAATCATAATAAAATGAGTCCCTCATATAGGGATTGTAATCACTTGTCAAAAAATAGACCAAAATCGAAAAGATAGAATACCGCCCACTGTGTCATAGAAATGCATTTAATGAAAGTGAAGTTACAATAATATAGATGAACTTATTCTGATAGATGCCCGCATGCATGGCTGCGAGCGAGACAAATAACTAACTATAAGCGTGCTGTGTGGCTCAATTTTGTATGGACAATTGAAATGGTTTTTTTTCCCGGCAACAATGAATGTTTCACACAAAAAATTGAAGTGTATTTTTGATCTATTTCAGCAAAAAATGTACAGATATACATCCATGGAAAAATCATATCGTGTGAGTAGAATAAAAAATACTGAAAATCAAAGATTTTTCAAAATCAGCCATACAATAGTGAATATATCACAATACAGTATCGTATTTGTATTGCAGAGAATGGATGCAACTCCAAAATATTCGTGATGCCCTCCTATACCCCTGCATCAACAGAGCAAGAACACTACCGGATAGAAAAGAGCAGGTTACAGTTCAGTAAATTAAGTGAAAGAAGTTCTGTGAAAAGACAATTGGAAAGGATGTGTGAGACAAGCAAGCAATCTAGCCCTCGAGATACAGAATAGTACCACTTAGAGCGAGTTTCTAAACCTAGTACAACAATGATTACATAAGGACTAACTCAGCTTCTTAAGCACTAAATATAGCATCCTTAGTAAAATGAGTGACCCGTATAGGGATTTAACTCATATCGCAAAAAAATCTGGTTACACTGTGTTGTACAACTATATCTATTGTTAGAGAAGTTAGAATAAATGAACTTGTTTTCATAGACTCCCACATGCATGGCTGCGACCAAGACAAACAAATAACTATAAGGCCTTGCAACATCAAAACAACGTTGATTTCCTTTCTCCCTGGCCCCGTTTTCTACTAGAAAAAACAACAAATTGATTGAAAAACAACATACATGAACATGTGAATTAGCTAAGGATACAGTCAAGGAAGTTTTTATTCAACACGGATGATGATCGATGTTCAGGAGATCAGCCCTCCTCCATCGGCCTTTTTTTTACCCTTTGTTGCTATGTATTCCACCTTCTTTTCTTGACTATGTTGCTACTTAGATGTGTTAAGACCGGATGTAAACTCGTTATCCTTGTACCGTCTTGATACGATGTTGTGAGACAATAAAAACACTCCTTGTCGGGATGTTTTTTAAACGCAACTTACAACCATGTCCTTTTTTAAGTGTTGAACCTGATGGTCATTGAGAGAGCGGACATCATTAGAAGCATGTCTTCTATCTTGTCTGTGGGCAGGTCCCACCTTGGAGGGTAAAACAATGAATTTGAACTTGTCCTCCTCGCATGGAGTGAAGGACATCATTAGAAGCATCTCTTCCATCTTGTCTGTGGGCAGGTCCCACGTTGGAGAGTGAAACAATGAATTTGAACCTGTCCTCCTCGCATGGAGTGAAAATCAGTACCCAGTTCCCTATGCCACGAGTGACCTGCTGCCTATGAACTCCCCGAATGAACCAACACCCTTGAGAGAGCACAGAGGGCAGCAAGCTAAGCTAGCATAGAAACGCAAGCAGGAACTCGCTCGATAATTACCATGGGGGGCAGCACCAAGATCGCCTTTGGCGTTCTTGTGTTCCTGCAGGGCGAATCGTGCGTTGTGGCCCGGCACCACGCTGATCCAGGGACGTCCCTCGCCGGCTTCCAGGCAGGAACGATGACGGTGAACGGGTACGAAGAAGGAGATGAGGGCGGCCGGCCGGCGGCCTGCAACGGCGTATACCACAGCGACGGGGATTTCCTAATGACGTTGCCTACGGAGGTATACGTGGTCGGCCCCCCGGAATTACTTGGTAGTACTGATGTATATAGACATATTTTAGAGTTCACATTTACTCATTTTGCTTGGTGGGAACGACGCAAATACACACACGATGAAAACATCTATGAGTCAGCAAGGTCGGCCCAAGCTATATCAACTTTAGGGCAGAATTTTTCACGAGCAAGATTGAAGCAAACTAAAATTAAAAGACATGGCTGGTCCAAGCCGCCTGAGGGCGTCATCAAACCTAATGTCGATGCAGCTTTTGATCAGGACACTGGTACAGGGGGCACGGGAGCAGTGTTGCGTGATGAGGCCGGTTTCTTTGTCGCTGCTTCCTGCAGTGATATACCCTTTGTGGAAGACGCAGCGACGGCAGAGGCTGGAGGACTACGAGATGGCCTCCTACTAGCGAATGAAGTTGGTTGCAGCAAAATCTATGTCGAAGCGGACTGTCTGGAGGTAATCGAGATCATGATGAGTGGCGGGAATTCATTAGGACCAGCAGCGGCAATACATGAAGAATGCACTTTCTTATCTAGCAATTTTATCTCTATAGTTTTTAGCCATTGCCCTCGGGAAGCCAATATGGCGGCGGATCTGCTAGCTAAGAACTCGGAGGTGTCTCGAACAATTGTTTGGAAATCGGAGCCCCCGGGTTTCTTAGTGGATGTTTTAACAAACGATGTATCTTTATTCTCACATGAAATATAAACCGCCATGATGGCATTTCCCTCAAAAAAAACTAAAATCTATCAAAAGACATATATTTAGTAGCAAAGGGAGTAGATATAGGAAAATACACATGAGCTCCTGGATGCTCCACATCCCTATACAAAAAATAATCATAAAAAATACCAAAAAAAAAACTGAAATTTGGGAATATCAAACCTGGTTTCCCAATCTACCCCCGTGTGAAATTTTGTGAAAAAATTCCAAAAAACTTATTCATGGGGAAGGAAATACTGTCCAAACAAAAATCTACCCAAACAGTTTTTTTCTATATATAGGAATTTTTTGTCTTTTTTGCCCTGAATACGTTTCCTGGTATTTTTTCATGAAATTTCACACTGGAGTAGATCGGGAACCCACGTTTGATATCCCAAAATCCCATGTTTTTTTTTAAATTTCCCGGTATTTTTTTGAATGAATTGTTCGTATAGGGGTGCGGAGCACCCGAGTGCTCCAAATCCTCGTCCGTAGATATAAGCATATTATCCGCTCCCGTCATGCATATGCATGTGCACATGTAGTCTTTTATTTTATCAACTATACTCTGCCGTGAAGGCGAGCAAGTAGTAACGACTATGCTGACAAACTAACACTGCTGAGAAGTCGAAAGCGGATTACTTGATTTACGGTGAAAATTTTCATCTTTAAGCCGAGCACCATGTTGCAGTTAGACGTCCGACCAGAGGACGGGAACCTCGCCGGTACTGGTGTCGATCCCCAAGGCCTTCTACACAGCGGCCGATGTACTGATCTCGTTATCTCCGCAGCCGTCCCCGCAATCGTCCACGACCATGGCCTGCACGGAGGTCCCGATCAATCTTTTGATGCTGATCATCTTTCCGCACCGGAGGCCAGTCCCGTACCACTTTGAAGCCATCGACACGAGGAAGAGGTCGTCGTTGTGGTACTGGCCGTCGCAGCTCGCTGGCCCGCCCTCCTCTCCGTTCTCGAAGCCGTTTACCGACATCACCGCCGGGAGGTCGCGGACCTCACTGGCGGTGCATGACACCTGCAGTAAAACAAGAATGCCAAAGATCACCACTACCTTGGTAGTGCTCGCCATGGTAAATATGAGAGTTCCTGCTTGTGTTTATATAAGCTAGTCGTTTGCACTCTCCTTTCCCAGTGTGGTCTCTCTCAGAGTTTATTATATAGGCTCGTGCAGCATCCTGGAGACAAATCGGGCGACGTAGCTACACATGTGCATGCCGACCCGCCCTCGTGTGACTCGTCGGAGAACTAGTCGTCCAGGCCTGCAGACAAAGTAGATTCTCTCCTGTCCACGCTTTAACAAACTCTTGCATTGTTGAGACCACGCTTGTTTTTGGATTTCGTGCATGGACCTAAGGGCAAAATGTAATAGGGAGATAGCATGCCCCTTCTTTTTCTCAATACAGTGTGTTTTGTCGATCGGAATATATAGCTTCGCACACGTTGTTTATGTACGGCATGTGGATGATGGTAGGATCTCATGTTCATTATTTATGGAGGGATTTAATCTAACTGTGATTAGCTAGTGCCGTACATGCATCGGCCGCAAAATTGTCGGCTGTGTACCACTTCTTTTCTTTCGTGTGTCTACTTTCTCTTGCCACGCTCCACCCCTAGGGCAGGGTGTATGAGTGCACTGTTTTAGTGGCGCATGGAACGTCATCGATCAATGGAGGGGCACGTAGACTCCAGCAAAAGATACGTCGCCGTGCATGGATGGAAACACCAGCTCCAACCGCTTAGAGAAACGGATGGATAAAGCATGACTTTAGCCAGCTTGTCGCATGTCCATCGGCGGTGTGCATGCTTTCGTCTCCGACGTGATTGCTTTTGTCGCTTGATATATCCACGTCCGTCCAGAGTCCGAAAAGATAGACATTGATCAGGTAGATAGATCATGCATGGTGGTTGCGCAATCATTTCCCTAGCTAGGCATTCCTGTACGCGCAAGGCTAACTGCAGTACCATGGAAAATCGAACACATAATTGTAAGTATAAAAACCCCATGGCCATAGCAGCGTTGCTACCACACACAACATATCATGGCGCCCGCGTGGTCTTCAACGCTCTCGCCCCTTGTTGCATCCCCCGTCTGCACAAACTTCTCCACGGCAAAGACGACGACGACGCGGTTAGGCTACCTGAGAATTCCGAGCATGGGGTGCTCGCAGATGCTAGGCATGCTGATGATCGGCCTTAAACTTGTTTTAGTTTCTTACTTTTTCTGCCATTTCCCTCAAGTCTTCTCATGCACTATAATAGTTCTGAGTTTTGCCCTCTTTTTCCTTGATGGAAAATTCAGGTGGCCTACCATCTCTTCTCCCTAGTGACCAACTGAAAAGAAAACGTATCGCGGTGCATGTCCAAAATGAAACTGAAAACAATGTGATGACCAGCACGGAGGGGTTGCTCCAAGCTCAGCTTGAGCTCTACCACCACGCCATGGGCGGAGCCAAGGGGGGGGGGGGGGCGAGCAGGGGCCTGGCCCCCCCTAACGATCGACAAATACTCAGAAGCACGAGTAATCAGCGACCGGATTTGGTGAATATACACGTACTTGGCCCCCCTTAACTCCAACGGAGAGTATAATAAAATCTGAAAAGAAAAAGGCCCATCAGAGAGCCCACACATGGTCACGGCCTGCCTCCTTCCGCTCTCCAACCCGCTAGCTCCTCTGTCGTTGCTTAAAAAAAGGCCTCGACATGATTAACGTGTGACCTGAGGCCATTAGTGCTGCCGGCGGCCGCCGCCTCATGCACTTCTAACTCACGAGGTCGATTAAATCAGTGGAGATCCTCAACAAAAGAAGAAGATTAAATCAGGGGGCACCAGCTGCGCGACAGGCAAATCGTCCTACAGATACAGCCTGTCAATTCTCTAGTGGTTCAGCTCCAAGGTTAGCACTATCAAAGCCCTCTGAATTCTCGTTTAATATGAGTTGAAATTGCACATTCAATTTTAATTATTTTGATGGTGTGATTTACAATGCTAATTCATTTGTAATTTTCTTTGATTGTCTAATCTACGATGTGGTAATGAAGAGTAAAACTAGGTTATCTTCTGATGAAATTATTTATATTTCGGTCTTATTGGCAATTGTAAAGGCAAATTTGAATTAATATCAATTTAGCTATGTTTTAGTAGTGTTGACACAAAACAGTACTATAGTACAGGGGAACCTTTTTTTTGCGTTGCACGATTTGTTTTTGCCAACTTGGCTTGGCCCCCCCTATACCTAAATCCTGGCTCCGCCCCTGGCCATGGGGTACGTCAAGTCTGCCATGCTGAGGGCCGCCGTGGACTTACGCGTCCCCGACGCCATCCACCATCGTGGAGGTGCCGCCACCTTGTTCGACATCGCCGCCAAGGTCGGGATCCAGCCGGCAAAGGTTTCCCACCTCCATCGGCTCATGCGTGCCCTCACCATCCTCGGCATCTTCTCCGTAGACCAGGGCCCCCACGATGATGCCACCGACATGCACTACAAGTTCACTCCACTCTCGCGCCTCCTCGTCGGGGACAGCTCGTGCACCCAGTCTCCCATCGTGCGCGTGCTCGTGGACCCGCTGTCCTTGACCGCCCTTTGCAGTATAGGGGAGTAGTTCACCGACGAGAGAGCGTCAGCCCTGACACTCTTTGAGGTGGCACATGGGTGCACACGGGAGGAGATGACGGCGAAGAAGGGCACACGTGGCATGTTCAATGCTGGCATGGTCTCCGATAGCCGCCTCCTTATGGAGACCATCATCAGGGATCACTGCAACATCTTTGAGGGCGTGGACCTCTCTCGTTGACACTGGCGGTGCCCATGGTGCCACGGCGGAAGCCATCGCTAAGGCGCTCCCCCACATCAACTGCACCGTCTTGGACCTCCCACACGCGATTGCGGGGGCACCTGCCATCAGTAATGTTCAGTTTGTTGCTGGCGATTTGTTTGAGTACGTGCCACCAGCAGACGTTGTTCTACTCAAGGTACACATAGGACACAACATCTAGTTCTTTCCTTCAGTTATTACATCTACTTTGAACGAGATGTGTTCTTCCATTTTCCAGTGGGTTTTGTGCTTGTGGCAAGATGAAGATGCTGTCAAGGTACTACGACGGTGCAAAGAAGCAATAATCAGTAGAGGTGCCAAAGGGAAGGTGATAATCGTCGAAGTCGTGATAGACTCCAGCATGTCACGGGATGGTGTTCTTCTTAGGGAGACACAAGTTCTATTTGATGTCCAGATGATGCGTGTTGATGGGGGCGAGCGAGACGAGAAGCAGTGGAGGGAGATTTTCCTTGAAGCCGGATTCAGTGATTACAAGATCACTCCAATGCTAGGATTTCGATCCATCATTGAAGTGTACCCTTGAATGCCCGCACACCCTGATAGAAATAAGCAGCATGTATGGTATGTAGTGTCCCTGTTATCGAATAATGCCTTGCGTTGTATTAGCAGACTGTTTACACAATAAATTTTTCAGTAATATTTGTTGATACTACTCGAGCAGTTCCATG
The DNA here is from genome assembly GCF_002162155.2 of Triticum dicoccoides. Lineage (NCBI taxonomy): Eukaryota > Viridiplantae > Streptophyta > Magnoliopsida > Poales > Poaceae > Triticum > Triticum dicoccoides. The sequence continues at coordinate 617,719,299 of NC_041390.1, read as the reverse complement.
TCTGCACTTCTTATAAAAGTTATGAAATTAGAAATAGTGTCTTCATCCATATGACACTCAGAGAATTTTCTTTCTGGTAAGCGACACACAATGGTCTATGCCAGTTTTTCGAGATTTCTTGGAAAAAAACTTGTTCCGCTGTTTGAACCGATCGAGGTAGTTCACTAAATCTGTTGGGTTCTGTATGTTGCCGTAGTGGACTAGCCTGTTGGCGTTGTTAGAATAAATCAAATCCGATGCCACCATTGATCTACCGAGGACCAAGCAATCACACGAGCACAACATCAAGATTTGTTAACGGTTCACCATCACGGCTACATCCCCGGGGCCTGACTACGGGCGCTCCTCCTCATGACACCGTTACAATGCCGCACCCCGGCCGCCCGGGCACCGACACACGCGTCGGCTCCCCCTGCGTGCCTGTGCTACTATGTTGGCATAGGTTACTGAAGGAAATATGCCCTAGAGGCAATAATAAAGTTATTATTTATTTCCTTATATCATGATAAATGTTTATTATTCATGCTAGAATTGTATTAACCGGAAACATAATACATGTGTGAATACATAGACAAACAGAGTGTCACTAGTATGCCTCTACTTGACTAGCTCGTTAATCAAAGATGGTTATGTTTCCTAACCATGGACAAAGAGTTGTTATTTGATTAACGAGATCACATCATTAGGTGAATGATCTGATTGACATGACCCATTCCATTAGCTTAGCACCCGATCGTTTAGTATGTTGCTATTGCTTTCTTCTTGACTTATACATGTTCCTATGACTATGAGATTATGCAACTTCCGTTTACCGGAGGAACACTTTATGTGCTACCAAACATCACAACGTAACTGGGTGATTATAAAGGAGCTCTACAGGTGTCTCCAAAGGTACATGTTGGGTTGGCGTATTTCGAGATTAGGATTTGTCACTCCGATTGTCGGAGAGGTATCTCTGGGCCCTCTCGGTAATGCACATCACATAAGCCTTGCAAGCATTGCAACTAATGAGTTAGTTGCGAGATGATGTATTACGGAACGAGTAAAGAGACTTGCCGATAACGAGATTGAACTAGGTATTGAGATACCGACGATCGAATCTCGGGCAAGTAACATACCGATGACAAAGGGAACAACGTATGTTGTTATGCGGTCTGACCGATAAAGATCTTCGTAGAATATGTAGGAACCAATATGGGCATCCAGGTCCCGCTATTGGTTATTGACCGGAGACTTGTCTCGGTCATGTCTACATTGTTCTCGAACCCGTAGGGTCCGCACGCTTAAGGTTACGATGACAGTTATATTATGAGTCTATGCATTTTGATGTACCGAAGGTTGTTCGGAGTCCCGGATGTGATCACGGACATGACGAGGAGTCTCGAAATGGTCGAGACATAAAGATTGATATATTGGAAGCCTATGTTTGGATATCGGAAGTGTTCCAGGTGAAATCGGGATTTTACCGGAGTACCGGGAGGTTACCGGAACCCCCCGGGAGGTATATGGGCCTTAGTGGGCCTTAGTGGAAGAAGAGAAGAGGCAGCCAGGGCTGGGCCGCGCGCCCCTCACCCCTAGTCCGAATAGGACAAGGAGAGAGGGGGCCGGCGCCCCCCTCCTTCTCTCTCTCTCTCTCTTTTCCCACCCCACGAATCCTATTCCAACTAGGAAAGGGGGAGTCCTACTCCCAGAGGGAGTAGGACTCCTCCTGGCGCGCCACACCTTGGCCGGCCGGGCCCCCTCCCTTGAACCTTTATATACGGAGGCAGGGGCACCCCTAGAGACACAAGTTGATCCACGTGATCATGCTCTTAGCCGTGTGCGGTACCCCCTTTCACCCATAGTCCTCGATAATATTGTAGCGGTGCTTAGGCGAAGCCCTGTGACGGTAGTACATCAAGATCGTCACCACGCCGTCATGCTGAAGGAACTCTTCACCGACACTTTGCTGGATCGGAGTCCGGGGATCGTCATCGAGCTGAACGTGTGCTAGAACTCGGAGGTGCCGTAGTTTCGGTGCTTGATCGGTCGGGCCGTGGAGACGTACGACTACATCAACCAAACGCTTCCGTTGTCGATCTACAAGGGTACGTAGATCATACTCTCCCCTCTCGTTGCTGTGCATCACCATGATCTTGCGTGAGCGTAGGAAATTTTTTGAAATTACTACGAAACCCAACAGTTACATCATGTGTCTAGCCACACTATATATGAGAGGCCTAGGATATAAGTGTCCTATTAGAACACAACTCCTACCCTATCTATACACAGTTCAAAACCAAATCCAACTGTAACCTAACTTTTACAATAATATTCGACACAACTTTAACAAACTCCACCTTGCCGAATATTCTCCACCATCTTGGATTCATCCATGCGTTGAATCTCCATGTACAATGGACTTGAGATATGCCATGAGCACCGCTACTATTCCCAGACTCCATGTGACTCCACCTGCAACTTTGTGCTTCCTCATTACTCTATTTTGTGCTTCCAACCTCTGGAGAATCCGTTCAATGACATCACACACCGACCGCTGTCTGCGTGAAAGTGAACAACTCACATATTAGACGCCATATCTAAGAGTTACCTAAACTCAACATTATCGCTCTTTCTTGACTACTTGTCTGAAACTTGAAGGAATTTCACGGTCGCCCTGTGTCATTCTGAGTCAAATTCGCAGTTGTTTCATCTTTTTTTCCCGGTTAGTCTTTGACATATCCCACAGCTACAGCACTCTGCCTCCTTCTATATTTGTCATCTGCACTTTGCCATGTGCACCGAACACCATAGAATATACGGCAATGTACTCTCTTAGCTTTTGACAATTTTAGACTCTCCGCCACTTTCTCAGATTCTCCATAGTCAACTCCTGTCCATCTTCCGGCATCGATAGACCCAGTCACCAACTTGAATCTGGTACTCGTCAACACTGCTTCAGCACCCCTACATAATTTGTCTGACCACATGTCTGAGCACCAGTGCCTTGGCCTGTCGCTGTGTCCCGTGCTTACAGCACGCCTCGCCGCTATCACCGCGCCGAGCCTCTGTTGTCTTGGTCGAGTCTCCCGGCTAGCTAGCCACACTGCCTCAACCACCACTGCAGAGAACCACCGATCATCATCGACCGATGCCGAGTATCACGTCTCCATCCGACCACTGGTACCCAGTCCGACCAATGCATAGCCAGCAACTTTCATGTCCAATACGCTGTGCAAATCCTCGAAACCGACCCTTTTTTCCAACAAATCACGTGTCTACTTGCTTTTGCAGCTCTTGGCTGAGCCTCCGTATGCATGCATATCGCTGCTCCATCCTCTCCCTACGCCTGCGCGCACCACCAGCGGGCCTTCGTAAATCCCAGCTGGACCACGAGCTGTCCCGAGCTAGGCCTCCGCTTCGAAAAGCCTGCCGCATGTGGGCCGCCCAGCTCTTGGGCCGCTAGCAGGTGCACCGCCTCACGCCCTCTCGACTGGTACGACCCCAGCGCCTGGGAAGCCGCCTTGTACGCGCCGCTGCGGAGGAGTCCTAGTGCTACACGCTGAACACGCCGCCACACAGATCAGATCTGACTCCTGCACGTCCATCGATTCGGCCTCGAAGAGGTTTGCCAAAAAACACGTCACATGTATCAGCTGCCTCACGATCGATAATCCAACTCCAAGTCGCTCCAGCTGCTGGCCATCGAACCGAGCTTCGAACTTGACGACAACTGCGACTTATTTGTAATCGATCCGTGAATCCGCTTCATCTCTAGAATGCTTTATACACGACGATCTCCGATCGCTGCCGCACGTACGTCGTGCCCCACAGCCACCGGTCTTCATTGTTCTCCTCTAAATCAACTTCCGCGGCCTCTTCGAAACCTTACTCATGATACCACTTGTTAGAATAAATCCGAGACCACCATTGATCTACCGAGGACCAAGCAATCACACAAGCACGACATCGAGATTTGTTAACGAGGTTCATCATTATGGCTACATCTCCGGGGCCTGACGAAGGGCGCTCCTCCCCATGACACCGTTACAATACCGCACCCCGGCCGCCCGGGCGCTGGCACACGCGCCGTCCCCCTGCGTGCCTGTGCTACTATGTTGGCATAGGTGACATCGTGTGTCTACCCCCACTATATATGAAAGGCCTAAGATACAAGTTTCTTATTAAGACACAACTCCTACCCTATCTACACACAGTCCAAAACCAAATCCAACTGTAACCTAACTTATACAATAATATTCGACACAATTCTAACAAGGGTCATGCGGGATTTTCTTCCAACCTGCTATTTGGTTTGTCCTAACGTTGACAAGGGAAGGAGGACGAAGTATCATCGTCACCAATTTCTCCTTTAATAATAAAGATATTAGAATATTTTGTTATTATATGAACAATATAAGTTAATGTTTGAATTGCGAGCATTGAAATTTGGATGACTACTAGTAGGTCTCTTTAGACGCGTATGAACGCCTTGCCACGCCTGTAATACCATAGGCTAATTTTATAGTTGATCCACATCGATAAAATAGTATTTCACAGGCTTCATATGGATAACGATGAAATAGTTCATCACATCGCCTTTTCATATACTTGCAGTGTTACCAATTTAATTCCCTTCCTATCTTACTTATCTGAACTAAATCAATTTTTAAAATTGGGCAATATGCTTTCTGATACAACTTTTATAAATTAGTAAATCAGAACAACTAAAAACTGAGCCAAAAAGATATCATCTCACTAAGAGAACAAAATATGAGTTGCCCAAGATGAAAAAAGATACTCTGTCCATCTCAAAATGTTAAGTGATATTTTGGCCAAGCGTACATGAAAAAAATATCAGCATCTATAACACCAAACCAGTACGTACCAATAGATATGTAATAAAATATATTGACAAGTGTATATAGGTCCTATTTTAGAGGTTATATTTTTTCTACAAATCTGCCAAACTTTAAAAAGTTAGACTTGAAGACAATCCAAATATGAGTTACATTTTAGGATGCAAGAAGTAACCAATAGTGATGGAAACCAGATTAATGCAGCGCTTTGACTCGGTTTGGGCCCGTTTAGTTTTAAGCTAACTTTGCCATAGTTTACCACACAATATTTGCCAAGTTTTCCTAACCTTAAATGCACGATTATTAGTCACGCTTTGGCCTACCAAAGAGATCTATCACCACACTTTTTGTGTGGATGACTTACATGGCTTGGTTTTCATATAGAGAATATTGCCTAAGGTGTAGCTGTAACAAACACCGACCTAACTTGAACAGACTTGCCTAACATGAAGTGTGCCTACGAGGAAAGCAACTTGTTAACATGCAACTTCTAGTACTTCATCCCTTGTAGTTAACCTGCAACATGAAAGAAAATGTCATACCATTATCAGGGAATGGAAACGAAAAATAAGATGGAAAAAAATATAGGACAGGCAACACTTGAGCTTATTTTTTGGGGTTCAAAACAGTAGTAGGAAAGAACCGTTTAGCTAGAATAGTTACCTTTGGATTAGTCATGCTTTCCCTTGACATTGTAAGTGCACATATTTTTCTTGACACAGTTGATCAAAATGTCAGCAGAGTCAATACCTAGGTAAAACCCATCACATGTGAATATCTTAGGAGTTCATAGAAACTGAAAAGGAAAAACAAAACGCACTTAACAATGCAGAGCATGAGAAGAACTTCTGAATTTACCTGCAAGATACGCTCCATGGACATAGCCATTGTACTTTTCGCTCGTGTGCTCACCAGTGAAGTAAACCCTCCCAACGGGAGCCTGGGAAAAAGGAAAATACAAATAATCATGTTAATACAAGTGTAGGGCGAGTGAAATGCAGGGAAGATGTATATATAGTTGTACCCGAATGAGGTCGTATTCGTAACGGTTAACGCTAGGCCAGTTGGAGAAGGTGCCTTTGAAGAACCTGTTGGACCACCACCTCCGCACGAGGATCTCGGTGGCGTCCCGCACATCTTTCCCAGGGAACATCTTCCTCAGCACCTCCATCGCCTCCGCCATGGTCTGGTTGTCTGATTGTTGCTCGATCCTCCTCGACTCGTCGTCGCTAACTGTCACGAGCAACACGTCTGACCCTGGGTACTCCTTGAACTGTTGCCATACCGGATAGTACCCTCGCCTATCACTAGCATAGAGGAAGAATTCCTTGCCAGGCGCCTCTGGCCAGAACCTCCTAGGGAACTTGAGGAAGATCTTGGTGTACACGGCCATGTTGAACTGATAGATGGACATTATCTTCCACCAAGGCAGCTCCGGGTAACCGGGTTGAACCGTACGAGGTCAGTCTGCAGAACACCGAGGCTAGCCGAAACTATGACATAGTCAGCCTAGTACACCTCCTTGTTGTCCTCAGTCTTCACCATGACGCTGTTTGGTAAGTAGGTGATCTCCCGCACCACCGTGTTTAGTTTGAGCCGCGGGTCGACGATGGCGCCGGATTTGCGGTCTGTCTTGAGGTACTGTTCAGCAGTGTGGTACACGACGGACTCCACGATGGTCGGCCACAAAGTAGACGTCGTTGCCGAAGTTTTTGAACGTCGCCAATGGCTGTCTCCAGCCGTTGGCTCCCCAGGGGGCGCCTAAAATCGCCGCCTGGGGGTGAGCCGGCGCAAAAATTGGGCCTGGGGGCGAGTTGGTCCCCAACCGCCGGTCCCAGGACCGCCCCCAGGCACGTTTTAAAATAAAAGAAGTTCGGCGAAATTCGGCTTAAACACGATAAAATTCGGCCAAACACGATAAATTTCAGCACATTTCGGCAAAGTTCGTGGATTTTCATTGCATAGCACATATACATAAACTAATCTAAAGGAAAAATGGGCTGAAGTCGCCGCCGTCGCCGCCATCGTAGTCGTCGGCCTTCTCCTCCTTGACGCGGGTGCCCCTGCTGGACCCTTGCCCGGCGTCGCCATGGCGGACTGGTGGCGGCGCATCGTCGTCGTCGTCGTCGCTGTCGCAGATGACGACGACTCCGCCTTCATCGCGGCCGCGTCGACGCTCCGCAAAGCGAAGCAGGGCGGCGCGCTGGCGCTCCTTCGCCTTGTCCACGCGCTCCTTCTCTATCGCTATGGAGTCCCTGCGCGCCCATTCCAGGGCCGCGTCGTCGTCGTCGAGCTCCGTCGTCACCGGCGCAGCTGGCTCCTTCTTCACCGGCGCGAGCCCCGACTCCGTCTTTGGCTTGACGAAGCGCGGAGGAGGAGTCGACGAGTAGGCGCGCCGGCCGCCCTCGTTGATGACGATGCCGGCGCTGCGAGTGCGCCGGCCGAGCGGCGTCTCCGGCGCGGGCTCGGCCTTGACGCCGAGCAGGGCCGGAGTGCCGGAGGAGTGCGATCAAGATCGGGAGGAGGAAGAAGAGGAGGAGGACCCGAACCTCCTTGGCGCCCATGGCCCGGCGCATCGGTGCTGCGCCGGGGCGGCCGCCCTCGCCGGGTACGCCAACGACGGGTCGTTGCCGCCCTCAAGGTACGTCAGCACGCCCTCGAGTGTGCTGCCGGGGATGCCCCACCACAGGTGGCGCCCCTCGCTGTTCTGCCGGCCGCCAACCACCGGCGCGCCGTTGATGGATGCCAAGCGCTGCTGCTGGCGGCGCTCGAAATACGCCGCCCAAGCCGCGTGGTTGTTGGCGGCGTACTGGGGGAGGGAGAGTTGGGCGTCGGTGAGAGAGGCGCACACGACCTCGACTTCCTCGGCGAAGTACTTCGGCTTCGCCACGGCGTCAGGCAACGGGGGAATGGGCACTCCCCGGCGCTGAGCCTCCACCCCATCGGCCCGGCGCGCATGTCCGGCGGCGCCGGGATGTTCGCCTGGAACAGGAGCCAGGACTCCTGTTCACGGAGCGGACGGCGGCCGAAGCCGTTGGCCGCCGCCTCGTCTCCAGGGTAGCGTTCCGCCATGGCGACGGGCTCGGGAGAGGTAGAGAGATAGAGGGAGGGGCTGGGCGGCGGCGCTCGGGAGAGGTAGGGAGAGGGAGTAGCTGGGCGGCGGCGAGGGGCGGGGCTGGTGTGGGCACAGGCGAGTGCAGGCCACCGGCTATATAGCCGCGCCGCACCCGTGTGTACGCGTGCGAGGGAGGGGAGGCGTCGGCGTGCCGCCCCGTGACGCGCCGCCCGTGAGGAATCAATGACAAGGCTGACCGGCGGCAGCCTTGGCATTGATTCCCCGCGAGAACCGAGGCCGTTGGGGGAAGACGAGGCGCCGTGTCGCTGACGCGGCGGGCCCGCGGCTGTTTCGCGCCAAAACAGTTCGCCCCGGCGCCCCCGGACGTCCCCCAGCGCGCCGGGTTCGACCTGGGTCCGCCGGCACTGTTTTCGGCCCAGGCCGACGAAAATCGGGTTGCTGGAGACGCGACTGGGCCGTTTTTAACGCCGGCGCGAAAAAATCGCCTGGGAAGGCCTTTCTAGGGACGCGGCTGGAGATGCCCTAATGGATCACCATGTCCACCGGCGACACAGGACCTGAAGGCGTACTGCAATGCATACCAGAGACGCAGGTTGCACAAATTAAATTCACCGGAAAATAAAAGGAGATATATAGTTGGACAACGATAAATTAATAATTCCTTCTTCGTCGATGAAATAAAACCAATAATTCCGTACATAAGTGGTCGTCGAACAACAGTATATTTGTTAATATTACGTTGCGGGGACAAACCGGATTGATTCACATGTGTGAAAAGAATATTCTTTAAAAAAAAACTAGTGGTGCTTTCATAACTCTTTCGTATATGTAATTTGGCTCTTGGAGGCTGCGGTGGTTACCATTTGCTAAAACATATGGATTTCATTATTTACTACTTCAAGTCACATAATTGTGGTCATTTGATGGAATGCACTTTCTGGACTAAAATATAATGGAAGGGAAAGGTATATGATAAGTTTTTTTTTCAGACCTTGGTGGAAACATGTACATACAGGGAGGGGCAAGTGGGAAGGGTGAGCTTGAGACATCAGCTGACTTTTAGGTGTATAAGTGAGAATTTCAATCCCACGCTCCCTTCTCCAAATTTTCAAAATGTCAACGGTGCAAGTTCAGACTGGTTAAAAGAAGATGAACTGTATACGTACTGGTAGTTGAGGCGTTGCATGGCCATGACAGACATGTCCGGCTGGCCACTGCGGTGCAAAGCACCGGAGAGCTTGCTGCCTCTATCCGCCACTTCATCCACCCTCTCGATTATCTTCTCGACGAATTTCTCATCGTAGAGACCACCGCTGCATTCATCAAGAATTAATCAATCAGTTATGGAATATATCATACGTATTGGAACACATTCGGGCGCAAGCATATACTCTTGCTTATAGGTGTTGCCGGCGAGGTGACTGAAGTCAGAGCGGAAGGTCCTGAGGTTGAGGCCTCCGGTGTCATTTGCCATGGTCCAGATGGGGTTCATCTCGTCCCCGTTCACCCCTTCAACCCAGTTGGCCCCCATCTCCACGTTCACCCCAGCGAACTTGGTCTTGTGGATGCGCCCGCCCATGCGGTCCGTCGCCTCCAGGATCACCAGGTCGGTTATCCCGGCGCCTCTTCCCAGCCGAGATCCCTAAAGCATATACATATGACGGTTAGTAATGTATATATATGTTGTATGCACAATAACTTGCATCTGTGCTCTTCGCAAAAAAAATAACTTGCATCTGTGCATTACTTACGTGGCCTCAAAACAGCCCACTCACTATGATTTCACTTTTTTCTTTCTCTCCGATAACATTTTTTACCGTATTACGGTGGTCCAAACCCATTCAGATAACATATATTATAGACCTTTTGCAGGTCAACAACATTTTAGTACCACAGTGTGTATAATTTTCGGGGTTTTTTGCACATGATAATTAATACTTCATTTTTTGCAAAATAAAAAATACTCTAAATGACAGAGTTTATTTAAAAAATTCTCATTTTAGATACTAAAAGTGAAGCCAAAAATCTGAAAAGAATTATATACATTGTAGTACAAACGTGCATCATGTGTTGTTTGAGAGAGAGAGAGAGAGAGAGAGAGAGAGAGAGAGCCCAAAATAATAATTAATGGCCAAATAGAATGTCCGAGCATGATGCCTGCGTGTAGTGACGTGTTGCAACTATCCCGTGTCCAATGTATGTGTGTAGTAGTGCATAGCTATATATAGGATCTTACCGGACACGCCAGCACCGACGATGATTTCTCTGGGACCGGCGGCGGTGCCCAGGGAGGCAGCTTGTGCTAGTACGACGAGCACCAAAGCCATGGCTGTATGTGTCAAGCACAATAACTTGCGTCCGTTACGTGCACAGAAACCGGCTGCCTGCGGCTTCATCCTCTTTTGCACCCTTCTCTCTCTCGCCCTCTGTTCCTTACACAGCTTAGATACTTGCTAGATTGCTACTAGCTTGTCTTGAACGATAGTGTGGTCCCTCGGCCGTTGTGTATATAAAGAGACACGGTGCAAGACGCAGCGGGACTGGGGTCGTTTAATTTGCTTTCTAGCGTTGATATAATAGTGTGTGCACATGTCGCTTAAATTGAAATAGTGTGTACACATGTGGTTCTCGTATTAATTCTTCATGTGTAGCTTGTGATGTATTCCTTCCATTTCAATTGCACTGCGTATAATTATTTTTTTTGTTTTGTGTTCAGATTGCATAGTGTGAACTCGAGGCGCAGCGAGGCAATGCATCTAGTCTCTTTTTCAGTTGACTTCGGGTTTGTCGTTCCTTCCCCTTTCCTGACATCGGCTTAGTCTTTGCTTTACTAACCACTGTTAGTTCTAGGTACTTAAGTTATTCTTGGCTAACGTGGGATGAGTTGGAAGCAACATGGGATGTTAGAAGCCCAATTACTCAAGACAGCAAAGAATAATGTGTTCGATGATGATTAGTATGATAAACTCCTCCCTCCTTGGTGACTAAACACATATGGCTTAACCAATGGGCAGGCAACATCATGAAGCATGATTCTTTTATATGTAACTGAAATACCATGTTTCATGTTTCATGCGAACTATTTTCTAGACAGTTTAGCTAAAATAACTCATACAGGAATATATTTTTTATTTATATTCACCTAATATGGAATGCATGTATCGAAGTCAAAACTTGTGCATTGAAAATAGTAACATACAATTTTATAAATAAATAGTTGTATTTTTATCAATGACAATACTACAATGTCAAATATCCTTACAAATTTGCAAAACAAGTTAACCTCTACAACAAAAAATATCTGACTAAAAAGACTGGGTTGTAGATATACATATAGCAATGATGTACAAATTAAAATATCTATTTGTGATAATGTCCTTTCAAGTGAATTAGTACAACTTTATTGTTTAATAATATATTATGAACAAACAAAAATAGAGTAGACGCATTATAAACCGTTCTTTGGAAAATTTATAAACTAGAAATGCAATGAAGGAAACCTCTTGCATGAACTAATATTTGGCGAACTTTTGACTACCTGGCTAGTGTAAATAAATCAATCAAAACGCAACATGTTTTGAATTATCCCTTGCCACATTGTGTTAATTTTACTTCATACAAGAAAGACCAAGTGGATATTTTTGTCTAGCATGTAGTGGTATGAGGACTCAAAACATCAATGACATTTCTAGCATTGTAACGAGCATCGAATAGGCTTAGAGGCATCATGTAATAAAAGAGGCGAAGGTTGATGAATAACATTCTTCCCATCATGCATGGTAACATTGTTTGTGACCATCTGAATGATAGCATCAAAGAAAAACTGAAATGTATGGTCAACTACAAACAAATTTCAGTATGTCACCTTCACAATTTATATTAGAGCATGGAAGCGAACATGACAGTATGACTTTTGACTCATTCTTCACCTTTTCCACCACCAAGCTTTTTTCTTAAAAGAAACAAATGGAGGAACATGCTAGAGGATCTATATGTGTTCAACTAACAGAGAAGAAACGTGTTTCCATGATTAAAATGTTCAATGAGGCTAGAAGTTATTAATGTGTCCTCGCCGAATAAGCTAAACATCCATCGTTCATCGCCGACAAGGTCGGAAACTATTAACACTAGTAGAATGCCCGTGCGTTGCCACGGGCTTTTGAATGTTTGTACCAGTTGCATATATATAAATATAATGCATGTCAAATTTTACATGTAAAGAAAAGATAGTCATTAACAAACAAAAGATAATTTAAATTACGAGGAATCCCTGGTAGTATGGTAGAATCACCTCGGCACGCTCGACAGCAATCGACTGGCCTATGATCTAAGCGAGTCCCTCTATGTAGAAACCAGTAGAAGCAGGTAGCATGTCTTGGATTTGTTCTTTGGCGCATGCGTCTCTGGAGACGAAGAGAAGAGGCGGCGTATGTGCCATGTCACCAGCTCACCTATTTTGCTTCACATGACCAAACTCGATGTGCAGGCTACATTCTGCTAGAGCTAGATCTAGGCTCTATGATTTTTACATAGTTAATTGCCCGTGTGTTGTAACGGGCCATACATATTCGATTTGCTCAATACTAATTATGCCTATCATATACTTTTATCACCAAATCACTTTTTTTCTTCTTCTTTCACCACCTACTTTCTTCGCCATAAAAATACAAGCTCGCTCACCATCTCCGTTAGGGCATCTCCAACGGTAGCCCACAAATTTCCTCCCGCATCTATGCATAGACAGGGGGACCAGTCTGCGGACACGGATGCGGGATGACGACATCCAACCGTAGCCGCATACATCCGGCATTCCTCAATTTTTTTAAGTCTACACGATCAAATAGCCGCAGTCAATGGGTACAAACGTTCAAATAGCCGCATACAATGGGTACGGACGTTCAAATAGCCGCAGAAGTAGTTCAAATATTACGTCCCAACATTGTTTTCACCTTTAACGGCGACCGAGGAAAAGTGAGGTGGAGCCTTGCTACAATGCTAGACGCGACACCGACGTAGAGTTCCAGCAAGGGTGTGGCGTTGCGGCCAGGGTGGTGGAGCAGCAGTGAAGGCAAGAGGGAGAGAAAGAAGAATAGAAAATGGGGAGGATGGTGGCGCGTGGCCCGGAAAGGGTTTTGGGTGGGCCGGGGGTATCAGAGTCATACATGTCTGGTGTCCGGACTTCTGCAAATGCCCCCCATTTTTGTCTTCAGTTTGCGAAAGAAAACGCGTCTGGACCACCCTGCGGACCAATATAGGATCGAGTTGGATGGCTTCCGCGGTTCGGACAAAGTGATCCGGACGAATGTAGGCGGTTTGCGGGTTCGCCTTGGAGATGCCCTTAATCCAGCTCACAATCCTCCTTCCCTCTATCTCTCTCTCTTCCTCCCTCCCTTCTGCACACCCCCCCCCTCTCTCCTTTTAATGCTCCATCTATGTTTCTAACAAAAAGTTTGTCACACACTATTTACCAAATAAAGGAGCATTCTAGTCAGCATGTATATCAGTGACGCAAGATATTTGGGTTCGTCCAAAAACTCGCATCTGAGATCAAAGGACTTCTTATTAGCGGCTATACACAAAGTCAAAAAACAATTAGCAAAATAAAAGAATCATATTATACCCTTTCCCATGACAGCCTTTTCTATACGAGCACAAGTGAAAATACAAATGCTTCAAAGTTTCATGTCATAAAGGATCGCAGAGATGTGTTTAAAAATTTCTAAACTGGACTTGCTACAGATAGAACAACCATATTTAGATGAAAATACTGTAAAAGGTGGCACGTAATTCATTTATCTGTTGTGCCAGAAAACTAACATATAGGAGCATTATCCAAAAGTAAAGTTGAGGGACACCTTGAAAAGATACATTTAGGACGTCGTAATGCGACAAACCCTACAACAACCAGTTACACCTCTCTCAAGATGTCGTCGAGCAAGCTGTGTGGGTTTCCTTCTCCTTTCTGGCACTTGTTGGTTGGTTCTCATTACCTGTTTCTGCACCTGCTTCTTGCTTCTCTACAGCTTGGTCAGGGTTTGCAGGATCTGCAAGATTTCCACCTGAGAAGCTGACAGTGAATTAATTAGATCATACTGCCTACTAAATGAAACATGTACTAACTATTGGTGCCCCTTGTTAAAATAAGGATATTAGTAATAGAGTAAATGTTTGACAAGCAGAAAAGTATCAAACATATTACAACAAGAAGTAGGGGGTCAACATAACAAAACAGCTTCCACACCCATCCTAGTTATTAGTGCTACCGATGGCCAATTTGTGAAATACAACTTAAGGTGATGCAAGTGCTAGGAAGCTTTTTCCTTGTAAGCCTCAAAGAACCAAGTACCAACCTCTACCGAAGCGATATTGGTGAAACGGAAGATTATAATATTATGGTCATGTTTAGATATTTACAGGGGTGAATCTGGTGTTCAGAATACACCACACACAGTGTATAGCTATAGATTATGGAGTGTATGTGGTAAAGGATAGCTACCAGGTGGTTGATCATTGCCATCACTCGGGGCAGTCAGAGGAGTACGGTTAGCAGGAGCCTGTGGACCTCTTGCTTGTTGGAGCCACCTTAAGAAAGGTGTAACTGCTGCAATTTGATATTTGGGAGAGATGAAACCCCATGGTTACCTAGCAACATAAGAGAGGCTATACAAGAACTGAAGAGCAAACTGCAAAAATTAGAATGGTATCACATTCACACTAACTCATTACTTATTCTCTAGTTTCAGTTCAATTCCATGTTGTTACCCCCTTGCATAAAATTTCCACAATAGTTTAATCTAGGGTCAGGAACAATACACTATTGTAGTGAGGGTGCAAACTCACCTACCTCTGCAAACACATCAAGCACAAACACAGAGCAGCAAACACGTCTTTCTCCGGATCAAGAGCATCTCGTCCATCACCGACAGGGCCCCTATCCTCTCGTATGCTCCCTCCAATTCCTACTGACATCACCATGTTCCCCATCTTTGAAATCCGGGCAAAGCAAGGCTGTCCCCTCAATCTCCAGAGCCACCTTGCCTGCATGCCACCATCCTGGATCAAGACCATATCATCCATCTCGAACAAGGTGAGCCGCTGAATTTTTGGGATTGGGAGCACTGGTCACTTCTTCTCCAGGACCCTCGCTCGGTGCAGTAGCTGGCGACTCTTCAACTTCGATCCTCTTATTCCAGCGATGTCGTACGATAGCTAGTCTTGAGGAAGGAGAGGTAGCCGTCTTCAAGGTTGTTGAACCGCAACAAAGATAATTGAAACAAATGATAGGTAAATATCACATCGTGATTCTTAAAAGAATATCTATCAATAAACATGTCTATCAGAAGTTTGGAATTTCAATATCCCGTTAGAGGAAGTTTCATTAAGTTTATGTAATGAAATCAGCAAAACATCTTAAGTTATGTAGAATTGGCATGCCTGTTCATGTAATCAAATTAGTGAAACATAGCAGGTAGGGTAGAATAGATAGCGCCATTAGATAGGAGAACACTACAACTATAGACTCATCCCGCTGTTGAAAATTAGAAGCAAAAAGGTTGTCATGCAATATAAACTTAGTGAATGCCTACATTACCACAACCTGGACGTGGGCAAAAAAACTCCTTTTTGTCCTATGTGAGTAAGATTGTGCCCCTTCGACTTGAAGCTATGTACAGATTTCTGCAGAACAAACAGGAAATGATTCATTTTTTTGTACCGGGCTTTTCCCCTTTCCATTACTTTCATAACGGAAATACATCGTCTCAGGAACTGAAACCAGCACGGCAAGAGAGAAATAGGAAAAGCGAGTTCGGAGCAACACCAAGAAACCCACTATCTGCGCCTGTCATCAGGAACAACAGATCATGGGGCGAAAACCTGGGTGTCACCCAAAACCGCACTACGCACACCTAAAGGAAGTATCACAAGTCTTACAAACTCCATCATCAGGCACCAGGCCACACCAACCAAAACAAAAGCAACCCAAAAGAAAAGACTACCAGAGACACCCATAGCAAGGACCGAAAGTATACCACCCCTGGTTCCTCAAGCACGCACTCCAGGATGCATCATCAGCTCTACTCTTCGCCAAGACCGCCAGACACTTACTGATCATGTTCCACAGCGACTTCTCCCTCAGTTCCCATCATGTCCGTCCCTGGTTGGAATCGTGGGACCGCAAAGCAGCATCATCTGTGTTGTGTTCTCCTTCAGCATCTCCGCTCCTTTTTTCACCATCTCTCCTATCTCTGGTTTCTGGAGACCTGCCCAGTACATCAAGAAGGCACAAGCTGTAAATACAATTTCAAATGGAGAGTTAATCCATTTGAGCTCGAAAGTGGCTCGGTTCCTGGCTAGCCAAATAACCCAACATATAGCAGCCAAGCCAATGGTGTAAATTTTGTCCAGCCCAGGTAAGAAACTATACATCCACGCATAATATTGCCAAACGGAATTAGGGCAGCAATCGGTTCCAAGCATGGAACCTATGGTTCTCCACACCACCCTGGAAACAGGGCACAAAAATAACAGGTGTTGAGCTGTTTCTAATTTGTCACAGAAAGAACAACAAGGCTCCCCAGGCCATAATCTTTTTTTCATGTTGTCCCTAGTCAGGATGGCATTCTGTGCCATCTGCCACAGGAATATCTGAATTTTAAGAGGAAGTTTAGCGTCCCAGATCCACTTAAAGTTAGATCCTGCTATATCATTTTCTAGCCATGTGTACATGGATTTTGTATTATATTTGCCCGAACTATCCAATTTCCAATAAACCTCATCTAGCAAATCACTTTGTTTCAATGTTAACATCTCTTTATTCATTTCTCCCCATTGTTTCATCATCTCATGAGACATCCTCCTCCTAAAAGAGGAGATCTGGTTGAGATTTTTAAAATTGTCTACAGTACAGTTTTGATCAATACAAGTCTCAAAGAGCAGTTGGAATCTGTCTTTGAAGGGGATTCTACCATCCAGGCTATCAAGCCAGAGCCTAGCCACATCTCCCCTGTTCAACTTAATACCTCTACCCAGCATATAAAGGTCTTTCACTCTCAGGAGTGATTTCCAGCAAGGTGAGTCACTGGCCTTGTGTCTAACCACAACAACCGAAGTTTTCTTTAAGTACTTAGCCTTAACTATATCTTGTCCAGAGCCCTTTCTTTTTCTCAAGCTTCCACCACCATTTCACTAGAAGACTGATATTCTATTTCCTCAAGTCTATAACACCCAGACCCCCTTTCTTTTTGGATCGACAAATACGGCTCCATTTAACCATATGGTAACCTTTCTTTTTTCCTTTTCTATGCCAGAAAATTTTTCTTCAGGGTTTGTCCCACTTTTCCAAGGTAGTCTTGTTCAGCAGAAACATAGACATGTAAAAGGTAGGAATATGAGATAGTACCGCGTTCACTTTAATCAGCCTCCCCCCCATGGAGAGAGCTTCACTAATCCAATTTTCACAATGATCAATGAATTTGTCATCTACAAAGGCCCGATCACTACATTTCAAACCATCATAGCTCACAGGCATGCCTAGGTATTTGATAGGAAAATTACCTATCTGGCAATTAAATATCTCAGCATATTTTTGCATAGTAGTATCATCAGCACGTATCGAAAAGATTTCACTCTTTAGAAAATTGATCTTCAGCCCAGACATGACTTCAAAG
The DNA here is from genome assembly GCF_002162155.2 of Triticum dicoccoides. Classification (NCBI taxonomy): domain Eukaryota; kingdom Viridiplantae; phylum Streptophyta; class Magnoliopsida; order Poales; family Poaceae; genus Triticum; species Triticum dicoccoides. Next base: position 617,701,717 of record NC_041390.1, on the reverse strand, counting down.
AGATATAACAGCAGCTTAATATTAAGAGCATTTCTAAGATTATCTTCAAAGCACAGGATCGTGTCATATGCATACTGCAAGATAGCCACCCCATTGGGGATCAAATCAGACGCTAACCCTTTGAACAAGCCATTCTGCTGAGCTTTAATCACCATTTTGGTCAAGCAATCAGCAGCTAAATTAAAGAGGAAAGGTGAGAATTGGTCTCCCTGGCGCACCCCTTTCGAACTTTGAAAATAGGGCCCCACCTCGTCATTCAACTTCACACTGACTATGCCTCCTACCAGAATTTTCCTTACCCATTCAATCCATTGTGGATGAAACTCCCTCATCTTATGACAATTTAACAGGAAATCCCAGTTAACTTTGTCGTAAGCTTTCTCGAAGTCTAGTTTCAACACGATCCCAGATTTTTTTCTTACTACAAGTATGATGGAGAATTTCATGTAAAGACATGATTCCATCCATAATATCTCTTTTCTTAATAAAAGCATTTTGGTGTCTACTAAAGAGGATATCCACATAAGGTTCTAGTCTAATAGTAAGCGTCTTAGTGATTAGTTTATAAATGCATCTCAGCACGCATATGGGGCGAAACTGCTGAATTTTATTAGCACCAGCAACTTTAGGTAGTAGCGTGATGATTCCATAATTCAAGCGCTGCACATCTAGCTTATTGTCATGAAACCACTCAAACAGGAGCATTACCTCGTTTTTTACTATCTCCCAGTAATGTTGGAAAAATTCAATGGGGATATTATTTGGACCTGGAGCTTTATTTGGTTTCATAGAGAAGAGAGCATTTTTTATTTCTGTTTCAGAAAAGGGCCTAGTAAGAATGAAGTTGCCAATATCTGTCAACTTCTCATTTGGCTCCCATATATCATCCCTCAATTTGCATAGATTTCCAGCTGCAGGTCCAAAAAGTTCTTTATAGAACTCAGTTGCATGTTTTAACAGATTTTTTGTTCCCTCTATCATCTCATCTCCACAGCTAAGTGAGAAAATAGTATTCCTCCTCCTTCTACCGTTCACTATTCTGTGAAAGTAGTCAGTATTACTATCCCCTTTCAGCAACCAGTTTTCATGGGACTTTTGCATCCATGCAATCTCCTCTTCCACTAGCAGATTATGTAATTCTACCAAAATCTCAATCTTTTTACAGTATAACTCAGGGGAAAGCACATCAGTCTCTTCTAGTTTTTCTAGATGTTCAAGTTCCTCTCTAAGCTCTCTCCTTTTCTTTCTAGATTTCCCAAACAAGTTAGATCCCCAACCTTTGAAATATTTTTTGAATCTCTTCATTTTGATATTTAAGACATCAATGGGATCTTTTGCATTCACAGGTTTCACCCACACCTTAGCAACTAAGGGTATAAACTCAGGGTTTTTGAGCCAATTAAGATCAAATCTGAAATCTCTCTTATGCCATGTATTAGGGATAAAATCTTTAGTATTCAAGATCAAAGGACTATGATCTGAAATCTCTCTAGTTAGTTTCCTGACAAAGGTCAAAGGAAATTGCCTTTCCTAAGAACTGGACATAAGTATACGGTCCAATTTTGCAAGGGTAGGCATTTGTTGATTATTAGACCAAGTGTATATACCACCATTCATGTCAATTTCCCTTAGACCGAATGTATTAATGATAGAGTTGAAGAGATCAGTAGCATGACTCATTCTGGTTTTCTTATTTTTCTCCTTAGCATATCTAAGAATATTGAAGTCTCCCCCCCATAATGTAAGGGCAAGTAGTGGTGCCACACATATTAGACATCTCTGTCAAAAATTCCATTTTATACTCTTCATGAGCCGAACCATACACAACCATAATACAGTATAGCATTTTTTTCCTCTTATCCCACAAGTCAAGCTTCATGATGTATTTACCCGTCACACAGGATCTAACCTCAAAAGTATCATCCTTAGTACCACAAAGAATTCCCCCAGATTTGCCTATTGAAGGGATCCACCTCCAATCAAAATACTGCCGTGGATCAATTTTCCTCAAGAATTTAGAGGAAAAATCCTTCTTCATTGTTTCCTGAATACCAACAAAGTCTAGACAATAATCTCTAATTAGATCAGATAAGCAAGTAGCCATACCCCTCTTTCCCACTCCCCTACAGTTCCAGAAGAGGCTAATCATTTTTTCTTACATTTGGGGGATTGTCTTTTGTTGCTAGGTTTACCAGGAAGCATGGTCGAACCAGCATCAAAAGACACTTTGTTTTTCTGACTTCTAGTCACAGGTTTGGAAATTACCACATTAACCTTCCTCTTATCCTTCTTTCTAGATCTAACAACAGTAAACTCCTCTTCATCCACCTCACCATCCCTTATCCAGTCAGTATTTAGTGGGGATTTGTCCCCAGCAGCATTGGTAATAAATAGCATATTATCTTTTTGTTTCTCAATATTTTCAGATTTCTCATCTATATTGGCTCTGGATTTTTCCAGTTCTCTAATCACATCAATAACAGTAAAGTTGTTGTCAGGGATATCTACCCCCATCATTGAAGCAGTATCAACAATTTCTAAATTGGACAAAATCTCAAACGAGTTGGAATTAGGAAATGTTTCATTACCTTGAAGATTTCTCTTCTTGGTCAATTTTTCAGCTCGGACCCCCATATGTTCCATGTTATCCCCAGCAGTTCTCTAGCTCATCCTGACCTCCATTTCCTCCACCATAGGTGGAGTAGGGATCACCTCCATGTTCTCTTCCTCAGAAGTGTCAGGAGATTGCACAGAATAAACCGATGGCACTTGCTGGCATGAGATATCATCAGGTTCCAGCTCAGTGACATAAGGTCACCCCAACACAGCATCCAGATAAGATGTTTTTTCTCTGACAAGTGGAACACTGGGTATGATCTACATAGCGTTGACCACAATATTATCATATGATATAGTTTCTGGAGATATTCCTCCCTCCAATTGTTTTTCTCTGTTTTCTGCAGCAATAGAGTCAATGAGAAGCTCATTATCAATCTCCTCACTTTCCTCCTCAGAGAAATTCTCCTCATTTTCTTTTTGATTTTTTCCATCATCATTCCCCTCTTCCAGATTTTCTGTTAAAGCTGGCATGCACACTCCCCTCCCAAAAGAATTGGGTGGAGCAGAGAAGTTCCCCAAAGTGGAGGAAGAGCCCCCCTGGTCACCATTGTGCACATTTTCTATAATTCTAGCTCTCTTGGGTGATACCCCCTTGTCTACATCCTGGGTAATTGTCACAGGTTCTTTAGGATTATTTTTAACCAGAATTTTATCCACTGAGTAGAAGAAATCATAACAATGATCTCCCAACACCCCTTCTGCCTTAGCTGGGATGTTCTCAGCATCTCTACAACCCAGCTTAATCCTGACCGACTCGGGTCTGTTGACAGTGGATTTGTCGATGTCAAGAGTTACACCCACCAGAGATCCAACATAAGCAATATTTTTTTCACATCTTTTATCCAAAGGAATGTTGCTAACATTGACCCAAGCAATGTTAAGTACACCCTTAGCACCCACAGATTCGGACCATTTTTTGAGACTCACCACATCACCACAGCTCTTAATATTCATAGTTTCAGCAAAACAAGCCTTGTCAACATCCCTAGGTGAAGGAAATCTCATCACAAATGTATTCAGCCCAATCGACCTAGCGGAACACTTCCAATTTGTGTTAATGTATGCATTAAAGAACTCCTCCAACTGCCTGCCACTAGCTTGCCCTTCTATCATAGAGATGACAATATATTTGTTCCTATCAGTATTTTGCTTGGGTGTACTAGCGTCATGTATATAGAAGAAACCATTCCCCTTAGCTTGAAAGCCACACATAGGAGCTACACATTCCCAAGGAAGAACAGTATTGCAAATAGGCACCAGATGACCATTTAAACCACATCTACCGCAAACTGCCCTAGGACAGCACATGGGGACATGTCCAGGATCTTTGCAAGTGACGCAAACCTCAGCACCACCCACTAGTGGGGTGGCATTCCTTCTTCCCGGAGTTGGATGACGTCAATCTTGTTGAGGACACGCGTCGAGTTGGGGGCGCAGATCTTGTTGAGGACGCAGATCTTGTTGAGGGCGCTGATTGTCCCCCGTAGCTGCCTTGCCTTGATTGTTGCTGTCGCCCCACCTCTCGGTGCGACGGCCATCGCTCTGCGTTTCCATGGCCGCCGCCTCCCACCTTGCTCGATCTGGCAGCATGCGCCCTTGATCCATGTTGGTGGAGATCTGGCCGCCTTCCTCGGTGTCTCACGTCCACACCATGTTGCGGCCGCCTCCACCCCCTCCGCGCCCGGCGCCCCGTCCGAAACGACCGGCCCCCATTCAAAATTATACAAAATTATACAAAATTGAGGAAATGATTCATCAATTGTACAAAAAGAAATATTCAGATAGTTAGGAACTATATTCCCCATTCAAAATTATATCGTACATATAACGGTTTTGCAGTTCACAAGTAACCAATATAGGACAAAACCAAAGATCCTGCATGTAAAGTTGTGCTGGAACAAATCACTGGCCTTAAAAAAATCATCAATAACTATGGAAAACACAGAACAGACATTGTGGAAAAGAAAGATAAAGAGCTTAAAGCCATTCCTCCTATGAGCCTAACATGCATGGCTTCAGTTAGGTACAGACTATAGGCACACTGTCCTCATAATTTTCAAAGCCTACTGTCGATTTAGCATGACTCAGACTGGAATTCAGTTTACATACCTGATGCTTATTCCTCTTAATATATGTGTTTAAGCAACAAAACCTGTCATGTCCAACATAGCACCAAAAGTCCAGTGCAATTAAACAAAGGACATGACATGGCTGTGTAAATGAGAGGTTGAAGTATGGCACATTCAGTATAGGGATTTGAAGAAATAAGTGCCATCCATATGGAAATTTTGTTTCCTTCATGCAACAATATAGACGTCCTGCACATAATAGTAACATGTAGAAATATGCATGACTAAATACTACATTACTTACTGTGGAATCCAAATCCAAACAATATATAATACATATTATTTAAATGTGTGCAAAGCAGTTATGTATATGTTTCCATATATGCTTCACAGACTAAAACTAAGGGAAAGGAACGTTACCAAGGTCATCGTTGTTGTGATCAATTCAAATCTTGTGAACAATATAGGACCGAGGGTAATATACTAAAATAATTCTCAAAGAAGAGTAGTTTCCCAGTTTTAAACATACCTAATTGTAGAACTTCCAGTGACATGTTACTTTTTAGCCATCAAATCGATCAGCATGTGTCATCATATACGTGCATACCCGACGTAATAAGCTAGCTTGGGACGTACCTAGGGCGACGTATTATCTTGTACAATCCGCTCACTGTGCCTCCACTCCATAGGGCGACGCAGGCAGAGCCAAGGCACGGTAGCTACGAACGGACCTTCCCCCAGACCTCAATGGATGCTAGCACGGGGTGTAGCCGGCGCGCGTTGGCGACAACGGTCGATGTGGGCAGCGGCGGGATGTTGATGTCACAGACTACGTACCTCTAAAAGAGCAAACTCGAACATGAAAATACCGCAGCAGTGACGTCCTAGGGATCCGCGGCCTCTTGGGGATCCGCGACGGCGGCGCCTTGGTGATCTGCGACGGCGGTGTCCTGCTGATCCGCGACGACGTCGGCGGTCGGCGACGTCCTTGGAGATTGACGGCGGCGGCAGCGGCGATGTATATAATGCTAGACAAATGGTCTCGCCGGGGAGAGGAGTGGCGGAGTGGGTTTTTTTTCCTTTCGAGGGCCGCGTGGTCACATGTGTCTCCTTTTTTTGAAGGCAAATCAAGGGGCGTTCTTGTTTTTGGAAGTCTAATCAAGGTATTCTTTATTTTTATAGACAAATCAAGCCGTGTCCTTGATTTTGGAAACCTAATCAAGATGATTCTTTATTTTTTATAGCCAAATCAAGATGAAATGGAGTAATTTCTTTTGGCCTAAATCAACGCGTCTTTTTTTTTTCTGGGAGTAAATATTAAAGAAGTGGCGGCCTACGGTTTTTAGTGGAGTTTGGTTTTCTAATGAGAGGAAAAAAATCGAATGGGAGGTAGTGATGGGATGTGAGGCCAAAAAAACCGTGGGTACCGGCCTACCAACTCTCCTTTAGGAGTAGAGAAAATACATTTAAATAGGAAAACAATATAAATAATTTTCACATTGTGATACATGATTATGTGAGGGCGTGGCTTCGACGGTTGTGTTTTTTTCTACTGGAGCTAAGTATGGAAGGGGATCGGTAGGAGAAATAAATCGGAGAAGGAGATGATCTATTTGGAAAGTGATCTCATGTACATAGTATTATTTCTGAATTCTTAATTACGAAATATTTACATAATTAAATTGAATCGACACCTGCCAAAGCAAGCACGAATAAATGGAAGGAGTGTCGGACACAATATTTACATGATTGAATTGAATCGACACCTACCAAAGCAAGCACGAATAAATGGAAGGAGTATCAGACGCGATACAGTTTTAAGTGCTAAGAAGAAAAAAAATAACGTGGGAGGGGTGATGGGAGGTGAGATAAAAAAACCAGACGAAAATAAACCAGACGAAAGTGGTGGGACTATTCAACCAACTCGTCCATTAGGAGTAGAGATAGCCAAATCAAGATGAAATGGAGTAATTTCTTTTGGCCCAAATCAACGCGTCTTTCTTTTCTGGGAGTAAATATTAAAGAAGTTGCGGCCTACGGTTTTTAGTGGAGTTTGGTTTTCTAATGAGAGGGAAAAATCGAATGGGAGGTAGTGGTGGGATGTGAGGCAAAAAAAACCGCGGGTTCCGGCCTACCAACTCTCCTTTAGGAGTAGAGAAAATACATTTAAATAGAAAAACAATATAAATAATTGTCACATTGTGATACGTGATTATGTGAGGGCATGGCTTCGACGGTTGTGTTTTTTTCCTAGTGGAGCTAAGTATGGAATGGGATCGGTGGGAGAAATAAATCGAAGAGGAAGGTGATCTATTTGGAAGGTGATTATTTCTGAATTCTTAATTACGAAATATTTACATGATTGAATTGAATCGACACCTGCCAAAGCAAGCACGAATAAATGGAAGGTGTGTCAGACACGATATTTACATGATTGAATTGCATCGACACCTGCCAAAGCAAGCATGAATAAATGAAAGGAATGTCAGACGCGATTCGGTTTTAAGTGCTAAGAAAAAAAAATAACATGGGAGGGGTGATGGGAGGTGAGACGAAAATAAACCAGACGAAAGTGGTGGGACTATTCAAACAACTCGTCCATTAAAAGTAGAGATCTCCTGGCCGATTAGGATGGACATCCATTGTTCATGCTCGATAGGGCCAAACTTTCACATTGACCTCACAGTTAATTTCATAATTGGTGAGGTGGGATATTTCGCACCAGGATCGATGAGGATTTGGCATGATCCGAATTTTTTTAAACAATCATGATTTTTAGTTTTTTCCATGAATTTAAAAAATGTCCTGAGATGTGAAAAAATGGTCAGAATTTTAAACAAACCATGACCTGAAGTTTTTTCCATGAATTTAAAAATGATCTTAAATTTGAAAAAATGTTCATGAATTTAGAAACTGCTCGTGATTTTAAATGATGCTCACCAATTTTTTTAAATCATAATTTAATTTGTTTTCATTAATTTAATTTTTTTCATGAAATCAAGAATTGTTTGCGGATTTGTAAAAATGTTTTTGAATCCAAAAGATACTCATAAATTTAAAAAGGTTCACCAATTCCAAAAATGTTGATGAATTTGAAAATGTGTCAAATGTGTGCCAAATTCAAAATATGTTCATGAATTCATTTTTATGAATTTTAAAAATATATATAATAAAACCATAAAAGAATGATGGGAAAACAAAAAAAATGGAAAAATAGAAAATACAACAAAAGAACACATTAGAAAAGAAGAAGAAAACCCGGCCCAGAAGCTTCCCAAAATTGGTTGGGAAGCTCCCGAGAACTTTCCGAAAACTTGCTCAGGTAACAGGCTCCGAAGCGTTGATTGGCAGGCGCACTTGGGATCGCTATTAGCGATTAGTATTATACTGCTCACTATAAGTGATACTCCCTCTGTAAACTAATATAAGAGCATTTAGATCACTACTTTAGTATTCTAAACGCTCTTATATTAGTTTACGGAGGGAGTACATAGCAGTGGAGGTTTATGTTAACAACCGCCCTCTCTAGTGTCGGTCTGTTTCTCAGATGATTTTGGCCCATTCTTTCTCCGTGTGTACGTGGAACGTTCCTGGGCTGGACAACCAGACAAATGCCACATGATCCTAGCCGATCTATCCTCCTTCAAACCCCATTTTGTTGTGATGTAAGAAACCAAGCTCCCCCT
>NC_041390.1:617689054-617692793 GCF_002162155.2 Triticum dicoccoides | reverse complement strand
CTCTCCACTGATGCCCTAAACTCGCGATGTGGTATTCTTTCTTCTTGGTGCGAGCACACCTTTGCTCTACCCGATTCGGGTATGACCTCGCATGCACTCAATGTCAACATTTGTACTTATGCATCTTCCCCTAAGATTCAATCTTTTAGCAAAACAAGCTTATTCATTTGATGGTTTGCTGAAAACAGGATCATCGAAAGACATGAGATCACTTGATTGGGTCATGCCGAGCATGGATCCAGTGTGCTTGTTGCTCGAGGCCTTATTCTTCCCAATAAAATTTGTCGTGAAGGCAAACTCAAGTTTTGCAAGGTACATCCTCATGTTTTATCCTTCATTGATAAGATGACACATGTTGCAACTTGAATTTGCACACTGCCTTTCCATTCACAACGGAATTCAACTCCAACAACTCCCCAAAAATCAACAAACCACATGTTCCAAGTTTCCAACACATGCAGCTTGAGAGTGGTGACTTCAGAAGCACCATGCTAGTATCAAGGCTCCTTATCACGGTAACATATTCTCAATTACGATTGGCCAAAATGTTGGACCTACAAGGCCACAACAAATTGAAGAAGAAGCAGAACATCAAGATAATATGTTTCATCCCAAGTGGCTCAGACTAAGGAGCACAGACCTTAATGAGCTCCCCAAGGAGATTGATAATCTCAGGTACCTCGAGAAATTTGACATTAGGAAAGCCAAGATACGATCATTCCCTACAAAAGCCATGGTATGCTCCAAGAGCCAGATCACTCCGGGCCATATGAGTCACTTCCGGTTGTTCATCCCCCTCATGGAATAGTGACGATAACAAACAATGTAGATACTATAACATATTGAAGTTTCCTAGAAAGTTGATGAGCATGAACTAGCCAAAGTTGGGCGGTTGCAGTAGTTGAGGAAACAGACGTGGTTATCCTTGGCAATGAAGCTCATTTGCTCCACAATTTTCTTCAAGTAACTGGAAAGCTACATGAATCTCTATGCTCTTTGTCATTTAGCATTGAACCAATAAAACTAATACTGTTGTGTTTCACTCAAAAAAAGGGACATCGTGACGGTGATACTGATAACGTGAGCACAAACGGGACATTTTCACCTCCCATGACTCTTGTAAGTATTAGGATCGATGGATGGATAAGAAAGTTACCAACCTGGATCGAAGAGCTACATAAACTTTTCAAAATAAGTCCAGAAAAGTGGTGTATCCAAAAAATATATCTGTTATCAATAGTATATTATTGGGTCAAGCAATAGACGCTTTTTTTTCTTTAGCATTGCAAATAAAAGTGGTGTGTCCAGATCAGTAAAACTGCAACCACAAAAGGGGAGGAACCATTTTAGACCTGATAACTCAAACTTTTAAAAAAATGATAGATAAAATGCTCATGAAGCACTGAATCAAACAGTGTTTAAATGAGTATTTGGTCTTCGGGTTTTTTCTATTTAGAAATCAGGTGAGGACAGTATGTGTCATTTAGCACCAAGATTGCAGCCACTACTGCCTCCTCCTACATCTAGCACTTGAAAACTTCAAATCAAGTAATGGCTAGATCATAGTGTAAATCTTTTTCACTTCGAACGATATGGTCAATCTTGGTTTTAGTGGCAACCAAACCGCCCGATCTCCCTCCAAAATTGTCCCATCAAAGCCGTTGCAAAAGTGCTTACCAACAGACTAAAACCAATAATACCACTGCTTGTCCATGGCAACCAAACTGGTTTCATCCCAGGGCGTAGCATAGCTGAAAACTTTATCTTCGCTGTGGACCTCATAGGCGCATGCCATACCAGAAAAGCCCCAACCATGGTCATTAAATTGGACTTTAGCAAAGCCTTTGACTCCCTCTTTTGGGACTCTCTTGCTTCCATCTTACGCTGCCGCGGCTTCCCGCCAAAATTCTCATCATGGGTTCATGACCTCCTAGCAACCGGGAAAACTGCCGTGATGTTGAATGGGATCCCCGGAAACTGGATAAATTGCAAAAATGGGCTCAGGCAGGGTGACCCTATCTCGCCCTACCTCTTCATCATCGTTGCTGATCTCCTACAACAAATGATCCAGCAAGACTACGACCTAGCTCACCTCAGTCACCCCCTGTTCTCACATCTCCCGCCAACCGTCTTACAATATGCTGACGACACCCTCATCATCGCCAAGGCATCCAATCCCGCTGCTCAGCAGTTAAAAAACATCCTTCACGATTTCGCCATGGCCACTGGCCTCACTATCAACTTCACAAAAACAACATTCGTACCCATGCACGTCAGCATTGCCATGGGAGACTCCATTGCCTTCACCTTGCAATGCCCAACCTCAAGCTTTCCGCAGATCTACCTAGGCCTTCCCCTAACACCCACATGACTACCTACAAATGCCTTCCTACTGATCATCGAACATTGCCGTAAATTCTTGACGGGTTGGCGGGCAAAAATCCTCTCCAAAGGGGATAGGCTCATCCTATTATCGGCTTTCCTCGACTCCCTCCTAGTCTACTTCATGTCAGTCTTCCCCATTCCCAAGAGTGTTCTAAAAACCCTAGACTCTATTCGACGAGCCTTCTTTTGGGCTGCGGAGGAAACTTGCACTGGTGCTCAATGCTTAGTTGCCTGGAAAAATGTGTGTAAACCAAAGAACTGTGGTGGTCTAGGCCTAAAAAATCTTCATCAGCAAAACAAATGCCTACTTATGAAATTTGCTGTAAAAGCTCTCTTACCAGACACAACACCTTGGTTAGACTGGATCGCCTTACAACACCCAGATGCCCTCATTGCTCCACAAAATAGCCACTCCTTTATTTGCCGAACAATAAATCAACAGCTGCCAGCACTCCATGCCATCTCTTTTGTACTCACGAACTCTGGCACTAATACGTACTTCCGGCTTGATACTTGGATACACAACCAACCCCTTGCTACTTTATTCCCCTGCCTATATTTACACACCACTATACCACTAGCTCGTGTGGCTGTTGTCCTGAATCACGGTTTGCAAACAATCCTACGGAACCGCCTAACATCTGATGCTGCTACCGAGTTGTGCGCTTTGTTGTCTCTCTTGCAGGATTTTCGGTTGTCGACAGGACCGGACGAGCGCTACCTCAACGGTGGCATGTGGTTCTCCACGAGGGCAGCATACGCGCTAACCATGGGCTCCCACGATGACGACGACGACGTGCATGCCATTGCCATCTGGTCTTCACGCGTTCCAAATCGCGTGAAGATCTTTGCATGGCTCCTGTTTCGGGATCGACTCAACTCAAAAAGCAACCTTCAGCGCAAGCATATCGTCACCGACTCAGTATGCCCGCGCTGCGGATATGATGGTGAACCCAGCTCACACATATTCCTAGACTGTCCGCTTTCACAACGTATTTGGCAACGGATCGGCCTCTCTCCTTCGAGTACCATTGATGGACTCTGGGACTGCCGCCTACCTACACAGGTAGATGCGTTAATCTGGCACTCCGTCCTCCTCATCATCCTATGGAAGATTTGGGATTCCAGAAACGCTATGACCTTCAAAAAACAAAATCACCACAGTATCCTCACCATCAGGCGAATCGTGGATGATCTCATGCTATGGATGCACCGGATGAAGAAACCGGTGCACAAGCAGGCCGCCTCCTCCTGGCGTTCCTACCTCTTATCACGACTACACGTGCTTATGTAATTCCCCTTTGTAATCAGTCTGACGATGGGTTACAAACTTGAGAAATATATTAAGGTGGGG
>NC_041390.1:617684830-617688660 GCF_002162155.2 Triticum dicoccoides | reverse complement strand
AGAAAATGCACTAAAAAGGAAAAGATATACTTCCTCCGTCCCATAATATAAGAATGTTTTTCAAACTGTTTTAGCTTAAAAAGCGTTTTTATATTATGGGACGGAGGGAGTACTTTGGTAGCTTTTAAGAAAATTGGAACCTTGAAGTGCACATTCTCAAACTTTAGTAACAGGTGAGTTGCACAATTTCAGGCCAGGCAGTTCCTGCTTATGTCGGAATGCTTATAATCTTAAGCCATATGATTTCGCTAATAGCTTAGCTCTGCACATAGCAAAGTTGGCGCTGCACATAGCAGTCCAGTGTACATAAACCAGGGCCCTGAACAAAGGGCACCTGGAGAAACCCAACACCACTCAGAAACAGTAGCTCCATAGGGATAGACATAAGTTAACGGCAAACAAGTGCGACAAACCATTACAGCAAACAAGTACGCTTGCACAAATCTACATAAAGCCATAATCACGAGGTTATCAGCGACGCAATGCAGGTCAAGACACAGACGCAACAAGCCATTATTCCCATATGGTTATCTGCTCTTGAAAGTCAGGCAGTTAACACAAAGAGAGTGCTGAACTACGAGTTCACATGCATCAGCAGTAATAGACGAAGTAGTGGATGGCTGCTACCCCCTCACATTCTCCGAATGGCAATCCCTTTTAAGACCAAAGGGCCAACGATAAAAGGCGTACCCAGCACGTATACCACATTAAGCAGCTTAGCTAGCCTTTCAGTCCACACAACCTCACGGCTGCCAAAAAGAAAAAGGAACTGAGGCATTACATATCATATTCAACCTTTTGAGCAGTAATATCAAAATGAAAGTTGTTGAAGCTTATACCTGTAGTTTTTTAACTCTCTTGTCACACTGTCATAATGTTCTCGCTGAAGCAGGTACCAGTCTCTAGCGCTCTACAATTTTAACAACAAAGTAAGAGAAGCTGAGAAGGTAATATCCGGTGCAAGATTTAGCCTTGTTATCCTTACATGTCCTGTAAGGATACAGGGGAACGAAAATATCAGGAGACAAGAGTATTTGCAGCACCATAAGCTCTTGAAATCATTACACATGATAAATACACATATTTGCCGAGCATTCCTGACTGCTAGTACCCTAATTTCAGAGCTTACAAAACTTACAGCATACATGACGTATAATTTGCCATCATCCCAAAATCAAGTAGTCAATCCTCTGATTAACGCTTTTAAGTCGGAACAAACACCTATGTGTCTCTTGTGCAAATCCATGAATAACTAAAATATGAGAAAGTCATGCTGGTAGTTCACAAATTCTGAGCACCAGCCTCATGCAAGGTAAAAACGATCAACATTTTCATAACAATACAAATGGTTTTCATGTTAAAATGTGCTGTAACATCCCGTCAATCTCGTGCAGAGGGAAAAGGGGGAAAATTTCATGACAATACAAATTGTTGCCAAGTTAGAATTATGTATAGCCACATCTCTTTAAAATGCTGCTAACAAGGATAGTCACTAAACAACTTGCATGTGCATCTATGCATAATTTGTAACAGTGAAAGGATGGAGACCATGAAAACCATGCGTCTGAAAAAGGCAAGACCACGAATGCAGATGAACAAGTGCATAGAAGGTAAGAAGCATGTAGCAAGTATCAACTGCAATGGGAGATTACTGACGAGCCTCCTACAGTTGACAGCATCCCTTTCTTCTTGCAAATAGGCTCATGAACAGGGGAGCTAAAGCACAGACATAATCCCTCCAGCCGGGTCTATACGTACTATTAATCTTGTCTTAAGTTGATAAGTTTATACAAAAAAATAATCAACACACATTACCCAATAAATATATTAGGATTTAGGAATAAGTATGCAGTTGATGATAAATATAGCTGAATGATTTGGTATTGCCAAATCATATTCAAAACCATAGATTCACCCCCAAAAAAGGATTAATTTGTATTCGAAATTCATTAGCTAGCAATGCAGGTATGCGGCCTTGCACCAAGACCAAGGGCGTGCCTTTTGGTCTCAGAATAAAGTAACAACACAGCAGCAAGGCTTGAATATGCGAAGGGCGAAACTTTTGGTCACGGCGAAGGGTCTAGATCCGGAGCCGAGGAAATCAAAGAAATTATCGGTCTGTTTCGTCGCTTGGCAGTGGCAGGCATACATGATCACACACAGGCGGAAGCTCTAGCACTAGAAGGAGCATACCTTACTGGAGGAGGAGAAAGGAAGGGCCGAAGTGCCGAACGCCGGCGAAACGTGAGGGGGCGACGGGAGCCGGGCAGCGGAAGCGGCGGCGGCGGGGATCCGCGTCTTCGCGGCCAGGCTGCATAGCGCCATGGTCAGCCGGGGCGGGCGAAGCCGATCGAGGATCGAGGCTAGGGTTTGGGATTGGCTTCTCTTCTCTTCTTCTCTTCTCCCCGGAGATGGAGGCATACCTAGCCAAACGGGCCGGCCCGGCACGGCACGGCCTGGCCTGTGCTAATCGTGCCTGGCCCGGCACGGCCCGCCATGGCACGTTTAATAGCCGGGCCGTGCCGTGCCGGCCCACGGGCGCCGCTCCTTGGCCCAGGCACGGCCTGATTAGTAAATGGGCCGGCCCGATGGCTCGTTTAGCACGCTGGGCTGCACATATTTAGCTTGTTGGGCTGTTTTTTGACCTATTGGGCTATATTTTAGGTATAAATATATAAAAAAATCTGAAAATTATATTAAACAAATTAAACGGGCCAAGCTGTGCCGGCCCGCGTGCCCAGGCTCCAGGCCCAGGCACGGCGCAAGGCGTGCCGCGTGCTGGCCACGGCCCGTTTAGCCCGTGCCGTGCCTGGCCCATAGCAGGCCGTGCCGGCGTGCTCGCGGGCTGGCCTGTTTGGCCCGGCCCGTTTGGCCAGCTATAAGATGGAGGCTTCGTCTTTCCATCCTCTCTCTAGTCACGCTGTCTCCTCCACAAAACCGGCCCCCTCGTGGGCCGGGCCGGGCCGGGCTTGATCACACACGCCGCGTGGAGCAGAAAATCCGTGGACCAGCTGAACTAAAAACGACTCCGACCCAAACAAATGAAATGTTCTGCTAAATAAAAAAGCAAATGAAATGAGCGATTATTATTGCAACTAGTACTATTTTTTATGGGAACCTGCTGCAGATTATGATATAATAGTTCTTCTAATTGGGTCGACGAACCCCCAGACTTTCTGGTTAATACTCTTGCGAACGACGTGACCTTTTCACCAAATCAATAAAACGAGCCATGATGACATTTTCTAAAAAAAAGCTTTATAACTTTTGTTCATGCAGTCTTCTCTATCAAGAATGTATGCTGCCCTTTTTGTGACAAAACTTTCGATCTATTCATCTTTAATCACGGCAGTACAACAAACACCAGAAATAATAAAAATTACATCCAGATCTGTAAACCACCTAGCGACGACTATAAACAAGCCAAAGGCGTGCCGCCGTCGTCGCCCCTCCCTCGTCGGAGCAGTACTATCTCGCGTATCCCACCTTGTGATCATCTAGAGGCCGTAGCATAGTCTTCACCTCTTCAATGAGAAAACCATGTGTGAACCCGTCCCTCTTCAAATATGTCAGGGACTGTATGATGCAACCCATCTCCAGAACAAGCCTATGAACGTCTATATCCTTGCCATGGTGATCATGCATGATCGCACCACGACAACACAAGCGCTTGTCTGGAGCACCAATAGCACTTGCCTTCACATGTCCCGCCTCTGCCTTTTCCCATCGCTCACTAGTAGTCCATCTACGTGTCATCGCCCCCATGTTCTCACGAATAGCTTGCTTATAGTCGTCGCTACGTGCGTTCGTGCAACTCAGGTGTAGTGACC
>NC_041390.1:617679877-617684332 GCF_002162155.2 Triticum dicoccoides | reverse complement strand
CCTTTACTCGAGCAGTGACAATTTAAATTTGGAATTATATATATTAAAAATGAACCTTGTCACTAGGAATATATGTGGTTAGCGTTCTTAAAGTAACCTCCCTCATCTTAGGGAGGGTGAGGCTAGGGTTTGGGATCGCCTTATCTTCTCTTCTCTCTATAAATGGAGTCTTCATCTTTTCCGTGTAGATATCCTCTTCTTATACGTCTTCCCAATCATGTTGTTTGCTCCACAAAATGCAAGCCCTCATTGGTTGGACAGGGCCGAGCTGGATCACCCATACCACATCAAGGCTAAATCTATGACACTATCTCTATCTATGGAAATGCTTTAAAGGCAAATACCATCAAAGCTACCCATATATGTTTTGGAACCCTATCTGTTGCTAATCATAAGAACATCAACGGTATTATGCGTTGTGGTTTATGTGTTCCAATCTATGCTCGTGAAGTGTGCAATACCTGATCTTGCTCCCAACTTAATGTCTAAATCGTGGGCCCCACCCAAATAATATTAACCTTAATCCATAAATAGAAACATGTTTCCTTCTTCTATAAAAACTAGTCAATGTGCAGATGCAATACACGTCTCAGTACTATTGTACATATACAATGCTTACCATTTCGAGCCACATGTTGTTACTTGCAGTTCAAGATATGCAATGGTTTGGAGCCACTCTGCGAGTTTAAATAGTGACAAGATGTACTTTTGCTAACTTCCCTAAAACATACCAACATAAAATTTATTGCCAACATCCAGCACTCAGGCATCTTACCATGATGAAATGCCTAATGTTCGTGTTTTATACATATGCCTCTATTGGGCAATATATTAAATGCATCCTACCGCACACTATTTCACCATTTACAGTTTGCAAGACTATACTTTCATCGAAAAATGTAGAAATCATAGAACACCCATGTAAATTTATTACTTCGATAAAAACTGTGAAGCACTGAAACAAGAATGAAAGGAAACAATAATAACACCGACAAATAAGCTCCAAAAAATGTAGATATCATATAATATCATAATATATTTCTCATAGTATAAAGTAGCAGATAAGAGATGTGTGTTGATATATCTAAAGAAACAAAAAATCAATGAAAATGTAGTATGCCACTTGTATAAAGTTGAGGACTTAGATTCACAATAAATTATGAAATGTGCAATTCTCCATCCTCCTCACTTCCTCATCCAGGCATAAAGGTATCGAGATGTGAGTCTATCCCTTTCATACCATTGCGGACTTACAAAAAGTTACCAAATGTATATCTCACTTTTTCACAGAGATGCTAGAATTATATTGTACCACATGAGCCCAGAGGTGTCTCCGTCTTCAATGAGGAATGACTTGGCTAGAAGTGCAATTGATGTCCCCAACAACATTGATATCACTATACTGGAATATTTGGTAGATACAAAATTGCAGAGTATTCAGAAATGCGGGCTTGATTCTGACAATTGGCTCAGGTTACCCATAGATGATCTTACTCTGGTTGCACATAGAGTAAGGAATAAGCCCCCCTTTCAATCATGGATGAACCATAATAGCTCTTCCTACCTTATATTGTACATTATTGCCATCATGCATTGCCATATCTACAAGGACACTACACATAACTGAATCTGCAACCATTGAATAGAGGAAGAACATTGTTGTGACTATTCTTTTTTTGAACTCCAGACATATTATAATTTTGTTGAACTCAATGTTACAACAATCTAATCCATCCAAGACATGTAGGAACAAGAAAAATGATGATCATCTATGTTGATAAAAAGGCACAAAATGTGAGCCGGCGGCAAGGCACTTCTCGACTAACATAAATACAACTCAATATACTTTAGTTGCTACTCCCTCCATAAAGAAACATAAGAGCGTTTAGACCACTACTTTAGTGATCTAAAGGCTCTTATATTTCTTTACAGGGGGAGTACAATGTACCCAACAAATGATATCAACAAAGCTCATATCTAAACTATAGAAATTTATGAACTCGTCTCACATAATTTCCATACTTTCGAGTCACTTCAAGTATACATGATTCATATACAAAATCACATACACATCAAAACTCACACTGACTGGATTGAGAATTTAATGTGTTAGCTCGTCGAGAGAGAAAATGTTATGAAGACTAATCCAGAATGAACTCATATAATCTTAACCATCACATTGATAAGGAATAGAAAGTGATCAAGTTTTGACTCCAAACATAGGACAAACAATAAACAAATAGCTCAAAATTTCTTGTCATGGGAGCTCATACATGCACCTCAATATTTGAGTCTCCTAAAAAATTATAAAGTATAAAGTGTAATTCTCCATCTAGATCAATATGCAGAGACAAGATATAACATATATGTTGATGAATGGAAAGAGCACATTAGAATCACTAAAAATTCTCAAGATATAACAGACTCCATGAATATCAATGATACTTGAGTGAACAGATTAATGACGAACCGTTCATTTTCTCTTTTTGGAGTAGATTAATGATGGACTACGGGTAATTCTTAGAAAGTAAAGGGGCTTTCTAAAAAAGCGTGTGACAAACCAAGAATATCACCTTCTTTTATTAGTAGGTATGGATATAACAGGAGGAGGATGTGAGTTTGATCCCTAGAGAAGCATACTATTTTTTCTGGCCCGCAAGAGGTAGCAAATGCACCCAGACGCAATAGAAAGTAATGCACATGCCCAATAGCAACGCATGGGTAGACTATTAACGAAATGCACGAAACGTATTGGCAGAGTTTTTAATGGAATGCACAAAATGTTTTCTGCCGCACAAAAAAAACAAAAATGTTTTGTATACCTACTAAAAAAAGGACGTGCGTTCTTCTTCTTTGATTATGCACCCACATGTCTCATTTATCTAGTTTAATTATCCCACCAATCCATTTAATTAGGATCTAATCATCATGGATGGAATGCATGTTCAATTAGCCCACCAACATAGCACGTATAGAGGTTTAGGTGGCCTTGTCTCTCCTTGTTTCTCATGTGTATCATCGTGTCCCACAATCATGCCTTCGATTACAAAAATTAATGCCTTTGATGGTGCAACATCCTCCTTTCATATTCCTGGTAGCCACCACACAATCTTTGGGAGTTAATTTCTTTCGGATCTTTAGACACGTACATAAATCATCCGGGACATTATATAATTTGCTTGAGCTATGCATGTTCCCTCCTTTATCAAGTCTTTGTTTTGTCCTCTCTGTTTCTTGGATCTTGAGAAGGCTTGTTGATATTTCATGCAATTTGCAAGTGTATATAAATTGATGGGACTAGGTGTAAAAAATTGAGGTGGTACTATTAATTGGCCGACGAACCCTCTCTTCTAACACAATTCTATGCTTAGATCAGTCGATTGGAGCCTTCGTTTTGGTAGGGGAGATCCTGAGTTCGAATCCGACACGGATAACATTTATTTTCCTGTGTTTAGTACCACATCAGATAGGTATAGGACAAAATAATTCTATATGGTGAAGGGACAAAAATCCAGAGAAATGCACCTCCCTTTTATAGTAATAAGGTATAGAAAGATACTTGATTTATCAACACTCACCATTTGCCATGAGGCTGCACAATAAGAATCCAAAATAGATTACAAGGCATCAACATTGCAGGAATTAGCTCTCATGTGGATCAAAGAGTAATACACAAAGAGGAGATCTATAATAGATGGAGCATCCATGCAAATCTTAATTGCAATAATATTTTCATTCTCCCCCGCATGCACAAGAAGAGCAGTTAGACCCTACGTACACAACAAGAAAAGATAGGGAGATAAAGGGTCTCCCTGTCTCAAACCTCTTGTGGGCTTTAAATTCTCATTTTTTTCTGAATTAAAACGAACCAGGTTTTCAACACTTGAAACACAATGAATAATGAAATTTACCCAATTTTCGTGAAAACCAAGCTTCAGCATAATTACCTTCAGAAGAATCCACTCCACTCGGTCATATTCTTTATGCATGTCAAGCTTGATAGCACGCAAACCTTATTTACCATCCCTCTTGTTTTTAATTGTGTGAAAGCACTAGTACACCACTAAAATATTATATGTCATCATTCTCTCAGGAACAAAAGCACTCCGAGTCAGGCAAATAATCTAAGGCAAAAGAGAACCTTCGAACAGGCAACCACCATTTTTGATATAACCTTACCAGCCACACCACATCGCACAAACTAATCGTTCTAAAATGAGTCACCTTTTTTCACTATTGGAATCAGCTCATTTGCCATCTGCCAGCTCTTTGCCGTCAGCTAGCGGACGGCAAAGAAGCTCTTTGCCATCAGCTACCCAAAAGCAGACGGCAAAGAAATGGCAGACGGCAAAGAAGCTCTTTGCCGTCCGCGAGCTCTTTGTCGTCTGACAGCGGACGGCAAAGAATTTTTGCCGTCCGCTGGCAGACGGCAAAGAGAGGTGGCCCCCACCCCCC
>NC_041390.1:617642147-617678125 GCF_002162155.2 Triticum dicoccoides | reverse complement strand
ATAGCTAGCTATATATGTGTCTTGAATCATCAGTATGCGTAACCAATATGTGTCTCCCGTTCAAAAGCGTCATAGTTATAAATATGCATGCATTTGCATATTTATAACCTTGATTCTTTCGAATTGTCCAACGCTATCCATGGACAGCCCGAGTATGTGTAGATTGGGTTCATTTTCCCATATGCTTTGCTCCGGATCCGACGCATATATTTCGTCAGTGCCTCCCCTGTTGTTCTCCGGGTACACATCCTCTCTGTTTATTGCAGAGACGTGTATCAGGAGAACAGCGGGGAGGTGCCGCCGAAATTTTGCGTCGGATCCGGAGCATAGCATGGGAAAATGAACCCAATCTACACATACACGGGTGGGATTAGGACCTATCATTACCTATTAGAGTGTAGGTTGCATGGACGTAATAAAATTGACAAAGTAGATCAACTGATGAATATATACATGGTGAATTACATATATAATTGTTGTGTGTCCAGTAGCTCTGAAAGTCAAGATGAGTGACCGTGCTTGGATGTATACCGGTCACACTGGTCAGAACAAATGGAGCGCTGAATGGTTCACAAAAACTAAGGGGTTTGTGCAAGCCGCATTTGCAAATGGCCAAAAGAAAACCTGGTGCCCCTGTTTCCGGTGCGGCAATTGGGAAAAAAAGACAGAGGCTGAAATGGGCAAACACCTGTAGAAGAGTGGTTTTACGCCCAATTATACGGTGTGGACATTTCATGGTGAGTCTGCCCAACGTGACCGAGCTGAGGTGGATCGTCGTCGCACCAACGAGCATGGTACCGGGATGGAAAACATGGTGCAAGGCTATGATGATGCTCGGGATTCGGACGAGGAGATGGAGGAATCTGCAAAGGCCTTCAATGAAATGTTGGAGTCTTTGAAACGTCCGCTCCACGAGCACACTGAGCTTTGTCAGTTGGATGCCATCTCACAAGTAATGGCTCTGAAGGCTCAGTTCAACTTGGGCAGAGAATGCTATGACGCAATTATGACAGTATTTGGACGCTTTCTACCCAAAGGCCATGTAATGCCTGCAAACCTGTACCAGTCGGACAAAATCCTCCATGCACTGAAGATGCCCTATGAGAAGATACATGCCTGTGAGAAAGGATGTGCCTTATTTAGGCTTGACTATGCGGACTTGAACTATTGTCCCATTTGCAAGTCTTCCAGGTATATTGTGGTAGACAACGGTATGGGTGAGAAGACACAGACCAAAATCCCCGTTAGTGTTCTTCGGTATATGCCAATCGTACCAAGACTTCAACGTCTTTTCATGGTCGAAGAGACGGCCAGACAGATGACATGGCACAAAACAGGCAAAAGAACCGAACTAGATGCAGATGGGAATCTGATGATGGTACACACATCGGATGGTGTTGCATGGAAAAAGTTTGATGAAATACATGCTGACAAAGCGGCAGATCCGAGGCATCCTCGAGTCGGCATCAGCACGGATGGGTTCAGTGTGTTTGGTATGACGGCAGCCCAATACAGTTGTTGGCCCGTATTTGTCTTTCCACTCAATCTCCCCCCCGGACAGATTATGCAAAGAAAGAACATTTTCCTGACGTTGATAATTCCAGGACCCAACTATCCAGGCAAAAATATGAATGTGTACATGCAGCCGCTTAAGGACGAATTGCAAGAAGCCTGGGATAATGGGTTCAAGACATACGACGCCTTTAGCAAACGGAACTTCATAATGCATGTCTGGTACATGTACTCGACGCATGACTTGCCGGCGTATGCGCTATTCGTTGGCTGGTGTGTGCATGGAAGGTTCCCGTGCCCCACATGCAAGGGAGCTCTTGAGTTTCGTTGGCTTCAGGCTAGTCGCAAGTTTTCTTGCTTCGACATGCATAGACAGTTCCTGGATCCTCGCCATAAGTTCAGGAAAGACAAGAAGAACTTCATCAGGGGTAGAGTTGTCAAAAACTCTGCACCACCTGCATTGACAGGCCGACAGACCCTGGATCAGTTAAACGCTCTCGAGCCAGATCCACAACGTCCAGGGTACTTCAAGGGGTATAATACTAAGCACGCATGGACTCACAAAACATGCTTATGGGATCTGCCTTACTTCAAAGACCTCCTTTGCCCACACAACATCGACGTGATGCACACTGAGAAGAATATCGCCGAGGCACTTTTTGGTACATTGTTCGGCATAGATGGGAAGTCAAAGGATAATACTAAGGCTAGAGTCGATCTGGAGGCGCTATGTGATAGGCCGTTACAAAATATGAAAGAACCGAAAGGAAAGCAGAACTGGACGAAGCCAAAGGCATGGTTCAATCTTGGAAGGCCAGCTATGAGGGAAATTCTCTTGTGGGTGCAACAGCAGTTGATGTTCCCCGATGGGTATGCAGCGAATCTAAAGAGGGGAGCGAATCTTGATAAACTGAAGATATTTGGTCTCAAGAGTCATGATTGGCACATATGGATTGAGTGGGTAATGCCGGTGATGTTGCGTGTCTTCATCCCTGAGGATGAATGGCTAGTACTGGCAGAACTCAGCTATTTCTTCCGTGTTCTTTGTGCGAAAGAACTATCGCCTGGCGTGCTAGAAGAAATGGAAGAGTTGGCGCCGGAGTTGATCTGCAAGTTAGAGAAGATCTTTCCACTGGGCTTCTTTAATCCAATGCAGCATTTGATTTTGCATCTCCCGACCGAGGCAAGATTGGGAGGGCCCGTGCAAAATCGTTGGTGCTACCCAACTGAGAGGATGCAGAAGACGCTTCAAGAAAAATGTAAAAATAAACGTAGAATTGAAGCATCGATGGCTGAGGCATTCATCACAGAGGAGGCGGCAAACTTCGTAACAGCGCACTACGAAGCCAAAAATTGTCATTTGCATAATCCGAAGCCTCGGTACAATGCTGACGAGCCTAAAAAGGGTGGATCCAACCTCAGCCTATTCAAAGGGAATCTCGCACCAGCTAGTGTTTCACATCCAGTATCTTTGGATAACGAAGAATGGCGGACCATTTCGTTGTATATCTTCAACAACCTGATAGAAGTGCGGCCGTACATCGAGTAAGTTCTCGGTACATTGTTTCGCAACTTCTATTTCCTTTGAACTACTCTTATTCCTGGATATGTCATACAGTCGATACGTCGCCATATTCTCGTATGGAGCGGAGATCCAAAAGGATTCCGTCGAAGAGTATGAGCTTCTCGCAAAGCAAGGAGGTGGATATCCCGGTTTCATCTCTTGGTTCAAACAAACGGTAATTTCTATTAGACAATTTCATTTCATTCGCTAATTTGTGCATAATGCAACAATCCTTTCATATTAAACTTGTAGGCTAATTCAGAGTCTATGGACGCCGAATTGAGACAAGTCGCTAATGGTTTTGACTATAAGGTCCGTTCATTTGACAAGTACGACATCAACGGGTATCGCTTTCGTACCTATGGCAAAGAGCTATCTATGGCCGACCGTAAGTCTACAAATTGTTGTGTATCTGCTATCAGCGAAGGAGGTACCGAGTATTATGGGAGAGTTGAAGCAATTTATGAACTTCTGTTCTATGGTGAAAACCCACCGAATGTCGTAGTCTTCAAATGTTATTGGTTTCAGCCGAAGGAGACTAGAAGGACTGATGAACATATAGGGCTAGTTGAAATCAACCAAAGCACTCATTTAGATGTTCCTGATGTCTATATTATGGCTCAACAGGCGACCCAAGTATTCTATCTACCGTGGGCCTGCCAAACTAATCCAAATCTGAAAGGTTGGGATGTCGTTTATGAAGTGCCGCCACGTGCTATACTTTCTCCCCCAAAGGAAGAGGATTATGAACCTCACATTAACCCAGACACATATGAAGGAGAATTCTTCCAAGAGACACGTCTTTCCAAAAAGCGTTTCAAGAACCGCTATACTTCACCCCAAAACATTGAAGTAGACAGCGACAATGAATCCGACATCACCCCAGAGGAGGAACAAGAAGAGCCGAAACAAGAAGAGGTTACTGCTGCGGATGACCTATCAATGCTTGACCGATTACGTCAAGGTGGCCTTGCACATGTTGATGCCAATGAACCATATGAGCCCATCATTGATTATAGTGATGATGATGATTATGCATTTATTGATGATACTGATCGAGATTATTAGTAGTGTTAGGTATTCAATTTTTTTATGTTGTACTTGATGATGATACACTTAAGTGATATACATATTATTATTCATGTCGGTACTTTTTTTATGTTGTACTAATTTCATTTATTCTTTGTCATGGAAGGTGTTGAAAGATGGTGGGCGCTGGTCGGGAGCGCGCCGAGGCCCCTTCTTCGTCGGCGCGTGGTGCGAGGTCTTCCATTCCACACGCACCTCTCCGCCGAGCGTTGCTGGACAGTATGGCGACACCGCCGGGCCCTTCTTCGTCGACCGCGGTGCCCAGCAGGGGACGAGGTAAGAAGAAGAGAGGAGTTGGAGCACATGGTCGCGGGAGAGGAGGTAGGGTGACTCGTACGACGCCTTCCTCGCCACCGCCCCTAGTTGTTTCACCCGAGCACGTGACTGCTAGGGTGGACTAGTCTGAGGAGGAGGCTGCACGGACTCCGGTCCACGAGCCTCCGGTCCACGAGCCTTCAGCCCACGAGCCTCTGGTCGACGGGCCTTCGGCCCACGAGACTTGGGCCCACGAGACCCGGAGGAGCACACGTCTGGATGGGGTACCTGGCCGGGTCAGCCTGAGCATGGCGGGGAGCCGAGTGGCCATGTTGATGATGGCGGGGAGCCGACTGATGAGGAGGGGGAGGAGGGGGGCAACGTCTACCAGCGTGGTGCTACACGGCTCCCGTCCGTGCCGGTGACCCACGAGTAGAGGTGGTTGATTTTCCCTGATGGGGAGAGGTACGTAAGTGCATTTAATATTTTTGTACCTTCTGCGTTCTCGTTTCTTCAAATAACTAATGCGTTGGCCTTGTCATGCTGCAGGGGTTGGGACCACCATCATAGTGTCCGCCGGCCCAACTCCGTCCTTGGAGTTCTTTGCCGGCAAAACTTCCCGGGGTTTGTCACATTGCCTGGTGAGGGTCGGCTTCCAGAGCTTGGATTGAGCTGGGAGCACTACGTGGCTGCCCCGGCCCCGCCGGATGAGATTATTGACGGTGTCGTGTGCGACACAAGGGCAGACATGGTGATCAGAAAGTTCTGGGTAATTTCTCCTTTACACATTTAAAAATCTTCAACTAGCTAGTTATTAATTGTACTAATCAATATTGTCTCATTTGATTGCAGACATTCTACAGGTGTGAGGAGGGATACGAGGAGGACGCGGCACATGTTATCGAGAACTTCTGCAAGCGCCTACTCCAGAACTTACGGCACAAGCCTCGGGTGCAGGCTGTTCGAGACTACTACGCCTTGCGTGGTATCAAGAAGACCAAGCCAGCGTGCCGCGATAAGTTCCTGAGTAAGGAGCAGTACATGAAGGTAATTCTTAAGGCCTTCTCTACTTAAGTTCCTTCATTTAGTAATTCTTAGCCGTAGCGCTCAAGTTTCTATTTGCTAACTTAGGCGCCTCCGAGATGGTGTGCGGATCGGATGGATTGTTGGGAGGTGTTGGTCGATGAGTGGTGCTCAAAACAATGGCTAGCCCTCCACAACGAGGCCAAGGACAAACGTGCCCAAATGGAAGGTGTGCCACACCATCAAGGCAGCTCCAACTTATATCAGTTCGGGCGCAACTGGGTATGTGGTTTGCTTCATGATTCATGCAATTCATTCATCATGCTAGCTTGAGCCCTTTAATTACTAATTTTCATTGTTTCTCTCTTTCAGGCACGCTACAATAAGGCGGATAAGATGCCAGAGGTGTACGACCTGTATGCCATGGCCCACACTGCCTCTTTCAAGAAAGTCAAGGCTTTCTCTCAGTCTGACCTTGATGATGCAAACAACTTCATCAACATCTCCTCCCACAACAAGCTCGTGAGATATAGAGATGAGGGGAAGGCGAGGAAAGGGGAGGACTTCAACCCGAGCCAGGGTCCCATTGATCCAGAGCTGGTGATGATATCTGGTGGCGGGAGGTCCCATGGCTCCATAGCCATTGGAGATGGACTTATCCGTTGTCCTAGCACTCTCCCGGAGATCAAGGCGCGCCAGTCGAGCTCCGCTCCTGAGATAAGGCCTCGTGAACGGCCAGTGCAACTCGCCATCAAGGTTAGTGATACGTACTCAGTTATCTTTCTCCATTAATTACATTGTGTGCGCTTCCATCAATGATTACAAATGGTCATGTGAGTGGTGTTGCAGGCTGCTATACAGAGTGAGAGAGATAGAATGGAGAAACTTCTAGCGGAGGCGGCGGAGAGGCAGCGGGAGTTGGAGGAGAGGACGACAAAGATGATGGAGGAGGAGAGGGCACGGAATGAAATGCAGGCAAGGGCCATGTACGAGCTCCTTGTGGTAAGTTTCTTCTATAGATTAGCCAAAACATTCATGTAGTATTTGTCTCATTACTAACTAGTATGACTGAGTCGTCAAAACCAAATGTGCAGTCTGTGTGCGAGAAGACAGGTCAGACCGCTCCGCCGATGCCAGTGATTGCTCCTGGGACCACGATGAGTTTTATTTGAATGGACATTACTTGCTAGTCTTAACATTTGAGTGTCATCATGCTAACAAGACATTGGAAATGATCTTTGGTGCAGCGTAACTCCAGACAAGCATCGCACGATCCTTCTCCATCTACCGACACGAGCCACCCCGCTCCTACACCTCCTGGATCTTGGTAAGTTTATCTAGTGTTTTGCTTAACACATGCATAAAGACCTAGACTTAGCTTT
Organism: Triticum dicoccoides; assembly: GCF_002162155.2. NCBI lineage: Eukaryota > Viridiplantae > Streptophyta > Magnoliopsida > Poales > Poaceae > Triticum > Triticum dicoccoides. The sequence continues at coordinate 617,671,300 of NC_041390.1, read as the reverse complement.
ATTTCCTCCAATGCTTACCATAATGACCTAGACTTAGCTTCTTCTCCTCCAAAATGACTTAATAAGCTTACTGACCTCCAAAACCATCCATTTTACCTAAGTTAGCTCTAAAACGATCTGTACTTAGCTTACTTATGTCAAAAATTGCATAATTAGCTTAGTTAGCTCATAGACGATCCATTTTACGTAAGTTAGCTCTAAAATGACCCATTCTACCTAGGTTAGCTTATAAATGATCCAGTTCATCCAAGTTAGCTCAAAAATGACCCATTTTACCTAGATTAGCTCCTAAATGATCCATTTTACCTACGTTAGCTTTAAAATGACCCATTTCACCTAGGTTAACTCCAAAATGACCCATCTTACCTAGGTTATCTCATAAACGATCCATTTCAACTAATTTAGCTCATAAACGATCCATTTCACCAAGTTAGCTAAAAAATGATCCATTTCACCTAAATTAGCTCTTAAATGATCCATTTCACCTAAGTTAGCTCAAAAAGATCCATTTCAACTAAATTAGCTCATAAATGATCCATTTCACCTAAGTTAGCTCAAAAACGATCCATTTCAACTAAGTTAGCTCATAAATGATCCATTTCACCTAAGTTAGCTCAAAAACGATCCATTTCACCTTAGTTACCTCAAAAACGATCCATTTGACCTTAGTTAGCTCATAAACGACCCATTTCAACTAAGTTACCTCATAAATGATCCATTTCACCTTAGCTAGCTCATAAACGACCCATTTCAACTTAGTTAGCTCATAAATGATCCATTTCACCTTAGCTAGCTCATAAACGACCCATTCCAACTTAGTTAGCTCATATATGATCCATTTCACGTAAGTTAGCTCATAAATGACATACTCTTCTTGTTCTAGTCTTCTTCTTGTTCTACTCTTCTTGTTCTAGTCTTCTTCTTGTTCTACTCTTCTTCTTGTTCTACTCTTCTTGTTCTAACTTTCTTATTTTTCATTTTGCAGATTTCATTCACTTGACGAAAGCTTGCATAGATGGAGTGCTCCTTATTATCCCTTTCTCTGTTTCTTTTGTATCGTTGAACTATGCATGTATCGTTGGATGAAACTATTGTAATATATATGGTTGGATGCCTCTATGTTGAACTTGTTATGTATGATGGAACTATGCATGTAATATATATGGTTGGATGATGAAGTTATGTGTTGGATATCTTATATGTTTGCTCTGTAATGGCCTTTTGAAATATATCTATATATGTCATATAATATTGTGATGAAAATTGTTGGATTTAATAAAAAACAGATAAAAGAGCCAATAAGCAGGCTATTTGTCGTCTGCCACCGACGGCAACGGGATCTTTGCCGTCCGCCGCGGACGGCAAAGAAGACACATGGCATCCAGCTGTCTTCCTGGGAGCTGACCCATTTGGTCAGTTTGCCTACAGTGGCAGACGGCAAAGACTTTGCCATCAGTGGTAGACGGCAAAGAACCTGCCATGTAGTGACGTGTAGATGACATCATACGGCGGACAGCAAAGACACTAGAAATTTTGCCGTCAGCGGCGGACGGCAAAGGCCTGCCGTTAGCCACTTAACGGACTGACAGCGCAATTATTGCCATCCGCTCTCTTTGCCGTCTGCCGCAGACGGCAAAGGGCCTTTGCCGTCAGCCGCCATGAAGCAGACGACAAAGTAGCTGTTTACCGTAGCCTACTTTGCCAGAGCCTTTTGCCGTCCACGGCTGACGGCAAAGGCCTTTGCCGTCCGCCGTTCATGCCTTTGCCGTCCGCCGTGGCAGACGGCAAAATAGCTGATTCCTGTAGTGTTTGGTGCATTAATTCCGCATCATAACAGTTGGTGTATCATTCCACCCGGGCAGAATAGTACAAGTGTTCACCGCCTACAAACCCTCCTTAACAAGATCATTCCCTAACACTACTAGGAAAAATGTTACTAGCAGTGCGGGTAAAATGGCTATTAGCAGCGCGAGTACCCGCTCTACTAGTATCGCGCTACAGCTAATAGTTAGTAGTAATGTGGGTTAAACCCGTGCTACTACTAACTTTGTTAGTAGTAGCGTGTGCCACCCACGCTACTGCTATTTCGTACCCGCGCCACTACTAACGAAATAGTAGTAGCGTGTCCATACTACCAACGCTACTAGTATCCTAAAAACTAGTAGCAGGTAGTTTTTTCCCACGCCACTACTAACTAATTTATAATTAAAAAATAAAATCCACCAATTCCATTTTATGCATACAGTTCCCAGTAAACACAATAGTGAGCATTGCTGGGCTCCTATTTCATGGTTAACCGGAAACCAAAGGAAATAAATCAGCCAAAAAACCTCATTATGCATTGCTACTCACAAATGACCACTTCAAAGAACATGCAAGTATCTATGTCATTAACAATTGCAAACATAAGTTTCTTTTTACTACAGTTTTTGTATGTACTATCACAAAGTTCCTCATTCTGTTCTCACTCAATAATAAGAAAAATGAAAAGAAAAGATAGAGATAATCTGCCACAATTGCACTTCGGTGTCATGGATTCAGGCTGCCGCTTCAACATCTTATTATCCTACAGCACTCTGTCGCTATCTTCTACCTATGAATAAAAACAGATCTTACTTGTCAGAGAAGCAAATGTGAAACCTTATTACAACATGTATGCTAAGCCGCTAACCCATAGAGACAGCTAGAACAAATGTGAAAACTTTCCATGTTGCCGGGATATGAGCACCCCTCAAAACATCAATTAGCAAGTACTTGACACATACAAACTTGTACAGAAAAAATAACACTTCCGTATTTAATTGGCTTCAAAGATTGCAAGGAAGGCATACTGATGAGCTGCAATGCAATCTTCAATGTTCAATACTTGTATACGCTATGCTCCTGTGGTGCAACCCCTAGCTCATGTGGCTTCACAAAATCTACATTGCATAGGACATTTTTTAGCAAAGGGTGAAACTGTATACATATACATCTCAAATCATATGTAGTATGTGTCTAGTCATCCTACGATTGCCCTAGCTCAGAACTGTATTTCTTATAAAAACTTTAGACATGTTCAGGAAACACATGTAGTTAACGACAAGTGTACATATCACCCATTTTATAGGTTCAAAGACAGATAACAAAAATTAACTAGACAAAGTTAGAGGATAGTGAAGCTTAAAGCTGTAGTAAGAAATATTAGATATACACATTTTGAAAATCAACCTCGGTGGAACAACATAAGATTGCATTTAGATTTCCGAATTAAACATAGGCATATCTCATAGTTTAAAATAAAGGCACTCAACAGAAAAGTGCATAAAAGATTTCAAAATAACTCAACAAGATGCTTCAGCTAGCATCATAAGAGGGGATGTACATGTATAAAAATTAAGAGACCAAAGACCAAAGACCTTGTTGCGCTGTGCAGTCTCTTTTTCTTCTCTCTGCAAGAATTTGTGTCGTCTCCTTGAGCTGTGCAGCGTAGCATGCAACCTATTGTTGCTGAACCTGTGATGTTGCTGAACAAAGGAATATGCTTCTTTAGCTGATCATTTATTCCCGCATAAGCTGGAAATTTGGTTTGGTGGAACTTGACTTGCACAAATGTCTGAACCTAACCTCATATGGAGTACTACATGAAGGAAATATGCCCTAGAGGCAATAATAAAGTTATTATTTATTTCCTTATTTCATGATAAATGTTTATTATTCATGCTAGAATTGTATTAACCAGAAACATAATACATGTGTGAATACATAGAGAAACAGAGTGTCACTAGTATGCCTCTACTTGACTAGCTCGTTAATCGAAGATGGTTGAGTTTCCTAGCCATGGACATGAGTTGTCATTTGATTAACGGGATCACATCATTAGGGGAATGATGTGATTGACTCGACCCATTCCATTAGCTTAGCACTTGATCGTTTAGTATGTTGCTATTGCTTTCTTCATGACTTATACATGTTCCTATGACTATGAGATTATGCAACTCCCGTTTACCGGAGGAACACTTTGTGTGCTACCAAACGTCATAACGTAACTGGGTGATTATAAAGGTGCTCTACAGGTGTCTCCGAAGGTACTTGTTGGGTTGGCGTATTTCGAGATTAAGACTTGTCACTCTGATTGTCAGAGAGGTATCTCTGGGCCCACTCGGTAATGCACATCACTATAAGCTATGCAAGCATTGTAACTAATGAGTTAGTTACGGGATGATGTATTATGGAACGAGTAAAGAGACTTGCCGGTAACGAGATTGAACTAGGTATTGAGATACCGATGATCGAATCTCGGGCAAGTAACATACCGATGACAAAGGGAACAACGTATGTTGTTATGCGGTTTGACCGATAAAGATCTTCGTAGAATATGTGGGAGCCAATATGAACATCTAGGTTCCGCTATTGGTTATTGGCCGGAGACGTGTCTCGGTCATGTCTACATACTTCTCAAACCCGTAGGGTCCGCACGCTTAAAGTTTTGGTGACGATTGTATTATGAGTTTATGTGATTTGATGTACCAAAGGTAGTTCGGAGTCCCGGATGAGATCGGGGACATGACGAGGAGTCTCGAAATGGTCGAGACATAAAGATCGATATATTGGACGACTATATTCGGACATCGGAAAGGATCCGAGTGATTCGGGTATTTTCGAAGTACCGGGGAGTTACGGGAATTCACCGGGAGAAGTATTGGGCTTTATTGGGCCATACGGGAATAGAGGAGAGAGGCCAAAAGGAAGGAGGGGCGCGCCCCCCTCTGGTCCGAATTGGACAAGGGGTGCAGTCCCCTTTTCCTTCTCCCTCTCCCCCTCTTTCCTTCTCTCCTACTTCGGAAAGGAAAGGGGAATCCTACTAGGACTTGGGAGTCCTAGTAGGACTCCCCACACTTGGCGCGCCCCCTCTAGGGCCGGCCTCTCCCTCCCTCCTTTATATACGGGGGCAGGGGGGCACCTCTATACACAAAAATTGATCTCTTGATCTCTTAGCCGTGTGCGGTGCCCCCTCCACCATAATCCACCTCGATCATATCGTAGTAGTGCTTAGGCGAAGCCCTGCATCGGTAGCATCATAATCACCGTATCCACGCCGTCGTGCTGACGGAACTCTCCCGCGAAGCTCTGCTGGATCGGAGTTCGTGGGACGCCATCGAGCTGAACGTGTGCTGAACTCGGAGGTGCCATGTGTTCGGTACTTGGATCGGTCGGATCGTGAAGACGTATGACTACATCAACCGCGTTGTGCTAACACTTCCGCTTTCAGTCTACGAGGGTACGTGGACACACTCTCCCCTCTCGTTGCTATGCATCACCATGATCCTGTGTGTGCGTAGGATTTTTTTTGAAATTACTACGTTCCCCAACAGTGGCATCCGAGCCTGGTTTTATGCGTAGATGTTATATGCACGAGTAGAACACAAGTGAGTTGTGGGCGATACAAGTCATACTGCTTACCAGCATGTCACAAGTTGGTTAGGCGGTATTGTTGGATGAAGCGGCCCGGACCGACATTACACGTACGCTTACGCAAGACTGGTTCTACCGACATGCTTTGCACACAGGTGGCTGGCGGGTGTCAGTTTCTCCAACTTTAGTTGAACCGAGTGTGGCTACGCCCGGTCCTTCTAAAGGTTAAAACAACACTAACTTGATGAAATATCGTTGTGGTTTTGATGCGTAGGTAAGAACGGTTCTTGCTCAGCCCGTAGCAGCCACATAAAACTTGCAACAACAAAGTAGAGGACGTCTAACTTGTTTTTGCAGGGCATGTTGTGATGTGATATGGTCAAGGCATGATGCCATATTTTATTGTATGAGATGATCATGTTTTGTAACCGAGTTATCAGCAACTGGCAGGAGCCATATGGTTGTCGCTTTATTGTATGCAATGCAATCGCCCTGTAATTGCTTTACTTTATCACTAAGCGGTAGCGATAGTTGTAGAAGCAATAGTTGGCTAGACGACAACGATGCTACGATGGAGATCAAGGTGTCGCGCTGGTGATGATGGTGATCATGATAATGCTTCGGAGATGGAGATCACAAGCACAAGATGATGATGGCCATATCATATCACTTATATTGATTGCATGTGATGTTTATCTTTTATGCATCTTATTTTGCTTTGATTGACGGTAGCATTATAAGATAATCTCTCACTAAATTTCAAGATAAAAGTGTTCTCCCTGAGTATGCACCGTTGCTAAAGTTCGTCGTGCCGAGACACCACGTGATGATGGGGTGTGATAAGCTCTACGTTCATCTACAACAGGTGCAAGCCAGTTTTGCACACGCAGAATACTCGGGTTAAACATAGTGGTGTTCACCATATGCAGATATGGCCTCGAAACACTGAGACCGAAAGGTCGAGCGTGAATCATATAGTAGATATGATCAACATAGTGGTGTTCACCATTGAAAACTACTCCATCTCACGTGATGATCGGTTATGGTTTAGTTGATATGGATCATGTGATCACTTAGATGATTAGAGGGATGTCTATCTAAGTGGGAGTTCTTAAGTAATATGATTAATTGAACTTTAATTTATCATGAACTTAGTCCTGGTAGTATTAGCATATCTATGTTGTAGATCAATAGCTCGCGTTTAGCTCCCCTGTTTTATTTTTGATATGTTCCTAGAGAAAACTAAGTTGAAAGATGTTAGTAGAAATGATGCGGATTGGATCCGTGATCTGAGGATTATCCTCATTGCTGCACAGAAGAATTATGTCCATGATGCACCGCTAGGTGACAGACCTATTGCAGGAGCAGATGCAGACGTTATGAATGTTTGACTAAGCTCGGTATAATAACTACTTGATAGTTTAGTGCACCATGCTTTACGGCTTAGAACCAAGACTTCAAAAAAAATTTGAACGCCACGGAGCATATAAGATGTTCCAAGAGTTGAAATTGGTATTTCATACTCATGCCTGTGTCGAGAGGTATGAGACCTCTGACAGTACTTTGCCTACAAGATGGAGGAGAATTGCTCAGCTAGTGAGCATGTGCTCAGAATGTCTAAGTACTACAATCACTTGAATCAAGTGGGAGTTAATCTTCCAGATAAGATAGTGATTGACAGAGCTCTCTAGTCACTATCACAAAGTTACTAGAACTTCGTGATGAACTATAATATGCAAGGGATAACAGAAACGATTCCCAAGCTCTTCGTGATGCTGAAATCGACGAAGGTAGAAATCAAGAAAAGCATCAAGTGTTGATGGTTGACAAGACCACTAGTTTCAAGAAAATGGGCAAAGGGAAGAAGGGGAACTTCAAGAAGAACGGCAAGCAAGTTGCTACTCAAGTGAAGAAGCCCAAGTCTGGACCTAAGCCTGAAACTAAGTGCTTCTACTTCAAAGGGACTGGTCACTGGAAGCGGAACTATCCCAAGTATTTGGTGGATAAGAAGGGTGGCAAAGTAGACAAAGGTATATTTAATATACATGTTATTGATGTGTACTTTACTAGTGTTTATAGCAACCCCTCAGTATTTGATACTAGTTCAGTTGCTAAAGATTAGTAACTCGAAACGGGAGTTGCAGAATGAACAGAGACTAGTTAAGGGTGAAGTGACGATGTGTGTTGGAAGTGGTTCGAAGATTGACATGATCATCATCGCACACTCCCTATACTTTCGGGATTAGTGTGGAACCTAAATAAGTGCTATTTGGTGTTTGCGTTGAGTATGAATATGATTTGATCATGTTTATTGCAATACGGTTATTCATTTAAGTTAGAGAATAATTATTGTTCTGTTTACATGCATAAAATCTTATATGGTTACACACCCAATGAAAATGGTTCATTGGATCTCGATCATAGTGATACACATATTCATAATATTAAAGTCAAAAGATGCAAAGTTAATAATGATAGTGCAACTTATTTGTGGCACTACCGTTTAGGTCATATTGGTGTAAAGCGCATGAAGAAACTCCATGCTGATGGGATTTTTGAATCATTTGATGCTTGCGAACCATGCCTCTTGGGCAAGATGACTAAAACGCCGTTCTCCAGAACAATGGAGCGAGCAACAGATTTGTTGGAAATCATACATACTGATGTATATGGTCCGATGAATATTGAGGCTCGCGGCGGGTATCGTTATTTTCTGACCTTCACAGATGATTTGAGCAGATATGGGTATATCTACTTGATGAAACATAAGTCTAAAACATTTGAAAAGTTCATATAATTTCAGAGTGAAGTGGAAAATCATCGTAATAACAAGAAAATAAAGTTTTTATGATCTGATCGTGGAGGAGAATATTTGAGTTATGAGTTTGGTCTTCAATTAAAACAATGTGGAATAGTTTCACAAACTCATGCCACCCGGAACACCACAGCGTAATGGTGTGTCCGAACGTCATAACCGTACTTTATTGGATATATAGTGCAATCTATGATGTTTCCTACCAATTTACCACTATCGTTTTTGTGGTTATGCATTAGAGACGGCTGCATTCACGTTAAATAGGGCACCATCTAAATCCGTTGAGACGACACCATAGGAACTGTGGTTTGGCAAGAAACCAAAGATGTCGTTTCTTAAAGTTTGGGGTTGCGATGCTTATGTGAAAAACTTTCATCCTGATAAGCTCAAACCCAAATCGGAGAAATGTATCTTCATAGGATAGCCAAAGGAGACTGTTGGGTACACCTTCTATCACAGATCAGAAGGCAAGATATTCGTTGCTAAGAATAGATCCTTTCTAGAGAAGGAGTTTCTCTCGAAAGAAGTGAGTGGGAGGAAAGTAGAACTTGATGAGGTAACTGTACCTGCTCCCTTATTGGAAAGTAGTTCATCACAGAAACCAGTTCCCGTGACACCTACACCAGTTAGTAAGGAAGCTAATGATGATGATCACGAAACTTTAGATCAAGTTACTACCGAACCTTGTAGGTCAACCAGAGTAAGATCCGCACCAGAGTGGTACGATAATCCTGTTCTGGAGGTCATGTTACTTGACCATTACGAACCTACGAACTATGAGGAAGCGATGATGAGCCCAGATTCCGCAAAATGGCTTGAGGCCATGAAATCTGAGATGGGATGCATGTATGAGAACAAAGTAAGGACTTTGATTGACTTGCCCAATGGTTGGCGAGCCATTGAGATTAAATGTATCTTCAAGAGGAAGACGGGCGCTGATAGTAGTGTTACTATCTACAAAGCTAGAATTGTCGCAAAAGTTTTTCGACAAGTTCAAGGTGTTGACTACGATGAGAGTTTCTCACTCGTATCTATGCTTAAGTCTGTCCGAATCATGTTAGCAATTGCGGCATTTTATGAAATTTGGAAAATGGATGTAAAGACTGCATTCCTGAATGGATTTCTGGAAGAAGAGTTGTATATGATGCAACCTAAAGGTTTTGTCAATCCTAAATGTGCTAACAAAATATGCAAGCTCCAGCGATCCATCTATGGACTGGTGCAAGCATCTCGGAGTTGGAATATACGCTTTGATAAGTTGATTAAAGCATATAGTTTTATAGAGACTTGTGGTGAATCCTGTATTTACAAGAAAGTGAGTGGGAGCATTACAACATTTCTGATAAGTATATGTGAATGACATATTGTTGATCGGAAATAATGTAGAATTATTTTGCAAAGCATAAAGGAGTGTTTGAAAGGAGTTTTTCAAAGAAAGACCTCGGTGAAGCTGCTTACATATTGAGCATCAAGATCTATAGAGATAGATCAAGACGCTTGATAAGTTTTTTTCAATGAGTACATAACTTGACAAGATTTTGAAGTAGTTCAAAATGGAAATAGTCAAAGAAAGAGTTCTTGCTTGTGTTACAAGGTGTGAAGTTGAGTAAGACTCAAAGGCCGACCACGACAGAAGATAAAAAGAGAATGAAAGTCATTCCCTATGCCTCAGCCATAGGTTCTATAAACTATGCCATGCTGTGTACCAGATCTATTGTATACCCTACACTGATTTTGGAAGGGGAGCACAATAGTGATCTAGGAGTAGATCACTGGACAGCGGTCAAAATTATCGTCATACTACTAGGGAAAACCCTAGCAGTAGCGCTATTTTGTGCTCACTAGTAGCGCGGGTAGGTGCGCTACTAATAAGGCGCTACATCTATTGCTTAGCAGTAACGCGTGCCCGCACACTCTACTGCTAGGAAAAATAGCCGCAGTGTTTGTTCACTCCCACGCTACTGCTAATGTAACTACTGGCAGCGTGTTTTCTCTCCATCGCTACTAGTATTCTTTTTTTATTTTTAGTGTATTTATTCTTCATCGTACAAATATTGGTACAATACCAGGTATGAGGTTTACATCATTATGTCCATAACAGTGTGTCAAATGAAGGTGGATTAGGTTCAAGTGGAGGCAATATGTGGTGCATGTCAAAAGTATACTACTAATCCAAACTTGATCTAGTTTGGACTAGTAGTACTTTCGATGTGCACCACATGTTGCCTCCACTTGAATCTAATCCGCCAGCACAAGCTATTTAATCATCATCATAGTCATTACCACCAACAGTATTTATTTAATCACCACTAACACTAGCTAATAATAATCATCATTGTCATTACCACCAACACTAGCTATTTTATCATCATAGTAATAGTGTAGCACATCATCATCCTCAAACTCATTTCTAGCTGGCTAATCACTCCTGCTGCTCTCTCATAGGTAAAATAACATAAAACATGTGTAGCTCTCCTCCTTGATCAAGTTGGAGCATGCAGATGAACCTATCTCCTAATCATGGGTAGCGCATCTGTTTGCTGCCCCCTAGTACTTCTCTGCACTCCCCCATCACATATTTGGTCCAGTCTTGCACTATTAAGCATCCGTTGCTAATCTTGAATGCACTAAAGTAATTTGTAGGATATCTTGGCCGTAAGCTAATAATACTCATGGTACCTTTAGTCTCGATCCCATAAGGCACAACAATCATCGGGAGTCCCTGTTGAAGAACACCGTATGGTAACATACTTAGCAATGAAGTTTAGCTTCAAAAATAATGTATGGAAAAGATGCACTGAGGACAAATAGTAAAAATCTTACCATCCTTCCAAAATAGATGTGACCGTAGTTCATTATGAACACTATTGGTCGCACGTTTTCAGTACTAACATTTCTAAATGCAGGAAGAAAATTTGTCTTGACAGTATCAAGATCCTCAAGCCATGAAACATAATGACTTAGCTCCTCGCAGTTTAATTCAGCCCCGGGACAGTAGTAGGTCGTGTCTACCAAGTGCTGGACATGTTTGCTTGCACCGAAATAAGCTGACAATACAAATTAGTTGTCAACTATTTTTGAATAAACAATATCAAAGACATAAATATGGTTGAGAAACTTACATAATGGTATAACTGGAGGCGTCTGCACATCGACCCAGATGTCGGTATTACCTTCAATATCATCTTCTGGACGAATATCAAAGGTGATAACCATATCAGGCTCAAATGCATAAGTCTTGCATAGTGATCGCCATGTTTTGCATCCAAAATAGGTGTAGTCGTCTGAATTGTATAATTTTACGTTGAAAATATAACCATGCTCGGTCTTCAAGTAAAATTTCTTTTCCTCCATAGTACGACTGAAACCTATCTTATCCAATACAAAAACTCTTGCATGGCAGGGGATACGCTAGTAGAATAGTAAAAAAAGACTTGTCATGCTTAAATTATAAGTTGAAGCAAATGAAGCAAATGTCATGCTTAATTACGAAAAAAAGACTTGTCGTTGTGACTTACTGTATCCACTTAGAAGTTCTCGTCCAGCTTGATGCTGAAGCGCCTATCATCATCTAGGAAGATTCCGTCGCACAGGCCGCGCTCGTCTTTGCAGTATTTGCAAATACCGAAATCCTTTTCGTTGTCAGACATTGCCTATGTTCATAGTTAAAACATCAATTGAAAATCGATCGAAGACAACTACCAGGATACTCAACACACAAATCCGGGGCACTCGATATTTCCTACATATTCTGGCACAAGTCATGCCAAAATTCACGGAAAAATCCGGCATGACCTTTGCTAAAATAGGACATATCGAGCGCCTGAAATTTATCAGAACGGAATGAATCAACACTCCGGCAAAACATAGGCCACTCGGAGGTGTAACCTGCAAACATGACCGGCCACTTGGGCAAGCACATATCCTATTTGAGCAACACAAGATATACATTTCAAAATATCTTATAGGACTCAAATTAGCATGCATTCAATAAGCAAAAGTAAATCATCTCATGCGTCCGTACATCGTCGAATATTATCACTAATACATCCCGAATAGTGTCATACATATAACATCACTAATACAACTAAAACCCTAGCACACGACGGGTATCGGCGCGGGCGGTGGACACCCACAGAGAAGGAACCATCACGGGATCATAGCTCCAGTGAGATCGCTGGAGAACCTGTGCTCCAACGCAAACAAGTAGTGACGGACGTGCGCGTCCTCCTCACTGACACGGTGACGCACCACCTCCACGGGGTCCTCGAGCCTCTAGACCGTCACTGGCCCACGCGACCGCCACCAAAGAAGGTTCGGGTCAACGACAGGCTAGCTCCTCACCAACCTGCGCCTCCCGGTAGGTAGCGCCTCTCAATACCACCCCGGCGGAGCCCAGTCCCGGACATGGCCCATCTGGTCAAGCAGGTGTCGTCCTCCGCCGACTCGATGACGAGGATGCGGGATATGCATCGTCGACGTCGATGCGGGAACAATTGCTTTAACTAAAAAAATAGCAACAAGTTCTTACTAACGAGTTCTATTAATTCAATTAGTTCTTACTAAAAATAAACTTACTATAAATAAAAATAAACTAATACCTAATTAGTACCTAGTTCTTACTAACTAATTAGTACCTAGGAACTACTGCCCTAATTACCATATAAGTAATTAACTAACTAGCACTAAAAATAGCCTAGGGTTCATACTGACCAGAGAAGAGGGATCAGAAGGGGAGAGTGCTTACAGAGGGCGGGGAGAGAGATGGGGTCAGGGGAGATGACCACTACAAGAAATATGTCAACTTGTGACCTTCTGTTAGTGACCCTGGAAGAATTGGTCATAGATCTATGACCATTTCAGACCAATTGGTCAAAAGTTGTTCGGGGGCTCCAAAGCCTAAACTATAACGACCATTTTGGTCACAAAGGTCGTAATTTCCTTACACGAAATGGTCATAAAGCAGATAACACTGGTCTGCTGCCTTATGTCTAGCTGATCATGACCAATATAGATGGTCATAACCTTGTAAATTGTGGTGGGTTGCTATGACTAGGCGCCACCTCATCAGTTTTGCCTATGTGTCATGTCCATGTGGCAGTTTTTGCCCTAGGTTGTGAAGCAACCTATATTTCTGTCATTCCCAAAATCCCCAAAAAAATCTCATAAATTCTTTGGGTCATATCTTCATCAAATATGTAAAAATCCTTCCTTGCCTAGTTCAAAACTAATTCAACAATATTCATTTTCCTATTCTGTTCACGACAGCACTTTATGAAGGAAGTGCTATTTATATATTCTTGATTTCCCTCGGAATTTTTGGGCACTCTTTCCTATCCAAATCATTACCGCATGACAAAATTCAGCTCCACCTGCCTAGCAAATCTTCCTCGGCAAATTTCCAAAGTTTTTGTCCACCTAGAAGCATTGTGAAGGAAGTACCTTTTTTATATATCGAAATGACATGAAATTTATACATTTCCTTCATATGCCCAAATTATCACCCTCATCCAAATTGCAGCTCAGTCAAAACATCTATGTGAGCCTAGGTTCAATTTATATTTTATGGCCAAATTGGCACGTTGCAAAGCAAGTGTTATCTAGACCCCTCCTATTACCCTCAAACTTTTCGGGCGCTCTTCCATACCCAAATCATTGCCACATGATAATATTCAGCTCAATTTTCCTATTAAATCTTTCTTAGGAAATTTTCAAAGTTTCTACCTCGAGAGAAGCTTTGTGAAGTAAGTACTAGCTAGGCTTACGCAAATGATCTGAAAATTTACCAGCGCATGACCATACCTATGTAACTTACTTACACCAATTTTTAGCTCATTTCATTCATCCAATCTCTCTCACTAGTTTTCCCAAGTTTCTGTCCATAGAAGAGAATTGTGAAGGAAGTACCACTTTGGCATTTCCAAATAGTATCCATTTTCTATAGTGGTTTCCTATGCCCAAATAACCATCCTCCACCTAATGCCAGCTCAATCCGTTCATTATTTTGAGCCGAGCTTCAACATTCGTAGTTATGTCCAGTGTGGTAGTTCGCAAAGCAAGTACCACCTAGGCTCCTCCTTTTGAGCTGAAAATTTGTGAAGACGGTCTTCTTAGTAATTGATCATCCTCAGCCAAAACTCACGCCCATTAGCCATGTACATTTCCCGTACCAATAATCAAACACTTGGCTGTTAATTCATGTTTGAGCATCGATCGGTCTCCTCGTGAGAATCTTATGTTGTAATTTTCTTCCTAGCACCAACCTGGGGAGTGCCCAATCCACTAGACATGCCTAGGCCGCCCAGAACGCATGGCAACGCCACGGTCACGCGGTGACCACGCGGCGGGCATGCGAGTTTACGCGCTCTAGAGTTGGGGCCCTCGGCCACTGCCCAAACCTCCATGTATTGCCACCAAACCATGTATTTATGATTAAATAGGTCCTTATGTAACTAGAAATAATTTTTGGAAAAAATAAATAGCAAACTATGAGGCAGCTGCAGTTCAAATTTGACCCGCTTCCTACTGAATCGGTGGAAATTTGTCTTTTTCACGAGAGGTGGATCAAAATTTTTTACACCCAACCATTTTGTCAATTGTGCAATAAATATGGCCTAGTATTTTATAAAAATGATTTGGTCCAATTTTGCAACAATTATTTGGTAGTTCCTTCACAAAAAAACCTCCTTTTGGGCACTCGAAAAATGGAAAATGGTTTTTTCATCCAACGAAAATGAAAACTTCTTTAGGCAACATTGTTTTCCATTCCAATATGCACCCTTGTGCACAATATGAGATCATTTGAACAAACTATGCCATGATGTGGCCATAAGATTGATCATTTCGCTTGAAAGCCATTGACCTTCACACATGATAGCTCATTTCTGAGAACACTTTTTTAAAATAATTATCGTATTACAAGTTTATTATTTTTCTCGGAAACTTAATCACATATAATGAGACAATTCAAAGGTTTTCCAATTTTTTGATTTTTTTTAATTTTTTATGCCCGTTTCAAAATGTGGTCAAAACGGCGGGCTTGACCGTTCCTAGGTAGCGGTTGAATCTTGGAATTTTTTTGGTGTTTCTCTGAGTAAATAGATACTTATGTACCTATAAATGATTTTCGGAAAAAATAAAGAGCAAACTACGAGGTAGCTACAGTTCAAATTTGACCCGCTTCCAACTGAATCGGCAGAAATTTGTCTTTTTCATGAGAGGTGGATCAAAAAAAATTACACCCAACCATTTTGTCAATTGTGCATTAAATATGTCCTAGTATTTTATAAAAATGATTTTGTCCAATTTTGCAACAATTATTTGGTAGTTCCTTCACAAAAAAACCTCCTTTTGGGCACTCGAAAAATGGAAAATGGTTTTTTCGTCCAACGAAAATGAAAACTTCCTTAGGCAACATTGTTTGCCATTCCAATATGCACCATTGTGCACAATATGAGATCATTTGAACAAACTATGCCATGAATGTGGCCATAAGATTGATCATTTGGCTTGAAAGCCATTGACCTTCACACATGATAGCTCATTTCTGAGAACACTTTTTTTAAAATAATTATCGTATTACAAGTTTATTATTTTTCCCGAAAACTTAATCACATATAATGAGACAATGCGAAGGTTTCCCAATTTTTTTATTTTTTTTGAATTTTTTATGCCCGTTTCAAAATGTGGTCAAAACAGCGGGCTTGATCGTTCCTAGGTAGCGGTGGAATCTTGGAATTTTTTTAGTGTTTCTCTGATTAAATAGATACTTATGTACCTATAAATGATTTTTGGAAAAAATAAAGAGCAAACTACGAGGTAGCTACAGTTCAAATTTGACCCGCTTCCAACTGAATCGGCGGAAATTTGTCTTTTTCATGAGAGGTGGATCAAAAACATTTACACCCAACCATTTTGTCAATTGTGCATTAAATATAGCCTAGTATTTTATAAAAATGATTTGGTCCAATTTTGCAACAATTATTTGGTAGTTCCTTCACAAAAAACCTCCTTTTGGGCACTCGAAAAATGGAAAATGGTTTTTTCGTCCAACAAAAATGAAAACTTCCTTAGGCAACATTGTTTGCCATTCCAATATGCACCCTTTTGCACAATATGAGATCATTTGAACAAACTATGCCATGAATGTGGCCATAAGATTGATCATTTGGCTTGAAAGCCATTGACCTTCACACATGATAGCTCATTTCTGAGAACACTTTTTTAAAATAATTATCGTATTACAAGTTTATTATTTTTCCCGGAAACTTAATCACATATAATGAGACAATGCGAAGGTTTTCCAATTTTTTGATTTTTTTTTGAATTTTTTATGCTCATTTCAAAATGTGTTCAAAACGACGGGCTTGACCGTTCCTAGGTAGCGGTTGAATCTTGGAATTTTTTTGGTGTTTCTCTGATTAAATAGATACTTATGTACCTATAAATGATTTTTGGAAAAAATAAAGATCAAACTACGAGGTAGCTACAGTTCAAATTTGACCCGCTTCTAACTGAATCGGCGGGAATTTGTATTTTTCACCAGAGGTGGATAAAAACTTTTTACACCCAACCATTTGGTCAATTATGCATTAAATATGCCCTAGTATTTTAGAAAATTGATTTGGTACAATTTTGCAACAAATATATGGTAGGTCCTTCACAAAAAACTCATTTTGGGCACTCGAAAAAAATGAAAAATGAATTTTTCGTCCAAAGAAAATGAAAACTTCCTTAGGCAACATTGTTTGAATATGCACCCTTGTGCACAATATGAGATCATTTAAACGAACTATGCCATTCCAAATTGCACCCTTGTGCAAAAACACAAGAGAAACAAATAGAAAAACACAACTACATAAGCTTAAAAAAGTATTTGATGTGCTCCACATGTGCTATGATTGTGAATTATAAAATTGATGTGCTCCAAATTTGCAACAAATATTTGCTAGGTTATTTATAAAAATATCATTTTGGACACTCGAAAAATGAGTCTCTTACAAAAAAGCTCATATCTTAGAACAATTTTTTAATGATATTAACAATATTCAAAGTTTGTTATTTTTACTGAAAAGTAGGTCACACTTGGTGACGCAATGCGAAGGTTTTTTATTTCTATATTTTTATAAATTTCTTAGGTCGTCAAATGGCAGACATGATTCAAAATATTATTTTCAATCGATTACGACCAATTTAAATGGTCTTAACATCATCAAAGAGGATACGCTGTTCTGATTGGTCTAAAATCAGCTCACACGGATCATGCCTTAAGCACCGTCGGATGCGCCCCGATCCAACGGCAGCCCACACCCCCCTCGTCGCTCTCACCCAGTATCCCTCTCACCCACGAAACCCTAGTCCGCTTCTCCCAATCGTCGCCGCCGCCTTCTCCCTCCCAGATCCAATCCAAGTCAGAGCCCGTCGGCCACCTCCATCTCCATTCCTGCGCGCGTCGGCCACCTCCCTGCGGCGGAGCTCGACCCCGTCAGTCTCCCCTGAAACGAAACCCACCGCCGCCGCCTTTGTCTCCCCAACCAACCACAACCCACCGGCAACCTCCTCCCACTCTCCCTCTCCCTCTCCGCCGGTGCCCCCTCGCCTCCCCTCCCGTCCTCTTGTCTCCCTACTAGGCCCCAGATCGACTCGGCCTTCTCCTTCTCAGGCCACGACCAGATCCGCTCCGGCATTCCCGCATCAGCGCCGTCATGGACCTTCCTCCTCCTTCTCCACGACCACGCTGCGGCAGAGGAATCCTCCTCCTCCCACCGCCACCGCCACCGCGCCCTCCTCCTTCCACCTCCACTTCCATGCATCCATCCCTTCCTCCCTCCTCAAGCCCAAAACCCTAGCCCGCGGGCGGGCATGTCGACCGAGCTCAGGATCCGTAGGATCCTCTTCTCCTCCAAGAGCAAGAACAGGAACGTCCGCAAGGGTATGCGATGAATCCCTTCTCTTCTTCTGGCCTTCTTCATCTCCGCATCTGATTCGTGCGTGCGGCCGTCTATGCAGTCAGTTTGCTCCCTCCGATCTGCTCTGCTTGTGTGAAGGGGCCCGGCCAAGGAGAAGCTGCTGCTTCAGCTTTTTCCTCCTCCCCGATGTGTGTAGGTGGTAAGCCATCTCCATCTCCCTCCTCCTCTCTCACCCCCATCTCGTCTCTGTAGGCAAGCAGTCTACATGTTAGCAGGCACATGAGTCAATCAAAACACATTTTTGATTCATATATACATGTTCTGAGAGGAGAACGAAGGAATATATCACCGTGTGTGATGCATATTTCCTTCCCAACTGAATTTTGAGGTTGTATTCATTTCCTCGAAGAAATGTTTGAACCTTTTGCTGTAAATTTGTAGATTGATTTTAGTTGTCACAACATTTTCTGTTGCTTGCCTGAATGAAATCGGTAGTCACTATTCAGATAACTGAATAATTAGACACTCTTGTGTGTAGTCTCTGTTGGAAATATATACTGTGCTTGACAGAATGGCAAATGAATAATAATTTGGAAACATTTATTTGCTAGGGATGAAATTGTGGTCCCAATCTCTGATTCACTGCAAATTGTAGTCCTAATCTCTGCAATTGTTTATAAATGGATGAAATTCTAGTGTATCAGTACAATAATCTCTTAAGGTTGCTTACATTTTGGTTAAGAGCACGGACGACATCCGATGTTCAGACCATAAATTGACTACTGTGTAACATTATGGTCGATGCCTTTTCTTTTCTAATCATCCCTAGTTCCATTATATAAGAATGAAACCAGAGTAGTACAAAGTCCAGCTAAATTAGTTACTATGAAGCATTATCGAATGTTGTTCTTCCCTGCTCTTACTGGCGTCCTTTTAATTCCATATGTGTTTTTGTAGTTGAAGGAGTTCAATCTGGGCAGCCGGAGGCATACGAGTTCTAGGACATGCGTCGCCCATCATTGACCTACAGGTCATCAAGAACGCCTGGGACGACAAGAGCTACCTCCTCATGCAGGTACCAATACAACTTCATACATGCGCATGCATTGGTTAATCTGCAGATTGATTGATCAGCAATGGCGCGGCGTTTTCTGCAGAGCACGTCCAAGATGGCGAGCAGGACGAGGTACTGCATGGGGAGGATCAAGTCTTTCATTGTCCCCCTCGCCAACTACTCCCTCGACAGCACCACCTCTCCAGGTACATGTATACCAAGCAGAGTATGCAAGTACTTGTACACCGTACCGCGTATGCAGCTTCCAGAGTAATTTCCTTGTTTCCACGTCTGCTTGCTGTGTCCCAAGTATACACGTTTATTCTAGTTATATGCTTGCAAGGTTAGATCATAGTCTGATAGTTTGTTTGCACAGTATGCTGTCATTTAGCTGCAGTTAATCAGCTTATGTACTAGGCGTTCCTGAAACCTTAGGCCATAAGCAACGAGTGACATGATGATGTATCCCTCCTACATCCTAGCTCTCTATGGAGTAGGGCTGTTGTTCCACCGTTGCGAGCTAACTTGATGTGTTCTGTTTTGGAGTATGTAATGTTACTCTCTTTTTGGCCAGCTGGGTGCTTTTCTAGTTCAACATAACATCTTTGGCTTGAGTTCTCTTTTCATTATTTGTATAATTGAAAATTGGAAATTCTGCCCTCTGCCATTTTGGACCCTGGTGATTCACTGGGAATTTTCCATGCCCCTTGGAATCTAACACGTCCTTCTCCACATCTTAAACTAACAAGCATGGGTTATGAGTTTAGCTATGAAGTTCTTTTTGTTTGTCGTGTGTTGTAAAATTCCTGGTTGTTTATTCCTGTTGGCTAAGTATATGGTATGACAATTTTTGTAGGTGAACGTTCTGAAGACCAAGAAGACCTACTGCAAGAACAAGGAGTGCAAGAAGCACACCCTCCACAAGGTTACCTAGTACAAGAAAGGCAAGGATAGCCTTTCTGCATGTTTATTTGGATCCACTGAACCTTTGCACGGCTAATCTCTCAAGTTTGTATATACATAGACAAGTTTTTTGAAAGTGTGACTCCATAGTATTGAGAAGTAATCATGTTTCCTTTAGTTTTCTGATGTGAAAGTTTCTTGAAAGTAGAGCTTTTCTTAACTAATCAAGAACTCGACTCTTTTCCCCTGATATCGTCGTTACCCAGTCCAAGTCGGTTTGTGCTTGTAATAACGGAGTATTTGTACTTGTTTACAATGTTTTTAGGCACTGGTACGAAAGCTGCCCTTGATACGAACATAGTATACCACAGTATATATACTACCAAATATAATTCAGCATCTTGTTTTCGTCAATTGATGTGTTCCTGCTTCCTGTTGTCAAGCCCAAACCCACCGAATTACCTAGTATCTCCGTTCGTCTCTTCATATCGAAGCTCATCAAACTTGTCAGCTCTATGCTTTCATCTTGATTTGTACATCATCCTGAAATATATAATCATGCTTTCATTCTGATTTGTACACCATCCTGGATGGTCTGCCCAAACGATGCTCATAGCGTTTCTGTTAGCCTGCGTTATAACTCTTTTTTTTATTTAAAGAACAACCAAGTGGCACAGTGGTTCTACTTCTCATAAATTGACAGAAAGGTTCTAGCATGTTTTCATTTGCAAGTAAAACTCGACCTTCTTTTAGTTGAGTGAATATGTTTCATATATGGAACGTTTTACAGTACATTTCTTTCCTTCTAAATGTGAATTCATGTACATCATCAAGCATTTCACATTTGCTGTAGCACTATGTAATGGTGTACTTCTTTTAGAAATTCTGCTCCTTACATTTATAAATTCTACATATGGTTTCTCATCACTTGGTATATATATAGCACGTTTTGGGCAACAAATTATTCAGTGTTCTATGTTTAAGCTTTCAACCTTGAAATCACATATTTGTTTGGGCATGTGCTATATGTACCATTTTAGAAGTAGTCCACATATTTCTGTCCTGCTATAGTCTTTTTTAAACTTCTTATGAGATTGAAGTATTCGTTCTGATTTCTAGTTTGCTGATTGTTGTAGACAGATGTTTGAAACCTCTTAACCGTGGACGACAACTACTTGATAGAAGGACCATCATCACCCATCAGGTACGCCATTGAGGTAATTCACCAGTCCCTCCAGCACCAACTATCTATTTTCTCTAGTATGCTTAGGTTTTTCATGCTGTTGTGGTAGCCCCATTGCTGTTGCATTGAATCTCATACCACCACTGGTGTGCTTGTGGCTTGATGTGTTGTGATCTTCATCTGTGTAGGTTTTGTTTGATGATATGCTTAGATTATGATCATAAGCATGGTGGTTTGATGATGCTGAGGCCAGCTGTTAAACCATGATATAGTTGCTGGAACTGAGCTTAATATTCATGTGTGTATGTGTGTGTGTGTCGAGTAAAGTTGTGGTTTGTGTTGCTCCTTTATAACGTGATGAAACAAAGAATGTCCTTTACTCCTTTTTTGAATGGAATGTTCATAATATATTGTCTCCAGTTTTTCTAATTTTTATTAGCTGATTCATGTAACAGGGCGTCCGTGGAAGGCCCAGTCCTGACTCTCCAGTGAGCCGTCATTTGATCGCTATTGAAGGAGCTACATGTAGAAGAAGAAAATACTTGTAGAGCTTGTAACTGATTCCCATAGTTGTAGAGCTTGTATCAACTAAGCTTGTATTATGTGTAACTTGTAGAACTTGGAAATGCTACAGCTTGTAGGACATGTCATTTGTAGAGCTTGTAAATAAGCTTGTATATGCTACAACTTGTAGGACGTGTCATTTGTAGAGCTTGTATTGAATCTGGCTATTGTTATTTGAAGTATCTTGTGTGTTTTTTCCTTGCCAATTTAACTACTGGTTATTTTCTTATTGTCAAATTGAAATATGAAGAATCTGGGCCTAATAGCTAGGACCCACTTATCAGAACCTGACAAGTGGGACATGTTTGACTAGTGGACCCATTTTATAAAAAAAATAAAACTGTTGCACAAAAAGGCCATGACCCATGAAATAAAAAGGCCGAATTGTTGGGCTTGGCCCATGAAGTTTGACCAAAAATTGACAGGAAAAAATATATAGAAAGGCTGAATTAATGGGCTCGGCCCATATAAACACCGAATTGGACCGGGCTGAATCTTGTGCCACGTCAGATTGCCACGCTGGATGCCTACGTGGCCTTGGGAGGTTGCTAGTGACCAAAATGCCACAGTAGACGTATTTTGGTCATAAACGTCTATGACCATTCCAGAAGAAAGGTCGCTATAGTCAGTTTATGACGGCCAGCTTTTGACCTTATGTTTTTGGTCACAAAAAGGTCACAAATGGAAATTTGTGACCATTCAGTGACCAATAGTGGTGGTCACAAGTTGACATATTTCTTGTAGTGGGCGACACCGAGACGCGGCGAGGCGGGGTCGGGGGAGACGACGGCGAGGCAGGGTCAGGGGAGACGGCGGCGCGACGGGTCGAGGGAGACGGTGGCGAGGCGGGGTCAGGGGAGACGACGGTGAGGTGGGGTCGGGGGAGACAGCGGTGAGGCGGAGGCGACGAGGAATAGTAGAGGAGAATTGGGGGAGGAAGCAGAGGAGAGGGAATTAGGCCGCACGGGGGGTTAGGTGAAAATAGTTTTAACAGTAGTGTGGGGAGGAAAAACGCGTTGCTGCTAAAATCCATAGTAGTAGCGCTGTTCGTAGAAGGGCGCTACTACTATACCTAGCACGTCGGGAACGGTGTGGCAATTATAGTAGTAGTGCGTTCTATTCCTGCCGCGCTACTGCTAAGCGGGTAACAGTAGCACCGTTCTAGCAGACGCGCTACTGCTAAGTAGCAGTAGTGCCTCATTTTAACAAGCGCTACTGGTAACATTCTGTGTATAAGGTTTTCCCTAGTAGTGTTAGTGTAATAAGGATATGTTTCTCGATTATGGAGGTGACAAAAGGTTCGTCGTAAAGAGTTAAGTCGATGCAAGCTTTGACACCGATCTGGATGACTCTAAGTCTCGATCTAGATACATATTGAAAGTGGGAGCAATTAGCTAGAGTAGCTCCTTGTAGAGCATTGTTGACATAGAAATTTGGAAAAATACACACGGATCTGAATATGGCAGACCCGTTGACTAAACTTCTCTCACAAGTAAAACATGATCACACCTTAGTACTCTTTGGGTGTTAATAACGTAGCGATGTGAACTAGATTATTGACTCTAGTAAACCCTTTGGGTATTGGTCACATGACGATGTGAACTATGGGTGTTAATCACATGGTGATGTGAACTATTGATGTTAAATCACATGGCGATGTGATCTAGATTATTGACTCTAGTGCAAGTGGGAGAGTGAAGGAAATATGCCCTAGAGGCAATAATAAAGTTATTATTTATTTCCTTATTTCATGATAAATGTTTATTATTCATGCTAGAGTTGTATTAACTGGAAACATAATACATGTGTGAATAAATAGACAAACAGAGTGTCACTAGTATGCCTCTACTTGACTAGCTTGTTTATCGAAGATGGTTGAGTTTCCTAGCCATGGACATGAGTTGTCATTTGATTAACGGGATCACATCATTAGGGGAATGATGTGATTGACTTGACCCATTCCATTAGCTTAGCACTTGATCGTTTAGTATATGTTGCTATTGCTTTCTTCATGACTTATACATGTTCCTATGACTATGAGATTATGCAACTCCCGTTTACCGGAGGAACACTTTGTGTGCTACCAAACGTCACAACGTAACTGGGTGATTATAAAGGTGCTCTACAGGTGTCTCCGAAGGTGCTTGTTGGGTTGGCGTATTTCGAGATTAGGATTTGTCACTCCGATTGTCAGAGAGGTATCTCTGGGCCCACTCGGTAATGCACATCACTATAAGCCTTGCAAGCATTGTAACCAATGAGTTAGTTACAAGATGATGTATTACGGAACGAGTAAAGAGACTTGGCGGTAACGAGATTAAACTAGGTATTAAGATACCGACGATCGAATCTCGGGCATGTAACATACCGATGACAAAGGGAACAACGTATGTTGTTATGCGGTTTGACCGATAAAGATCTTCGTAGAATATGTGAGCCAATATGAGCATCCAGGTTCCGCTATCGGTTATTGGCAGGAGACGTGTCTCGGTCATGTCTACATAGTTCTCGAACCCGTAGGGTCCGTACACTTAAAGTTTCAGTGACGATTGTATTATGAGTTTATGTGATTTGATGTACCGAAGGTAGTTCGGAGTCCCGGATGAGATCAGGGACATGACGAGGAGTCTCGAAATGATCGAGACGTAAAGATCGATATATTGGATGACTATATTCGGACATCGGAAAGGTTCC
Source organism: Triticum dicoccoides (assembly GCF_002162155.2). Classification (NCBI taxonomy): domain Eukaryota; kingdom Viridiplantae; phylum Streptophyta; class Magnoliopsida; order Poales; family Poaceae; genus Triticum; species Triticum dicoccoides. The sequence continues at coordinate 617,646,785 of NC_041390.1, read as the reverse complement.
GAGTGATTCGGGTATTTTCGGAGTACCGGGGAGTTACGGGAATTCACCGAGAGAAGTATTGGGCCTTATTGGGCCATACGGGAATAGAGGAGAGAGGCCAAAAGGAAGGTGGCGCGCACCCCCCCCTCTGGTCCAAATTGGACAAGGGGTGCAACCCCCTTTTCCTTCTCTCTCTCCCCCTCTTTTCTTCTCTCCTTCTCCGGAAAGGAAAGGGGAATCCTACTAGGACTTGGGAGTCCTAGTAGGACTCCCCACACTTGGCGCGCCCCCTCTAGGACCGGCCTCTCCTTCCCTCCTTTATATACGGGGAAGGGGGGCACCTCTAGACACAACAATTAATCTCTTGATCTCTTAGCCATGTGCGGTGCCCCCTCCACATAATCCACCTCGATCATATCATAGCGGTGCTTAGACGAAGCCCTGCGTCGGTAGCATCATCATCACCGTCATCACGCCGTCATGCTGACGGAACTCTCCCTCGAAGCTCTGCTGGATCGTAGTTCATGGGACGTCATCGAGTTGAACGTGTGCTGAACTCGGAGGTGCCGTGCGTTCGGTACTTGGATCGGTCTGATCGTGAAGACGTACGACTACATCAACCATGTTGTGCTAACGCTTCCGCTTTCGGTCTACGAGGGTACGTGGACACACTCTCCCCTCTCGTTTCTATGCATCACCATGATCCTGTGTGTGCGTAGGAAATTTTTTGAAATTACTACGTTCCCCAACACTTCACTAGACGTAAAATACAGGTCGGGGATACTTCTTGGCTTTTAAGAGCTTCTAGTAACCAGACCAAGTGAATTTGTCAGATTCAAATGAGCAGTAAATAAAATACAGAGGATTCATCCCACCAAAAAGATCTAAAACTACACAGCATTGCAAAATCATGAACAGAGGAAGAACAGAGCAAAGAATTTACTGTAAGTCAGAGAGAATTCCGACATTTTTCTAGTAACCACACCAAACTGAATTGGTCAAATCAAACAATTGCTAGATACAACGATTCATCCCACCATGCAGATGTAAAACTCCATAGCATATTAATCTTTCCTGCGTGTTTCTGCATTTGTCTAAAAAAGCATTACTGGCTTGACAAAGCTCAACAACATTGGCCCATAAATAACCACTAGAAAGTTGTGCATTCGGCGAGACTTCTCCCTCCCTCTCTAGTTAGCACTTAGCAGCATCCATATGACTACATTACCTAGCACTTAGCAGTATCTACATGGCTACATTACCAATTTACCAAACCAAAGATTGAAAACTATTAATTGTTTAAAGGAAAGCATTTCAACGTCTAAGAGTTAGACTGCTCCCACAGGTCAACATGAAATTGGAAACAACCAGTCAGCCACACTGCTACAAGACTAAAGATACTACAAGTTGATGGAATCCCTCAAATCTGGCATTCATTCATTCTAAAATTCGAATAGTACTAAGACCCAACCTCCATGGTCCAGGAAATGCAAGGGGCGCAAAAATGAACATACATACCGATGTAATTGTACTGCCTCCTCCTTCCTTCGCGCACTTCGGGTCCGAATTTCTGTAGAACAATGAGCACACAGAAATGTCATGATTTCGCGATTCATCACGAGCTCCTCATTACCATAACCATGGATGTACCTTCACCCGCATGAGAGCGTCCACCACCTCACGCTCCAGCGACGCGGCCCTGGAAAAATAAGGTTCAAAGCCAAGCGCCCTCGCCTCAAAATCCGGCCAAAAGTAAGCAGAAGTGGGGGCTGCAAATGGGGGCACCTGGCGATGCGCTTGATCGGGGAGGGGAGAACTTGGCGAGCTCCATGCCCCACTTCACGGCGAGGCGGGCCTCCCGCTTCTTCTCGTTGCAGCTGCCCCTGAGGGGTGCGCCGTCCCGGTCGTCCGGGTCCTCGTCGTCGGAGGGCAGGAGGGCGAGGGGGCGGAGGGCGCGCGTGTGGGCGCGGAGGGACGACGAGCGGGGCGCGACGGAGGAGAGGAGGCGGGCGACAGATGCAGGGAGAAGGAGAGGGAGAGGCTGGGGATCACCGGTGGGGAGGTCGCCGGGGTGGTGGGCGGCGGCGGCATGGGATGGGAGGGAGACGAGGGGTGAATCGGGAGAAGAGAGGAGGTGGAAGGGAGGCCGGCAGTGGAGGGGATCTGGATCGAGGGTTGGGTGTTTTTCCTTTTTTAAGACAAACAGTGGTGGACTGGTGGGTGGAGTGGGACGGTTGGTGGGGTGGATTGGGGGTGGGTGGTGTGGAAATATACTAGTAGCATGGGCATCTGACTTGCACTACAGCTATTCACAAAGTAGTAGCGCAGGTTTATAATCCTCGCTACTACTATGGCATGTCCCCGGGGGGGGGGGGGCACGGCAGAGACCACTTAGTAGTAGCGAGGGTTAAAAACCCGCGCTACTACTATCAACTTAGTAGTAGCGAGGGGTAAAAACCCAGGCTACTAGTAAGTAGCAGTAGCGAGGGGTATAAACCCACGCTACTAGTAAGCGTCTGTGTATAAGCTTTTCCCTAGTAGTGTAACATAGACCAAAATCTCTTATAAAAGATAGCATGCAATTTGTCTGGTCCCGGGGCTTTTAAATCACCAATATCAAAAGAGTCTTCCGAACTTCCTCCACGGAGTAGGGAGCAAGGAGTGCATTATTCATATTAGTTGAAACCGTCCTCTAAACCAATGACAAAGCATCTTGATCAGATTGAAGGACTTCTAAGGTGAAAATGTTTGTAAAATGCCCCTTAATACGATCTTTCAATTCTAAATCTTGCCATCAGAATCATCTATCATCCAATCTTGCATTACCACCCTCATTCTCGTGTGAGTATAAAATTTTATTGAAATCTCCAATAACAACTCACGGATGAGAAGAATGACTATACAAGCTCGTAAAGTGCCAACTCACATTATCATCGTTCATGAACAAAATGTCAATAAAGTGAGAGGGCAAATTACTCAACTTGATTTTATTCTCTTCTGGGAAAAACAAAATAAGGCCACCCGCCTTTCCATCACTCTCTACTAAAAACATGAAATTGAAACCTACTCCATCTGTAAATTAATATAAGATCTTTTCGATCACTACTCGTCAACTTTTATTTTATTTAAATGGGACTCAGAGAGAAAAACTAGCTCTGCTCGAACATGCCCTTGGATCTCCAAGAACTCACGAACTACCGTAGAAGTGAGCATCCACGACAGTTCCAGCTTATTGTTTTCATTTTGCCCGGCGGTCCTCCGGGCTGATACCTTGTCCTCTCCCACTGATTCCCTTCATTGTTCAGCATAGTCCTCCTCTCTTTCCTCTACCTCCTCAGCGACACGAGGGGTCACACCGTCTAACACCCTAAGAGCATCTCCAGCCGTTGGCTGCTACCTCTTGAGCACTACGTTGTTTTTCCTCGAAGAGGAAGGGATGATGCAGCAAAGTAGCGTAAGTATTTCCCTCAGTTTTTGAGAACCAAGGTATCAATCCAGTAGGAGGATACGCGCGAGTCCCTCGCACCTGCACAAAACAAATAAATCCTCGCAACCAACGCGATAAGGGGTTGTCAATCCCTACACGACCACTTACGAGAGTGAGACCTGATAGATATGATAAGATAATATTTTTGGTATTTTTGTGATAAAGATGCAAAGTAAACTAAAAGCAAAGTAAAAAGCAAAGGAAATAACTAAGTAGTAGGAGATTAATATGATGAAGATAGACCCGGGGGTCATAGGTTTCACTAGTGGCTTCTCTCGAGAGCATAAGTATTCTACGGTGGGTGAACAAATTACTGTTGAGTTATTGACAGAATTGAGCATAGTTATGAGAATTCTAGGCATGATCATATATATAGGCATCACGTCCGAGACAAGTAGACCGACTCCTGCCTGCATCTACTACTATTACTCCAGTCATCGACCGCTATCCAACATGCATCTAGAGTATTAAGTTAAAAACAGAGTAACGCCTTAAGCAAGATGACATGATGTAGAGGGATAAACTCATGCAATATAATGAAAACCCCATCTTGTTATCCTCGATGGCAACAATACAATACGTGCCTTGCTGCCCCTACTGTCACTGGGAAAGGACACCGCAAGATGGAACCCAAAGCTAAGCACTTCTCCCATTGCAAGAAAGATCAATCTAGTAGGCCAAACCAAACTGATAATTCGAAGAGACTTGCAAAGATAACCAATCATACATAAAAGAATTCAGAGAATATTCAAATATTGTTCATAGATAGACTTGATCATAAACCCACAATTCATCGGTCTCAACAAACACACCGCAAAAAGAAGATTACATGGAATAGTTCTCCACAAGAGAGGGGGAGAACATTGTATTGAGATCCAAAAAGAGATAAGAAGCCATCTAGCTAATAACTATGGCCCCGCAGGTCTGAGATGAACTACTCACACTTCATCGGAGGGGCTAGGTGTTGATGTAGAAGCCCTCCGTGATCGATGGCCCATCCGGTGGAGCTCCGGAACAGGCCCCAAGATGGGATCTCATGGATATAGAAAGTTACGGTGGTGGAATTAGGGTTTTGGCTCCGTATCTGATCGTTTGGGGGTACGTAGGTATATATAGGAGGAAGGAGTACGTCGGTGGAGCAACAGGGGGCCCACGAGGGTGGAGGGCATGCT
>NC_041390.1:617626477-617641995 GCF_002162155.2 Triticum dicoccoides | reverse complement strand
GGTAGGCGCGCCCCTACCTTGTGGCCTCCTCTTTTGTGTCTTGACGTAGGGTCCAAGTCTCCTGGCTCTTGTTCGTTGAGAAAATCACGTTCCCGAAGGTTTCATTCCGTTTGGACTCCGTTTGATATTCCTTTTCTTTGAAACCCTAAAACAGGCAAAATACAACAATTCTGGGCTGGGCCTCCAGTTAATAGGTTAGTCCCAAAAATAATATAGAAGTGGATAATAAAGCCCAATAATGTCCAAAATAGTAGATAATATAGCATGGAGCAATCAAAAATTATAGATACGTTGGAGACGTATCATTGGCCCCCCATGATGCGCTAAAAATCGCCCCCTGGGGGCGCACCGGTGCTAAACCGTGTGCTGGGGGCGTGATGCCCCCCAGTCGCGGCGCCCACATTTTTTTTGAAAACTTAAATTTTGTCACAAACACGGCGCAAATTAAACCAAACTTCGGCGAGTTCGTTTATATTTAAAATATTTTACAAAAAAGAAAAAAAAGCTACTAATCTGCTCCTCGCCGTCTCCCTCGCCGCTCCTCGCTGCCCGCCGCCCTTGCAGTTCTACATGTCGAGGAGGCTGTAGAACCGCGTGTAGTCGCCGCCGTCGTCGTCGTCGCTTCCGCCGCGGCCGCCGTCCCTGCTGCAACCCTCCCCCAGTTGGCGCGGCGGGTTGGACGGTCCGGGGGCGTCCTCGTCGTCATCGCTGTCGAGGTTCACGACGCCGTGCTCGTCCTTACACCCATGTTTGCGGGCGGCTATCTCCTCCAGGGCCCGGCGCTGCCGGACCATCTCGTCGCGGAGGTAGTTGTCGCGCGCCCACCGTAGGGCGTCCTCGTCGGAGAAGCCGCGCCGGGCTACCACCTCGTACTCCGGGGGGAGGCCGGGCTCCGCCTTGGGCGCGACAAGGACGAGGCGGCCAGAGGCGGGGGTGGAGTCGGTGATGCGAACGCTAGAGCTGCGGGTGCGCCAGCTGACAGGCGTGTCCTGGAGCTCCGGCTTGACGGGGCGGAGGCAGCGAGAGTCGGTCGACCGACCAGACGAGGAGGAGGACGCCCTGGGGTCCATGCGCCTCGGCGTCCACGAGCTCCCACGACGGCGAGAGAAGGACGGGGGGTCGGGGTACTCCATCCTCGGCGTGTTGCTGAAGGAAATATGCCCTAGAGGCAATAATAAAGTTATTATTTATTTCCTTATATCATGATAAATGTTTATTATTCATGCTAGAATTGTATTAACCAGAAACATAATACTTGTGTGAATACATAAACAAATAGAGTGTCATTGGTATGCCTCTACTTGACTAGCTCGTTGATCAAAGATGGTTATGTTTCCTAGCCATTGACATGAGTTGTCAATTGATTAACGAGATCACATAATTAGGAGAATGATGTGATTGACTTGACCCATTACGTTAGCTTAGCACATGATCGTTTAGTATTCTGCTATCGCTTTCTTCATGACTTATAAATGTTCCTATGACTATGAGATTATGCAACTCCCATTTATTAGAGGAACACTTTGTGTGCTACCAAACGTCACAACATAACTGGGTGATTATAAAGGTGCTCTACAGGTGTCTCCAAAGGTACTTGTTGGGTTGGCGTATTTCGAGATTAGGATTTGTCATTGCGATTGTTGGAGAGGTATCTCTGGGCCCACTCGGTAATGCACATCACTTAAGCCTTGCAAGGATTGCAACTAATGAGTTGGTTGCGGGATGATGTATTACAGAACGAGTAAAGAGACTTGGCGGTAACGAGATTGAACTAGGTATTGAGATACCGACGATCGAATCTCGGGCAAGTAACGTACCGATGACAAAGGGAACAACGTATGTTGTTATGCGGTCTGACCGATAAAGATCTTTGTAGAATATGTGGGAGCCAATATGAGCATCCAGGTTCCACTATTGGTTATTGACTGGAGACGTGTCTCGGTCATGTCTACATAGTTCTCGAACCCGCAGGGTCCGCACGCTTAAAGTTTCGATGACTGTTATATTATGAGTTTATATGTTTTGATGTACCGGATGTGATCATGTACATAACGAGGAGTCTCAAAATGGTCGAGACATGAAGATTGATATATTGGACGACTACATTCGGTCACCGGAATGGTTCCAGGGGTTATCGGATATATATCGGAGTACCGGGGGTTGCCGGAAACCCCCCGGACGATTAATGGGCCTACATGGGCCTTAGTGGAGAAGAGGAGGGGCGGCCAGGGCAGGCCGCGCGCCCCCTCCCCCTCTAGTACGAATTGGACAAGGAGGGGGGGCGGCGCCCCCCTTTCCTTCTTCTCCTCCTCCTCTTTCCCCCCTTCTCCTAATCCAACATGGAAGGGAGGGAGTCCTACTCCCAGTGGGAGTAGGACTCCTCCTGGCGCGCCCCTCTCCTGGCCGGCCGCCTCTCCCCCCTTGCTCCTTTATATGCGAGGGCAGGGGGGCACCCCAAAGACACAAAAATTGATCTGTTGATCTTTAGCCGTGTGCGGTGGCCCCCTCCATCATAGTCCACCTCGATAATACTGTAGCGGTGCTTAGGCGAATCCCTGCGTCGGTACAACATCATCATCATCACCACGCCGTCATGCTGACGAAACTCTCCCTCAACACTCGGCTGGATCGATGTTCCAGGGACGTCATCGGGATGAACATGTGCTGAACTCGGAGGTGCCGTGCATTCGGTACTTGACCGGTCGGATCGTGAAGACGTACGACTACATCAACCACGTTGTGCTAACGCTTCCGCTTTCGGTCTATGAGGGTACGTGGACAACACTCTCCCCTCTCGTTGCTATGCATCACCATGATCTTGCGTGTGCGTAGGTAAATTTTGAAATTACCACGTTCCCCAACAGTGGCATCCGAACCAGGTTTTATGCGTAGATGTCATATGCACGAGTAGAACACAAGTGAGTTGTGGGCGATATAATTCATACTGCTTACCAGCATGTCATACGTTGGTTCGGCGGTATTGTTGGATAAAGCGGCATGGACCGACATTATGCGTACGCTTACACGAGACTGGTTCTACAGACGTGCTTTGCACACAGGTGGCTAGCAGGTGTCAGTTTCTCCAACTCTAGTTGAACCGAGTGTGGCTACGCCTGGTCCTTGCGAAGGTTAAAATAGCACCAACTTGACAAACTATCATTGTGGTTTTGATGCGTAGGTAAGAACGGTTCTTGCTAAGCCCGTAGCAGCCATGTAAAATTTGCAACAACAAAGTAGAGGACGTCTAACTTGTTTTTGCAAGGCATGTTGTGATGTGATATGGTCAATACATGATGCTAAATTTTATTGTATGAGATGTTCATGTTTTGTAACCGAGTTATCGGCAACTGGTAGGAGCCATATGGTTGTCGCTTTATTGTATGTAATGCAATCGCCCTGTAATGCTTTACTTTATCACTAAGCAGTAGCGATAGTTATAGAAGCATAAGATTGGCGAGACGACAATGATGCTACGATGGAGATCAAGGTGTCGCGCCGGTGACGATGGTGATCATGACGGTGCTTCAGAGATGGAGATCACAAGCACAAGATGATGATGGCCATATCATATCACTTATATTGATTGCACGTGATGTTTATCTTTTTATGCATCTTATCTTGCTTTGATTGACGGTAACATTATAAGATGATCCCTCACTAAATTATGAAAGTATAAGTGTTCTCCCTGAGTATGCACCGTTGCGAAAGTTCTTCGTGTGAGACACCACGTGATGATCGGGTGTGATAGGATCTATGTTCAAATACAACGGGTGCAAAACAGTTGCACACGCAGAATACTCAGGTTAAACTTGACGAGCCTAGCAAATAACAGATATGGCCTCGGAACACGGAGACCGAAAGGTCGAGCGTGAATCATATAGTAGATATGATCAACATAGTGATGTTCACCATTGAAACTACTCCATCTCACGTGATGATCGGACATGGTTTAGTTGATTTGGATCACGTGATCACTTAGAGGATTAGAGGGATGTCTATCTAAGTGGGAGTTCTTTAATAATATGATTAATTGAACTTAAATTTATCATGAACTTAGTACCTGATAGTATTTTTTGCCTGTCTATGTTGATTGTAGATAGATGGCCCGTGTTGTTGTTCCGTTGAATTTTAATGCGTTCCTTGAGAAAGCAAAGTTGAAAGATGATGGTAGCAATTACACAGACTCGGTCCATAACTTGAGGATTATCCTCATTGCTGCACAGAAGAATTACGTCCTGGAAGCACCGCTGGGTGCCAGACCTGCTGCAGGAGCAACACCAGATGTTATGAACGTCTGGCAGAGCAAAGCTGATGACTACTCGATAGTTTAGTGTGCCATGCTTTATGGCTTAGAACCGGGTCTTCAACAACGTTTTAAACGTCATAAAGCATATGAGATGTTCCAGGAGTTGAAGTTAATATTTCAAGTAGATGCCCGGATTGAGAGATATGAAGTCTCCAATAAGTTCTACAGCTGCAAGATGGAGGAGAATAGTTCTGTCAGTGAGCATATACTCAACATGTCTGGGTATAACAATCACTTGATTCAACTGGGAGTTAATCTTCCGGATGATAGCGTCATTGACAGAATTCTTCAATCACTGCCACCAAGCTATAAAGAGCTTCGGGATGAGCTATAACATGCAAGGGATGGATAAGACGATTCCCGAGCTCTTCGCAATGCTAAAGGCTGTAGAGGTAGAAATCAATAAAGAGCATCAAGTGTTGATGGTCAATAAGACCACCAGTTTCAATAAAAAGGGCAAAGGGAAGAAGAAGAAGGGTAACTTCAAGAAGAACAACAATCAAGTTGCTGCTCAGGAGAAGAAACCCAAGTCTAGACCTAAGCCTGATACTGAGTGCTTCTACTGCAAGCAGACTGGTCACTGGAAGCGGAACTGCCCCAAGTATTTGGCGGATAAGAAGGATGGCAAGGTGAACAAAGGTATATGTGATATACATGTTAATGATGTGTACCTTACTAATGCTCGCAGTAGCACCTGGGAATTTGATATTGGTATTTGGAACTCGAAACAGGGACTACGGATTAAGCGAAGATTGGCTAAGGACGAGGTGACGATGCGCGTGGGAAATGGTTCCAAAGTCGATGTCATCGCGGTCGGCACGCTACCTCTACATCTACCTTCGGGATTAGTTTTAGACCTGGATAATTGTTATTTGGTGCCAGCATTGAGCATGAACTTTATAACTGGATCTTCTTTGATGCGAGATGGTTATTCATTTAAATCAGAGAATAATGGTTGTTCTATTTACATGAGTAATATCTTTTATGGTCATGCACCCTTTAAGAGTGGTCTATTTTTGTTGAATCTCGATAGTAGTGATACACATATTCATAATATTGAAACCAAAAGATGCAGAGTTGATAATGATAGTGCAACTTATTTGTGGCACTGTCGTTTAGGTCATATCGGTGTAAAGCGCATGAAGAAACTCCATACTGATGGACTTTTGGAACCACTTGATTATGAATCACTTTGTACTTGCGAACCGTGCCTCATGGGCAAGATGACTAAAACACCATTATCCGGAACTATGGAGCGAGCAACAGATTTGTTGGAAATCATACATACAGATGTATGTGCACTAGTAGAAAAAGGGTCAAACGTGAAGCACATTAGTGCCGGTTTGAATTTGAGCCGACACTAATGTGTACATTAGTGCCGGTTCCAACGGCTAGCCGGGCCACTCCCATTAGTACCGGTTCGTGGCGAACCTTTAGCACCGGTTCGTGCCACGAACTGGTACTAAAGTGAGTGGTGGCAGGATGTTGTCAGTACGGGGCCCCTCCAGCACCTTTAGTACCGGGTCGTATCACGAACCGGTACTAAAGGTCGTCCTACATAGACCCTTCATCCACCCGAGCTCGCTCTGTTCTTCCCCTTTCCCCTCTCCTCTCTGTTCTTTTCCCTCTTCCTCTCAAGCTCATCACACATTTTGCCCAAGATTTGAAGGCCCCCATCCATTCAAATGATCACAAAGGTTAGCAACTTTTTCCTTTTATCTCTCATTGCTAGATTAGCTCGTGTAATGCTTTATCTAGTGATTGATTTTTGAGTTTAGTAATTTGGGAGGAATTATATATATGTGCTAGTATTTGATTTATATGCAATTTGAGGTCAAAAATAACACTTAGTTTGCATATGTAGGTGTGGTTTACTTAGTACCTTCTAAATCTCCGTTGTAACCACCGTCGATCGCTCGCAACGTCCCGTCGCCGGCACCACCTTGTGGTGAGCCTCTTGTTCATGAAGTTCTATATAAAAAATTGATGTTTGTGTGATTTGGATATATAGTTACTCGTATAATTATCTTACCCATACATTGTTTGTTATACATAGCGCCATGGTTTTGATATCCGTCCCCGTCGGCCCTCGTCCGGGTTATGATTCGGATGTGGTATATTCTCTTTCAAAACTATTCATTGTATTTCGTGTTTATGTCAAATTATGCCCATCAAGTTGACATAGATATTTGTATGTAGGAGGTAGTTGAACCGGAAATTCCAACCGACCCTATTGTCGAGAGGTTAAATTTAGTTGAAAGAGAAAACGAGGATTTGAAGGAAAAATTGAAAAGAATTGAGGGGGAGAAGATGGAATTGGAGTTGCATCTTGCCGATGTCGTCGATGATCACAAGATTAAGATGGAGAAAATGCACATGAAGATTAGAAAGATTAGAAAATATGCCATTCATAGTGAGGCTTGGTATCATTATGCTGTTGGATCAATTGTTACCTTAGTTGCGATCTTGATCGCATTTGTTGTTGCATTTAAATTCTTTAGCTAGAGAGTTATTTGTTTGTTGCATTTAAGTGTTGTATGATCTTTATGTATGAACTTTATGTATTGTATTAATTTGATGTTTTCGGTGCTGTGTATTGAAGATGAGCCGGCAATGGATGTACGATGACCGATGCTCTCCCGAGTTCATTAATGGCGTGCGTACTTTTCTGCTTGTGGCTGAGGCAAACAAGCGAGCGGATGGTTTTATGCATTGTCCATGTGCTGGCTGTAAGAATGGTCACAATTACTCTACGTCAAGAACCATTCACGTCCACCTGTTTGAGTCCGGTTTCATGCCCCACTATAATGTTTGGACCAAGCATGGAGAAAGAGGGGTTATGATGGAAGACAATGAAGAAGAAGAGGACGACGAGAACTATCTTGGCCATGGGTTCCCTGAATACGATGATACAACAATGAGGGAAGAAGCTGAGCCGGTAATGCGGGAAGAAGCTGAGCCGGCAATGCGGGAAGAAGCTGAAGAAGAGGCATCGGATGAGCCCGTTGATGATCTAGGTTGGGCCATTGCCGATGCAAAGAGAAACTGCGCAAGTGATTTGGAGAAGAAGAAGTTGCAGCGCATGTTAGAGGATCACAAAAAATTGTTGTATCCGAATTGCGTAGGTGACAAGAAAATGCTGGGCACTACACTAGAATTGCTGCAATGGAAGGCAGAGAATGGTGTATCTGACAAGGGGTTTGGAAAGTTGCTGGTAATGATAAAGGATATGCTTCCAAAGGACAATGAATTGCCCGAGAGTAAGTACGAAGCAAAGAAGGCTGTCTGCCCTCTAGGGTTAGAGGTGCAGAAGATACATGCATGCCCTAATGATTGCATCCTCTACCGTGGTGAGTACGAGGATTTGAATGCTTGCCCGGTATGCGGTGCATTGCGCTATAAGATCAGCCGCGATGACACTGGTGATGTCGAGGGCGAGCGCCCCAGGAAGAAGATTCCTGCCAAGGTGATGTGGTATGCTCCTATAATACCATGGTTGAAACGTTTGTTCCAAAACAAAGAGCATGCCAAGGCGATGCGATGGCACAGAGAAGACCGTAAGAAAGACGGAAAGTTGAGAGTACCCACTAACGGGTCGCAGTGGAGAAAAATCGAAAGAAAGTATGGGAAGGAGTTTGCAGATGACGCAAGGAACGTATGGTTTGGTCTAAGCGCAGATGGCATTAACCCTTTTGGGGAGAAGAGCAGCAACCATAGCACCTGGCCTGTGACTCTATGTTTGTATAACCTTCCTCCTTGGTTGTGCATGAAGCGGAAGTTCATTATGATGCCAGTGCTCATCCAAGGCCCTAAGCAACCCGACAACGACATTGATGTGTACCTAAGGCCATTAGTTGAAGAACTCTTACAACTGTGGAATGGAACAGGTGTACGTGCGTGGGATGAACACATGGGGGAAGAATCTGACCTAAAGGCGTTGCTATTCGTGACCATCAATGATTGGCCTGCTCTCAGTAACCTTTCAGGATAGACAAACAAGGGATACCGCGCATGCACGTATTGTTTGGACGATACTGACAATATATATTTGGCTAATTGTAAGAAGAATGCGTACCTGGGACATCGTCGGTTTCTTCCGAGCAGGCATCCCGTAAGAAAGAAAGGCAAGCATTTCAAAGGTGAGGCGGATCACCGGACGAAGCCTCGCCACCGTACTGGTGCTGATGTACATGATATGGTCAAGGATTTGAAGGTGGTCTTTGGAAAGGGTCCTGGTGAACAACCTGTTCCGAATGACCCTGACGGACGCGCACCCATGTGGAAGAAGAAATCTATATTTTGCGACCTGCTCTATTGGAAAGACCTAGAGGTCCGCTCCGCAATCGACATGATGCACGTGATGAAGAATCTTTGTGTGAACCTGCTTGGCTTCTTGGGCGTGTATGGGAAGACAAAAGATACACCTGAGGCACGGGAGGACCAGCAACGTATGCACGGAAAAGACAGCATACATCAGGGTCATGCAAGCTACGCTCTTACCAAAGAAGAGAAGGAAATCTTCTTTGAATGCCTGCTTAGTATTAAGGTACCGTCTGGCTTCTCATCGAATATAAAGGGAATAATAAACATGGCAGAGAAAAAGTTCCAGAACGTAAACTCTCATGACTGCCACGTGATTATGACGCAACTGCTTCCGGTTGCATTGAGGGGGCTTCTACCAGAAAACGTTCGATTAGCCATTGTGAAGCTATGTGCATTTCTCAATGCAATCTCTCAGAAGGTAATCGATCCAGAAATCATACCAAGGTTACAGAATGATTTGGTGCAATGTCTTGTCAGTTTCGAGTTGGTGTTCCCACCATCCTTCTTCAACATCATGATACATGTCCTAGTTCACCTATGCGAAGAGATTAACGTTTTGGGTCCTGTATTTCTACACAATATGTTCCCCTTTGAGAGGTTCATGGGAGTCTTAAAGAAATATGTTCACAACCGTGCTAGGCCAGAAGGAAGCATCTCCAAGGGCCATGAAAATGAGGAGGCCATTGAGTTTTGTATTGACTTTATTCCTGACCTTAAACCGATTGGTGTTCCTGAATCGTGGCATAAGGGCAGACTGGATGGAAAAGGCACGCTAGGAGGGGAACAAATAATATGTATGGACGGACATTCTCTCATTGAAGCACACTACACAGTTCTATAGAATTCCGCCTTGGTGGCTCCGTATATGGATGAACACAAGAATTTGCTACGCTCCAAACACCCGGAGCGGTCTGATAACTGGATTACACATGAACAAACCAGGAGTTTCGCTAGCTGGTTGCAGACATGTACCATGCATGACAACTCTATTGAAGATAACCTGTCACATCCCTAGCTTCTGGTAATGCACTAGGCTAGACCTCTTGCTGCATCATGTTTAAATTCAAATGAAATTTGAATTGAGGAATTTTCAAAAGCCTCAGGAAACCTCTAAAAATAACCAACAATTAAATCTTCTCAAATGTGTCCAAGAAAATGTTCCTGTTATTCCATGGAAATATTGGTAAGAGGTAAAATTTAAACCAATATTTTTGGAGTCACAGAGATAATTATTTTGGCCATTTGAATTAATCCAATAACTATTTGCTTTGGATTTATATTTAAATATATATTAAATATGACTCCAATAATTCTGGAGGTTTGTGAGTGGCTTTGTATATATTTTAGCAAGCCACATAAAAATCTACAGAATTTATTTAAATGATTTAGTTGCTAAACTAAATCAAAACAAACTACAGAAATAGAAAAGAAAAACAAAATAGAAAAAAAGGGGGAGAGAGGCCACCTGGGCCACTTACCTGCTTACCTTCCTGGCCCAGCTTCTCCCGCTGGCCCAGCCCACCGCCGCCCCCCCTCCCCTGTCGTCTTCCTCCTTGCCAGGAGGACGGACACCGCGACACCGCCGCGCGCGCCACCTCCACCCTGCTCGGCCACCTCCTGCTTCCTCCCTGGCCTCCCCAGCGACGCCCCGGACGACGCCACACGCCTCCCCGACCCCCTCTCACTTCTCCCTCGCTCTCTGGATCTCCCTCCCCTCTCTGCTCCCTTCCCGAGCGGAGCCCATCGCCGCCGACGCCGTTTACCGGGGCCACAGCCACCCCCTCGCTCCCACTATGCGTCCCTGAGCTCCGCCCTGACCCCGTGGAGCTACACACGCGACGCACGCGACCAGAGGAGGCCGCAGTCGACCGGAGCGCCGTCGTCTTCATCTCCGGTGCCCGGAGATCGCCGTCGTCAATTCGCCGTTGCAGAGGCTTCCCCGAGCCCACCAAGCTTCTCTCCCGACCCCTCGTGAGCCCCTGTCCATTTCCCCTCTCTCCCCGTGCCCGTCCGTGCCTTCTAACCGCCCCGACTGTCGGAGCCGACCGTTCCTCGCCGCCGGCGATGACGCAGACGGGGCTAGAGCCACCGTAGCTAACCCCCGAGCACGGCAACCCTTCCAGGAGCCGAGCGCGCCCACCCGTGCGACCTGCCGTGCCCTCTAGCGCCAACCCCGACCTCGCCGTGCTCCGGTCGCCGCCGCGGGCCCCGTTCCGGTGAGCTCGGGCCACCTCAGCCCCTCCCGTTTGCATAGATGGATGCGGGCGACTCCTAGCTACGCGTAGAGCCCCTCAGTCGCCGATTTGGTCGTCGAAGGAGCGTTTCCGACGCCCTCCGCCGTTGCTGGCGTCGCCGGCGACAAGCCGCGGGTCAACTCCGGCGGGTTTGACCCGGGGTTTGACCCCCTGACATGTGGGCCCAAGCGCCTGCTTAGTTAGTGCTAGGTTAGTTAGTATTAATTAATTTAGTTAATTAGGTGAGCCACTGACATGCGGGCCCCGCCCGGCTAACTAAGTTAGTTAGGGCTAACTAACTTGGTTAGTTGACTGGGTCACTGACCAGTGGACCCCACTGGTCAGGTTTGACCTGGTCGACGCCTTTGACTTGCTGACGTCATGCCGACGTCATGCTGACGCAGTAACCTATTTTCTGAATTTATTTTTATATAAGAAATTTCAAAAAATGCCTAAAACTTCTAAAAATCATAGAAAATTAACCGTAACTCCAAATTAAATAATTTATATATGAAAAATTATCAGAAAAAATCAAGGAATCCATCTGTACCATTTTCATGCATGTTAGAACAACTCATAGGTGCTGTTTAGCACAAATCATTTAAATGGCATTTGAATAATCACATATGGAGTTTGAATTTGAATCTTGTATTCAAACCAACTTCATTTAATCTGTTGCTAGTTGCATTAGCCCAAAACACATTCATTTTGCCATGTCATGATCATGCATCATATCGTGCATTGCATTGATTGTGTTTCCTTCTGTGTTGCCGGTATTTGCCCCCTCTCGATAGACGTGATACCGATGATGCGATCGTTGACACTGATGAAGACTCAATGCTATCTTCAGAAGTGCCAGGCAAGCAAAACCCCCTTGTTCATTCCGATACAATCCCACTCTCTCGCTCCTGCTCTCTTTTACTGCATTAGGACAACACCGATTCATCTGTTACTTGCTGCGGTAGCTGAACCCCTTTATCCTTTGCATGACCTGTCATTGCCACAGTAAATAGATGAAACCCACTAGCATGAGTAGGAGTTGTTTGAGCCCTGTTGTGCCTACTCATTCATGTTTGTTTGTCATGCCTGCTACTGCTTAGAGTTGAGTCAGGTCTGATTCATCGGGGATGAATCAGAGGCGTGTGAACATGTCCTACTGTGTGTGAGCTAAGTGTGTGAACACGATTTGGTAAAGGTAGCGGTGAGAGGCCATGTAGGAGTACATGGTGGGTTGTCTCATTGCAGCCGTCCTCAGGAACTGAGTTCTGTGTTTGTGATCCATGATTCAGCTACTACCATATATTGGGCCCTGAAATATGACCCCGCTCGACTTCTTATTCACCCTAGTCCTCTGTCCAGGAGTTGCAAGTAGTTTCTGGTGTTTGTAGCTTACTGGAGGCCGTGGACAGCGCTGACCGTAGGGGTGGGCTGTGATGCGGTAGGTACGTGGCACGGTGTACCGGATGCCCGTTTGGTATCTCGGGAACCCTGTTCACATCGTTTGGGGCTGTGAGCGAAACTCCGGCCGGATCTCCTCATGGATGGAACCCGAATAGGCGATAAACCTGGACTAGAGACTTGAGTGTTTAGGTAGGTCGTGGTCTACACCCACGTCGGCTTTCGCTTGAAGTCTGCCGAGCACATGTCGTGTGCAGACGCTAAGTGGTGGAAACATGTATGAAGAAGTACACCCCTGCAGGGTTAACATCATCTATTCGAATAGCCGTGTCCGCGGAAAAGGACTTCTGGGTTGCTTATATCAGTTCATAGACAAGTGAAAGTGGATACTCTAAAATACGCAAGATAAGCGTGAGTGCTATGGATGGCGTTCTCGTAGGGAGACGGGAGCGGATCCATAGTGGTGTATTGATATGGTGAATATGTGGACTCGTGTGCGCCACCTCAAAAGAGTTGCTTGCAGTCATAGTTTAGGATAGCCACCGAGTCAAAGCTGGCTTGCTGCAGTTAAACCCCACCATCCCCTTTGTTGAAAATGATGCATATGTAGTTAGTTCTGATGTAAGTCTTGCTGGGTACATTTGTACTCATGTTTGCCTATTTTATGTTTTGCAGAGAGACTTCAGTCTCACTAGTAGTTCCACGTGGACTTCAACGTTTAGCTTGATACCTCAGCTACGATCTTGTGCCCTCGGCAGGATCTGATAGATAGTCAGGCTTTTCAGCCTTTTTCATTTATAGATGTCTGTACCCAGACTTGATAGCTTCCGCTTGTGCTTTGACTTGTATGCTCTGAGTGTTGGGTCATGAGACCCATGTTTGTAATGTCTCGCTCCTCGGAGCCTATTGAATAAACTACTTGAGTCGTAGAGTCATTTTGTGATGCCATGTTGTATTGCACATATCGAGCATATTGTGTGTATGTTATTGAAATGCTTGGTATGTGTGGGATCTGACTACCTAGTTGTTTATCTTTAGTAGCCTCTCTTACCGAGAAATGTCTCCTAGTGTTACCGCTGAGCCATGGTAGCTTGCTACTGCTCTGGAACACTTAGGCTGGCCGGCATGTGTCCTTTTTCGTTCCTGTGTCTGTCCCTTCGGGGAAATGTCACGCATTGAGTACCGGAGTCCTGTTAGCCCGCTACAGCCCGGTTTACCGGAGTCCTGCTAGCCCAGTGCTATAGCCCGGACCCACTTGCTGATGACCGACACGTTCGATGCTGGGTCATGGATGCCTGTCCCTGTAAGTCTGTGCCGCTTTGGGTTTACGACTAGCCATGTCAGCCCGGGCTCCTTATCATATGGATGCTAGCGACACTGTCATATACGTGTGCCAAAAGGCGCAAACGGTCCCGGGCAAAGGTAAGGCGACAACCGTGGGAATACCGTGCGTGAGGCCGCAAAGTGATATGAGGTGTTACATGCTAGATCGATGTGGCATTGAGTCGGGGTCCTGACATAACCTGTACTTGTTGTCCCAGTTACCATCTTTGAATATAATGACTTTCAAAGGGTACGAGATAAATGGTAATACATTTTACACGATCGCCCAAGATAAGAAGAGCACCAACCAAAACAGTGGTGTCTGCTTTGATGCAGAAACTAAGATGGGAAAGGAAACATATTATGGTTATATACAGGACATATGGGAACTTGACTATCGACGTGGTTTGAAGGTCCCTTTGTTTCGGTGCAAATGGGTCAATATGACATGAGGCGGGGTACCGAAAGACCCGCAGTACGGAATGACAACAGTGGATCTCAACAATCTTGCGTATGCAGACAAACCATTCGTCCTAGCCAATGATGTGGCACAGGTTTTCTATGTGAAGGACATGTCTACCAAGCCAAGAAAAAGAAAAGATAAGGAAACGAATGCATCGTACGATGAGCCAAAGCGGCACATAGTTCTTTCTGGGAAGAGAAACATCGTGGGAGTGGATGACAAGACAGACATGTCAGAAGATTATGAAAGTTTTGATGAAATTGCTCCATTCACAGTGAATATTGACCCGAGCATCCCGTTAAATGATGAAGATTTTCCATGGTTACGGCGCAAAGGGACACATGCGAAGAAAAAGTTTCACACCCAAAGATCTGGGATGTGATCGGCTTCACTATCATCACTTTCTTCTGTGTTTCACACCCAGGAGGGAATCTCTGTAATAGTTAGGGTAGTTATGTGTTTTGGCATTTGAAATGCGAAGAAATTTTATGTGCAAACAAATTCTTTCGTGCCTTTACTGATTTTTAAAGTTAAGTTATTCACAAACTAGTGATTCACACTAATTTCAAATAATTCAAAATTTAAACTATTCAAATTTGAAAACTATGGGCACTAACAGAAAGTTTGTAATTTTTTGTACCTAAAGCAAAAATATTCACAAAGAAACTCTAAATACACTGATTTTTAAAGTTAAGTTATTCACAAACTAGTGATTCACACTAATTTCAAATAATTCAAAATTTAAACTATTCAAATTTGAAAACTACGGGCACTAACAGAAAGTTTGTAATTTTTTGTACCTAAAGCAAAAATATTCACAAAGAAACTCTAAATACACAAAAAAACAACTCAAAAATAAATAAAGCAAAAAAAAAATAAAAATAAAAGCCCGCCTACTGGGCCAAAGCGGCCTGCATACGACTAGAAACCCAACCTGTTGTTGAGCGAGGATGCAGACCCGCAAAGGCCCAGTAGGCCCACTGGGCAGCACAGAACATGTAGGCCTAGTAGGCTTGCTTTGGAGAGGAGCTCGAGAGAGCTACCACACGGGGGGTTATAAACTAGTGCAGACGCCCCTCGGCTAGCGAGGTGGGACTAAACTTGCCGCACCGCACCTGCGCCAGGGCACCCCCTTTAGTACCGGGTGGTGGCACCAACCGGTACTAAAGGGGGGACCTTTAGTACCGGTTGGAGCCACCACCCGGTACTAAAGGGGGTGCGCTTCCCACCGCTTGGCCTGGCCAAAACAGGCCTTTAGTACCGGTTGGTGGCTCCAACCGGTACTAAAGGTCCATCCTATATAACTAAACACTTCAAAAATTTCAGTTTCTCATCTGCTTCTTCTCCTCTGCCCCGTCGCCCGCCGCCCCCGTCTCCATATCCCTCATCGCCGCCCCCGTCGCCGCCCCGTCCCCGTCGTTGCCGCCCCATCATCCCCGTCCCCGTCGTCACCGCCGCCCCGTCCCGGCCC
>NC_041390.1:617598997-617626153 GCF_002162155.2 Triticum dicoccoides | reverse complement strand
CCGTCCCCGTCATCGCCGCCCCGTCCCCATCGTTGCCGCCCTGGACCGTACGCCCCCGTCCCCGTCGTCGCCTCCCCGTCCCTGTCCCCGTCGTCACCATCCCCGTCGTCGCCGCGCCCGTCGCCGTCCCCGTCGCCGCCCCCCGTCGCCTCTCGCCTCGCCGGTGAGCACACACACACATACATTTTTTTTAGTTTTTTAGTTATAGAAATAGTTATAAAAATGTCAGAATTTTTTCTTTTTTTAGTTATAGAAATAGTTAGTTATATAGCATTGTTAGAAATGTTATAGAAATGTTAGAATTGTTAGAAATTTTTCTATTTTTTAGTTATAGAAATAGTTAGAAAAAAGTTAGAATTGTTAGAAATTTTTCTTTTTTTAGTTATAGAAATATTACAAATGTTAGTTATATATATAGAAATGTTATAATTTTTTTTCTGTTTTTTAGTTATAGAAATATTAGAAATGTTATAGAAATATTAGTTATATAACATAGTTAGAAATGTTATAGGAATGTTAGTTATATAGAAATGTTAGAAATTTTAGTTATCAAAATCCAATCATTAAAAAAATGTACTTTTTGCGGGCATATAGCTAGTATTTGTTCTCGACGATGCCTGGCCCGCATCCTCGCCGTCGACCCATCTGCGACGACGTCCGACTAACCCATGTCCGGGACTGGGCTCCGCCGGGCTGGCACTGGGAGGTGCTGCTTGGAGGGGCGCGCCGCTTGATGAGGAACCCGGCCCCGGGTCCCGTCGTCGACCCTGATCTCGTTTGGTGGCGTTCGCGTGGGCCAGTTTCGGTGCGGAGGGAGCCGGCCCCGCCAGAGGTGGTACGTCGCCGTGTCAGGGAGGAGGACGAGCATGTCCATCGCTACATGGTTGCGTTAGAGGGCGATAGGTTCTCCAATACCTGGCAGTGTCTTCAGGGATCTCACTTCAGCTATGATCCTGTGAGGGTTCCTTCTCTTTGGGTTTCCACCGCCCGCGCCGCAGGAACCGCGAGTGTCCTAGATTCTTCTGTAGTATTCGATCTTTATTAGCTACCTAGTCAGTGATGTATTCGATATATAATATTCGAGACGATGTATTCGAGATTATATATTATTCGAGACGATGTATTCGAGATTATATCTATTATTCAAGACAATGTATTCGAGATTATATCTATTATTCGAGACGATGTATTCGAGATTATATCTATTATTCGAGACGATGTATTCAAGATTATATCTATTATTCGAGACGACGTATTCGAGCTTATATTCGATGATGCTTATTATGTACTATGATTGATTCAGTTTTTCCTTATTAATTGATTGCATCCATGCAATGTAATTTGAATATATTTCTTTTGGATTAGTTAAACAAATCCTATGGCGGACAATACCGGCAGAGAGGGAGAAGAGGCCCTGTTCAATATCATACGCAATCCTCGCGGGCCAGATTATGATCAGAATGAAGAAGATTATGATGGCTCCGAATATCTAAACAACACCGGGGAGGGTGATATGATATTCGATCGCGACGACCGAATTGATGAAGTCATGAACTATGAACATGACGAAGAAAATATTGATCTTGAAACAACAAAGACCGGTGAGGTATATATATTTATATAAGCAGGCATCTGGTGATCATCACATGTTTTAAATGACTTGAAGATATATTAACGAATCTATCTTTCTTCTTTCAGCCATTCGGATCTTCAGGCAACAGGACGAAACAAGGCCCGAACAAAAAGTTGAAGGAGGGCTAAAGTATAATATCGAGGCAATCAGACCTAATGGCGAACCATTAGCGCCTAAGAAGATTGCGGACAAGTTCATTCGTCAGTGCGGAGTTCTTGTGAAGGACCAAGTCCCGATCTCCCTTCAAGAATGGAGAGAGCCAGCAAAGCCACGTCCAGGAGTTACTTTTGTCGACGACAGACAAAAGCATTTGCTTTGGGAAACGCTTATGGAACATTTCACCCTACCAGATCATTTCACAGATGTAGATGTGGAGAAAGTCAAGAACGCTGCTCTTAGGAAGATGAGGGTTGCATTCAAGAACCACAAGATTCGTGAATGGGCCAAGTACGTCAAGGGAGGAAGGAAGACTCCAGCATTCGAGGGAACACTAGAGAAGCAAAGTGCTCATTGGGACGATTTCGTGAAATTCAAGGATTCGGATTTATCTAAGGAACGGTCCAGAATAAACAAGGCCGATGCCGCAAAAAGGATAAGTTCCATAAGCTGGGGCCAGGTGGCTATGCGGCGGGAATGCCTAAGTGGGATAAGTCTGAGAAAGAGATGATGGATGCAGGTGTCACTCCAGAAACATTGAGCTGGCCCCCTAGGTGCAGGACTTGGTTCTATGCGCATGGGGGGGAGTTGGACCCGAAGACAGGCAAAGTTTCGAAGAAGGCATGTCTGGATGGAGCCGAAGATAAGCTACTTGTTGCAATAGAAGAGGCTCGATCAGGGTTGTTCGAGCCCAACAGAGAGAACGACGAGCTTACACGTGCCCTAGGAAATCCTGAACACCCAGGAAGAACACGAGGCATGGGCTCTATTCCGTGGTATGAGGGGTTTTCGGACTGGAACGCCGACTACAGAACCCGTGCGAGAAAGAAGATTGCGGAGGAGAAGAAGAGGAAGATGGAGGAGGAGCAGAGGAAGCTAGACTATGAACGCCTTCAACGCCTAGAATCAGCGCACGCGGACTTGGCAGTCAAATTCCAACGGCAGCAGGAGCAGATCGACTCACTTAGCCAGCAAAGGGGGTCTCAGTAGCTAGCGGATGATCCACCAATGGATAGCACCATCCTATCCATGCCGAGAAGCAGCGTGGGTTCCACCCCGGGCGATGCATTGCTGGATAGCTACCCAGTGGATGACATCATGGAGAACACTAACTGCGAGCTACACTTCAAAATGAAGAACATATCCATGAAGGTGGTGGACGCCCTTGCTTTTACAAATCCCCCCGAGGTAACCTTCCATTGCAACCCGATTCCAGCGAGCTATGCTTGTGTCTTGGTTGATGAGGTGGTGGACCAATATTCGGGGCTAGAGCTTGACATTCCTGAAGGTGACGATGAGCACGCACTAGGAGAGGCCAACCATCGTATTATCCTATGGAGAAAGGATTGCATCATCTTTCGAAGGCCACCGACACCGCGTCATCCAACTCCTCGTCGCAGTCCACCACCGAGTCAGCAGACTCCCGCTCCTCCAAGTCCACCAACGCGTCAGGCCACTCCTCCTCCAAGTTAGGCACAACTTCAGGCCACTCCTCCTCCTCCAAGTCCGGCAAAGCGTCAGGCCACTCCTCCTCCAAGTCCGGCACAGCTTCAGGCCACTCCTCCTCCAAGTCCGGCACAGCTTCAGGCCACTCCTCCTCCTCCAACTCAGCCACGTCATCCATCTTCGCCGCCTCAGCAATCACGGAAGAGAGCCGCCTCAGCTATGGTGCATAGCGGTACAAGTCGAGGTAGTACTGGAGGTACAGGCGGAGGCAAGCAATTTCAATATAGTCCAAGCCTCGCGCCTCTTCCGCAGAGGCCTTACGACAAGTCCGAGGAGGAAAACGTAGCCATATCAAAGGCCGAGGTGGAAGCCCATTTTGCACCGAAACCGCCACCGCCGCCAAGGGAGAAAGTGCCTGTGGAAAAGATTGACCACTTCATTCGTATGGCTAGAGCACCAGCTCCCAAGCCTGTTGACACAGACTATGAGCGCCACATCAAGAAGTTAAATCGAGCACATCTACAGAAAGAGGCGAGCTCGAGCTCGAGCAAATCAGCTGGCAAAAGGAGCGGTAAAACTGTTCCCCAGCTGGGAGAACAGGCAGCGCAATCAATCCCCTCGCTTGTTGTGCCAACAACACATGAGAGTAGGCGCGCCCAATATTATTGTGGGCAAACCGTTAAAGTTCCCGGGGTGGGCGATGTGGTAATAACCGAGGAGCATATTGCGCAGGCTGAATCGATCAGGATCACTATTGGACAACTCCTCGATATCGAGCCCATGTCTCCGACTAGAGAGGAGGAAATAAAACGGAAATATGCCCGGGGCCAACCTTTGGTCGAGCTAGAGGAGGTCAATAAGCTCCCTACGAGAATGTATGAATTGCATCAATGGTACATGGACATTACCAAGATTTCCAATCGAGAGTCCCTCATGGTGAATGTCAACAAGGAGCATTACTACCATAAGAAAGCTGTGACCATTGAGTATTCAGAACTATTTCAGCTATACAATAAAGACGCACTCGACAAATCAATCGTCAGTTGCTATTGTTTGTAAGTGATTTCTTTCTGTATATTTAAGTCTCAAGCTAGCTGTAGTGATCATTTTGATCAATCATTACCTGTAATTATCCTCACTATATTCTTTTCTGTGGTATTATGCAGGATAAAGATTTATGAAATG
This sequence comes from Triticum dicoccoides, assembly GCF_002162155.2. Taxonomy (NCBI): domain Eukaryota; kingdom Viridiplantae; phylum Streptophyta; class Magnoliopsida; order Poales; family Poaceae; genus Triticum; species Triticum dicoccoides. Next base: position 617,621,733 of record NC_041390.1, on the reverse strand, counting down.
AAAAAAGGTGGACGCTATGGCATTGGGTTCATTGACCCAAATACCATTAATGAATACACATGGAAAATAGATCCATATCACGAAAAATGTGTAGAGGAAAGCATACTACAGTTCTTCAAGGAACTCAAATACAATGAAGATATACTACTTCCTTACAACTTCTAGTGAGTCAATCTGTCTTGTACTACAAATTCTATTTTTCCCTACTAGCTATAGCTATATGTTTTTGCTTACATATGCCCGCTTAATTAAGACATGCAAACGTGTGTGCATGCAGATTTCACTGGATCTTGTTAATCATTAAAGTTGACGAAGGAACAGTTGAAGTACTAGACTCACTACTTAAGAAAGCAAGTGACTACACCATCGTGAAGGGGATAGTCAACAGGTAATTTCAATCATTATTAACTATATCTCGGCCTATTTAATTAGTTCGTCATTTCCTGATAACAACTATTTAATAACCCATTTATTCATTTTCTTTGTTGGCGGGCAGGGCTTGGGCAAAGTTCATCAGGGCCACTCCAGGCCCATGGAAACAAAGTCTGAAATGGTATCGACCCAAGGTAAGTAATTAAGTAGTACTAGCTAGCTGCCATCTCTTTAATTATCATGCTTGATTAATTATTATCTGATCAAATTCCATTCTCGTAAAGGCCCTGAAGCATGCGCCGGGGAATGATCTATGTGCATACTACGTTTGCGAGAACATTCGCATGATGGCATCCAAAAGGAGCAAATCTCAAAGACAGGAGTGGGTACGATATCGATTGTCAGAACACTATTCACAATTTTTACACCATTATCGATATCTAGTCACACAACTAATACACATGCATATTGATCTCCTTCTTAACAGTTCAAAGAGGTGCGGGACAAGCTCCTAGCACAGGACCGCATAGAAGCAATTCAAGAGGAAATAGCGGGATTTTTGCTTGACCAGGTCATAGATCCCAAAGGAGAATACTATTACCCGCTAACGCCCCCATGAACCACTTCCAATTGTTATCATGCTCCGAAGGCACCAATTAGCTAGGCTAATGCCACTGGCTCCGAAGGCACCAATTAGGAGAAATTGTATATATATATACATGTGTGTATATATGTGTGAATTAATTAATGGTGGTTGTGTGAGACATTCGATGATATATATATATATTATGATCGGTTCTACTAGAAATTCTATTTATATATATGCATAACATGTACAATATGTAGTATCGTAAAATACCAGCAAACGAAAAATAATTAAATGGAAAACACAAAATTAAATGAAAAAAAAATCATAAACCCAAACCCCCCCAACATTTTAATACCGGTTGGTGACACCAACTAGTACTAAAGGGCTCCCTGCCCCCGAAGTTGGCTCGTGCCACGTGGTTGCCCTTTAGCACCGGTTCATGCTGAATCGGTACTAAGGGGGGGGGGGCTTTAGTGCCTACATTTTAGCGCCGGTTAACAAATCGGCACTAAAGGGCCTTACGAACCGGTGCTATTGCCCGGTTCTGCACTAGTGGTGGTCCGATGAATATTGAGGCTCGTGGTGGATATCGTTATTTTCTCACCTTCACAGATGATTTGAGCAGATATGGGTATATCAACTTAATGAAACATAAGTCTGAAACATTTGAAAAGTTCAAAGATTTTTAGAGTGAAGTTGAAAATCATCGTAACAAGAAAATAAAGTTTCTACAATCTGATCATGGAGGAGAATATTTGAGTTACGACTTTGGTCTTCATTTGAAACAATGCGGAATAGTTTCGCAACTCACGCCACCCGAAACACCACAGCGTAATGGTGTGTCCGAACGTCGTAATCGTACTTTACTTGATATGGTGCGATCTATGATGTCTCTTACTAATTTACCGCTATCGTTTTGGGGTTATGCTTTAGAGACGGATGCATTCTCGTTAAATAGGACACCATCGAAATCCGTTGAGACGACGCCTTATGAACTGTGGTTTGGCAAGAAACCAAAGTTGTTGTTTCTTAAAGTTTGGGGCTGCAATGCTTATGTGAAAAAGCTTCAACCTGATAAGCTCGAACCCAAATCGGAAAAATGTGTCTTCATAGGATACCCAAAAGAGACTATTGGGTACACCTTCTATCACAGATCCGAAGGCAAGACTTTTGTTGCTAAATTTGGAATCTTTCTAGAGAAGGAGTTTCTCTCGAAAGAAGTGAGTGGGAGGAAAGTAGAACTTGATGCGGTAAATGTACCTGCTCCCTTATTGGGAAGTAGTTCATCACAGAAACCGGTTTCTGCGACACCTACACCAATTAGTGAGGAAGTTAATGATGGTGATCATGAAACTTCAGATCAAGTTGTTACTGAACCTCGTATATCAACCAGAGTAAGATCCGCACCAGATTGGTACGGTAATCCTGTTCTGGAAGTTATATTGCTAGACCATGACGAACCTACGAACTATGAAGAAGCGATGGTGAGCCCAGATTCCGCAAAATGGCTTGAAGCCATGAAATCTGAGATGGGATCCATGTATGAGAACAAAGTGTGGACTTTGGTTGACTTGCCCGATGATCAGCAAGCCATTGAGAATAAATGGATCTTCAAGAAGAAGACTGATGCTGATGGTAATGCTACTGTCTCTAAAGCTCGACTTGTTGCAAAAGGTTTTTGACAAGTTCAAGGCGTTGACTACGATGAGACCTTTTCACCCGTAGCGATGCTTAAGTCTGTCCGAATCATGTTAGCAATTGCCGCATTTTATGATTAAGAAATTTGGAAAATAGATGTCAAAACTGCATTCCTGAATGGATTTCTGGAAGAAGAATTGTATATGATGCAACCGGAAGGTTTTGTCGATCCAAAAGGAGCTAACAAAGTGTGCAAGCTCCAGCGATCCATTTATGGACTGTTGCAAGCCTCTTGGAGTTGGAATAAGCGCCTTGATAGTGTGATCAAAGCATTTGGTTTTATACAGACTTTTGGAGAAGCCTGTATTTACAAGAAAGTGAGTGGGAGCTCTGTAGCATTTCTAATAATATATCTGGATGGCATATTGCTGATTGGAAATGATATAGAATTTCTGGGATACTTGAATAAGAGTTTTTCAATGAAAGACCTCGGTGAAGCTGCTTATATATTGGGAATCAAGATCTATAGAGATAGATCAAGACACTTAATTGGACTTCCACAAAGCACATACCTTGACAAAGTTTTGAAGAAGTTCAAAATGGATCAAGCAAAGAAAGGGTTCTTGCCTGTGTTACAAGGTGTGAAGTTGAGTAAGACTCAATGCCCGACCACTATAGAAGATAGAGAGAAGATGGATGTTATCTATGCTTCAGCCATAGGCTCTATCATGTATGCAATGCTGTGTACCAGACCTGATGTGTGCCTTGCTATGAGTTTAGTAGGGAGGTACCAAAGTAATCCAGGAGTGGATCACTGGACAACGGTCAAGAACATCCTGAAATACTTGAAAAGGACTAAGGATATGTTTCTCATTTATGGAGGTAACAAAGAGCTCATTGTAAATGGTTACATTGATGCAAGCTTTGACACTGATCCAGACGATTCTAAATCCCAAACCGGATACGTGTTTACATTCAACGGTGGAGCTGTCAGTTGGTGCAGTTCTAAACAAAGTATCATGGCGGGATCTACGTGTGAAGCGAAGTACATAGCTGCTTCAGAAGCAGCAAATGAAGGAGTCTGGATGAAGGAGTTCATATCCGATCTAGGTGTCATACCTAGTGCATCGGGTCCAATGAAAATATTTTGTGACAATACTGGTGCAATTGCCTTGGCGAAGAATCCAGATTTCTCAAAAGAACCAAGCACATCAAGAGATGCTTCAATTCCATCCAGGATCTAGTCCAGGTGTGAGACATAGAAATTTGCAAGATACATATGGATCTGAATGTTGCAGACCCGTTGACTAAGCCTCTTCCACGAGCAAAACATGATCAGCACCAAGGCTCCATGGGTGTTAGAATCATTACTGTGTAATCTAGATTATTGACTCTATTGCAAGTGCGAGACTGAAGGAAATATGCCCTAGAGGCAATAATAAAGTTATTATTTATTGCCTTATATCATGATAAATGTTTATTATTCATGCTAGAATTGTATTAACCGGAAACATAATACTTGTGTGAATACATAAACAAACAGAGTGTCACTAGTATGCCTCTACTTGACTAGCTTGTTGATCAAAGATGGTTATGTTTCCTAGCCATTGACATGAGTTGTCTTTTGATTAACGGGATCACATCATTAGGAGAATGATGTGATTGACTTGACCCATTACGTTAGCTTAGCACACGATCGTTTAGTATTCTGCTATTGCTTTCTTCATGACTTATACATGTTCCTATGGCTATGAGATTATGCAACTCCCGTTTACCGAGGAACACTTTGTGTGCTACCAAACGTCACAACGTAATTGGGTGATTATAAAGGTGCTCTACAGGTGTCTCCAAAGGTACTTGTTGGGTTGGCGTATTTCAACATTAGGATTTGTCACTCCGATTGTCGGAGAGGTATCTCTAGGCCCACTCAGTAATGCACATCACCTAAGCCTTGCAAGCATTGCAACTAATGAGTTGGTTGCGGGATGATGTATTAGAGAACGAGTAAAGAGACTTTTCGGTAATGAGATTGAACTAGGTATTGAGATACCGACGATCGAATCTCGGGCAAGTAACATACCAATGACAAAGGGAGCAACGTATGTTGTTATGTGATCTGACCGATAAAGATCTTTTTAGAATGTGTGGGAGCCAATATGAGCATCCAGGTTCCTCTATTGGTTATTAACCGGAGACGTGTCTCAGTCATGTCTACATAGTTCTCGAACCCGTAGGGTCTGCACGCTCAATGTTTCGATGACAGTTATATTATGAGTTTATATGTTTTGATGTACCTAAGGTTGTTGGGAGTCCCGGATGTGATCACGGACATAATGAGGAGTCTCAAAATGGTCGAGACATGAAGATCGATATATTGGACGACTATATTCGGACACCGGAATGGTTCCGGGGGTTATCGGATATATACCGGAGTACCGGGGGTTACCGGAACCCCCCCGGGGGATTAATGGGCCTACATGGGCCTTAGTGGAGAAGAGGAGGGGCGGCCAGGGCAGGCCGTGCGCCCCCTCCCCCTCTAGTCTGAATATGACAAGGGGGGGCGCCCCCCTTTCCTTCTTCTCCTCCTCCTCTTCCCCCCTTCTCCTAATCAAACAAGGAAGGGAAGGAGTCCTACTCCCACTAGGAGTAGGACTCCTCCTGGCGCGCCCCTCTCCTGGCCGGCCGCCTCTCCCTCCTTGCTCCTTTATATACGGGGGCACCCCAAAGACACAACAATTGATTTGTTGATCTTTTAGTCGTGTGCGGTGCCCCCCTCCACCATAGCCCACCTCGATAATACTGTAGCGGTGCTTAGGCGAAGCCCTGCGTTGGTTGAACATCATCATCGTCACCACGCCGTCATGCTGACGAAACTCTCCCTCAACACTCGGCTGGATCGGAGTTCAAGGGACGTCATCGGGCTGAACGTGTGCTGAACTTGGAGGTGCCGTGCGTTCGGTACTTGATCGGTCGGATCGTGAAGACGTATGACTACATCAACCACGTTGTGTGATACGTCCATTTTGCATCATGGTTTTATATCAATATTTATTGCATTATGGGCTGTTATTACACATTATGTCACAATACTTATGCCTATTCTCTCTTATTTTACAATGTGTCCGTAAAGAGGGAGAATGCCTACAGCTGGGATTCTGGGCTGGAAAAGGAGCAAATATTAGAGACCTATTCTGCACAGCTCCAAAAGTCCTGAAACTTCACGGAAGGCGTTTTCCAAATATATAATAAATATTGAGCGCAAGAAGTTCACCAGGGGGGCCATACCCTTCTCACGAGGGTGGGGGGCGCGCCCCCCTACCTCGTGGCCCCCCTGGTGGCCCTCCGATGACCATCTTCTGCTATATGAGGTCTTTCGATGAGGAAAAAATAATAAGCCATCTTCTCGGACGAAACTCCGCCGCCACGAGGAGGAACCTTGGCGAAACCAATCTAGGGCTCTGGCGGAACTGTTCTGCCAGGGAAACTTCCCTCCGGGAGGGGGAAATCATCGCCATCGTCATCACCAACGCTCCTCTCATCGGGAGAGGGAAATCTCCATCAACATCTTCACTAGCACCATCTCCTCTCAAAGCCCTAGTTCATCTCTTCTATCCAATTCTTGTCTCCAAGTCCGGGATTGGTACCCGTGGGTTGCTAGTAGTGTTAATTACTCCTTGTAGTTGATGCTAGTTGGTTTATTTGGTGGAAGATCCTATGTTCAGATCCTATATGCATATTAATACCCCTCTGATTATGAACATGAATATGCTTTGTGAGTAGTTACGTTTGTTCCTGAGGACATGGGAGAAGTCTTGCTATTAGTAGTCATGTGAATTTGGTCTTCGTTCGATATTTTGATGAGATGTATGTTGTCATCCCTCTAGTGGTGTCATGTGAACGTCGACTACATGACACTTCACCATTGTTTGGGCCTAGAGGAAGGCATTGGGGAGTAATAAGTAGATGATGGGTTGCTAGAGTGATAGAAGCTTAAACCCTAGTTTATGCGTTGCTTCGTAAGGGGCTGATTTGGATCCATATGTTTCATGCTATGGTTAGGTTTACCTTAATAATTTTGTTGTAGTTGCGGATGCTTGCAATAGAGGTTAATCCTAAGTGGGATGCTTGTCCAGGTAAGGACAGTACCCAAGCACCGGTCCACCCACATATCAGATTATCAAAGTATCGAACGCGAATCTTATGAACGTGATGAAAACTAGCTTGACGATAATACCATGTGTCCTCGGGAGCAATTTTCTCTATATAAGAGTTTGTCCAGGCTTGTCCTTTGCTACAAAAAGGATTGGGCCACCTAGCTGCATTTTATGTACTTTTGTTACTTGTTGCTCATTACAAATTATCTTATCACAAAACTATCTGTTACCACTTATTTCAGTACTTGCAGAGAATACCTTGTTGGAAACCGCTTATCATTTCCTTCTGCTCCTCGTTGGGTTCGACACTCTTACTTATCGAAAGGACTACGATAGATCCCCTATACTTGTGGGTCATCATTGTGCTAACTGATATGTATCTATAATTTTTGATTGCTCCATGCTATATTATCTACTGTTTTGGACAATATTGGGCTTTATTATCCATTTTTATATTATTTTTGGGACTAACCTATTAACCGGAGGCCCAGCCCAGAATTGTTGTTTTTTTTGCCTATTTCAGAGTTTCACAGAAAAAGAATATCAAACGGAGTCCAAACGGAATGGAACCTTCGGGAGCGTGATTTTTGGAACGAACATGATCCAGGAGACTTGGACCCTACATAAGAGAAGCTTCGAGGAGGCCATGAGGTAGGCGGTGCGCCTACCCCCCACGGCGCGCCCTCCACCCTCGTGAGCCCCCTGTTGCTCCACCGACGTACTTCTTCCTCCTATATATACCTACGTACCCCCAAACGATCAGATACGGAGCCAAAAACCTAATTCCACCACCACAACCTTCTGTACCCACGAGATCCCATCTTGGGGCCTGTTCCGGAGCTCCGCTGGAGGGGGCATCCACCACGGAGGGCTTCTACATCATCACCATAGCCTCTCCGATGAAGTGTGAGTAGTTTACCTTAGACCTTCGGATCCATAGTTAGTAGCTAGATGGCTTCTTCTCTCCTTTTGGATCTCAATACAATGTTCTCCCCCTCTCTCGTGGAGATCTATTCGATGTAATCTTCTTTTTGCGGTGTGTTTGTTGAGACCGATGAATTGTGGGTTTATGATCAAGTTTATCTATGAACAATATTTGAATCTTCTGAATTATTTTATGTATGATTGGTTATCTTTGCAAGTCTCTTCGAATTATCAGTTTGGTTTGGCCTACTAGATTGATCTTTCTTGCAATGGGTGAAGTGCTTAGCTTTGGGTTCAATCTTGCGGTATCCTTTCCCAGTGATAGTAGGGGAAGCAAGGCACGTATTGTATTGTTTTCATTGAGGATAACAAGATTGGTTTTTTATCATATTGCATGAATTTGAGTTTGTCTCATACGCTTCATCTTTTTAATATCTTTCGTGAGTATGATGGAAAGGAAAATTGTGCTCAAATGCTGGAAGAAGAAATCAATAAAATGTTTGGCACTAAATATTTGAATGATGAGCATGATTGCAATGTTATTAGTATGAATTCCTTGAATATCCATGATGCTAATGATATGCAAAGCCACAAGCTTGGGGAAGCTATGTTTGATGAAGATGATATTTTTTGTCCCCCAAGTTTTGATGAGCAAATTTATTATGATGAAAGCATGCCTCCTATCTATGATGATTATTGTGATGACACTTATGCTTTAAAGAATAATGATAACCATGAAACTTGTCATCTTGATCTTAATTTTCAATCACATGATAGTTATTTTGTTCAGTTAGCTCCCACTATTATTCATGAGAAGAATTTTGCTTATGTGGAGAGTAGTAAATTTTATATGCTTGTAGATCATGAAAAGAATGCTTTAGGTTCTGGTTATATTGTTGAATTCATTCATGATTCTACTGAAAATTATTATGAGGGAGTAATATATGCTTCTAGGAATTGCAATAATATCAAGTGTCCTCTCTATGTGCTTAAAGTTTTAAAGTTATGCTTGTTTTGCCTTCCTATACTAGTTGATTATTGCTCCCATAAGTTGTTTGCTCACAAAATCCCTATGCATAGGAAGTGGGTTATACTTAAATTTGCTAGTCATATTCTTCATGATGCTATCTTTATGTTACAATTCTTATCTTTTATGTGAGCATCGTTGAAATCATCATGCCTAGCTAGGGGCGTTAAACGATAGCGCTTGTTGGGAGGCAACCAACTTTATTTTTGTTCCTTTCCTTTTGTTCCTCTTTAGTAATAAATAATTCATCTAGCCTCTGTTTAGATGTGGTATTATGATTTTAATTAGTGTTTGTGCCAAGTAGAACCTTTGGGAAGACTTTGGGAAAGTCTTGTTGATCATGCTGTTAAAAACAGAAACTTTAGTGCTCACGAGAATTGCTGCCATTTTTATTTGGAGAGTGATATTGAGTTAATTCTTTTTATAGATGATTAATAGATAAATTCCTCACGTCCAGCAATTTATTTGAGAATTTTATGAGTTCAGAAGTATACGTTTGATCCAGATTACTACAGACTTTTCTGTTTTTGACAGATTCTGTTTTCTATGTGTTGTTTGCTTATTTTGATGAATCTATGAGTAGTATCGGAGGGTATGAACCAGAGATAAGTTGGAATACAGTAGGTTTAACACTAATATAAATAAAGAATGAGTTCATTACGGTACCTTGAAGTGGTGATTTATTTTCTTATACTAACGGAGCTTACGAGTTTTCTGTTAAGTTTTGTGTTGTGAAGTTTTCAAGTTTTGGGTAAGGATTCGATGGACTATGGAATAAAGAGTGGCAAGAGCCTAAGATCGGGGATTCCCAAGGAACCCCAAGGTAATATTCAAGGACAACCAAGAGCCTAAGCTTGGGGATGCCCCGGAAGGCATCCCCTCTTTGGTCTTCGTTCATCGGTAACTTTACTTGGAGCTATATTTTTATTCGCCACATGATATGTGTTTTGCTTGGAGCGTCAATTTATTTTGTTAGGATTTGCTTGCTGTTATTTATAATAATGGTTTGCATCTTTTATTTCAATAAAAGTGGCATTTATAGCCTTTACTATGCCTATGTTACAAGTATACATGTTGCTGTTTGAAAACACAAAGTTTACCGCTGTTGCAATAATTCCCTAGAAAAGGCAGAATGTGATAAAATGTTGAAACCTTTTGCATATTAAGCTCTCATAAATTTACTACAGTGGGAATTTTCTTTCATAATTTTTGGAGCTAGGGAAGTATGGATGTTGCTGCATTCTTTACAGACTATCCTGTTTAGGCAGATTGCTGTTATGTTTGCATTGTTTGCATATGTTTGCTTCTTTAATGATTCTATTTGAGGATAGGACTATTAAATATGCAGAGGCATTTAGTATTCAATGTTGAATAATAATTTCAGTGATTTGCTACAGTAGAGTATGATAAGGTTTTTGCAATGGTTTATACTAACTTATGTCACGAGTCCTTGTTGAGTTTTGTGTGGATGAAGCTTTTGAGATTTAGGGAGACCTTGATATGAGAGGAATCAAGGAGACACAAAAGCTCAAGCTTGGGGATGCCCAAGGCACCCCAAGATAATATTTCAAGAAGTCTCAAGCGTCTAAGCTTGGGGATGCCCCAGTTGGCATCCCACCTTTCTTCTTCAACAATTATCGGTTAGTATCGGTTGATCCTAAGTTTTTGCTTCTTCACATGATGTTTGCTATTCTTAGATGTCATTTTATTTTGCTTTGCTTGCTGTTTGGATAAATTACCAAGATCTGAAATTATTAATTGTTAGAGAGTCTTCACTTAGTTGCATAATTATTCGACTACTCATTGATCTTCAATTATATCTTTCGGAGTAGTTTGTCATTTGCTCTAGTGCTTGACTTATATCTTTTAGAGCATGGTGGATTTGTTTTATAGAAACTATTGATCTCTCATGCTTCACTTAAATTATTTTGAGAGTCTTAATAGCATGGTAATTTGCTTAATAGTAACATGCTTGGTATTCAAGATTTGTGAAACTTTCTATTGAGTGTGTTGAATACTAAGAAAAGTTGGATGCTTGGTAATTGTTTTGAGATATGGAGGTAGTAATATCAAAGTCATGCTAGTAGAGTAATTTTGAATTTGAGAAGTGCTTGAGTTAAAGTTTGCAAGTCCCGTAGCATGCACGTATGGTAAACGTTATGCAACAAATTTGAAACATGAGGTGTTATTTGATTGTCCTCCTTATGAGTGGCGGTCAGGGACAGGCGAAGGTCTTTTCCTACCAATCTACCCCCCTAGGAGCATGCACGTAATACTTTGGTTTTTTATGGCTTGTTGATGTTTGCAATAAGTATGTGAGTTCTTTATGACTAATGTTGAGTCCATGGATTATACGCACTCTCACCCTTCCATCCTTGCTAGCCTCTTCGGTACCGTGCATTGCCCTTTCTCACATTGAGAGTTGGTACAAACTTCGCCAGTGCATCCAAACCCCGTGATATGATACGCTCTATCAGACATAAACCTCCTTATATCTTCCTAAAAACAGCCACCATACCTACCTATTATGGCATTTCCATAGCCACTCCGAGATATATTGCCATGCAACTTTCCACCATCCAGTTTATCATGACACATTCATCATTGTCATATTGCTTAGCATGATCATGTAGTTGACATAGTATTTGTGGCAAAGCCACCGTTCATAATTTTTTCATACATGTCACTCTTGATTCATTGCATATCCTGGTATACCACCGGAGGCATCCATATAGAGTCATACTTTGTTCTAGTATCGAGTTGTAATCATTGAGTTGTAAATAAATAGAAGTGTGATGATCATCATTCAATAGAGCATTGTCCCAAAAAAAGAGAAAGGCCAAAGAAAAAAAAGAAGGCCCAAAAAAGAAAATAAATAAAAAGGGGTAATGCTACTATCCTTTTCTTCCACACTTGTGCTTTAAAATAGCACCATGTTCTTCATATAGAGAGTCTCTTGAGTTATCACTTTCATATACTAGTGGGAATTTTCATTATAGAACTTGGCTTGTATATTCCAACAATGGGCCTCCTCAAGTGCCCTAGGTCTTCGTGAGCAAGCAAGTTGGATGCACACCCACTAGTTTCTTTTGTTGAGATTTCATACATTTATAGCTCAAGTGCATCTGTTGCATGGCAATCCCTACTCCTTGCATTAACATCAATCGTGGGCATCTCCATAGCCCATTGATTAGCCTCGTTGATGTGAGACTTTCTCCTTTTTTGTCTTCTCCACATAACCCCCCTCATTATATTCTATTCCACCCATAGTGCTATGTCCATGGCTCGCGCTCATATATTGCGTGAAAGTTTATAGATTTGAGATTACTAAAGTATGAAACAATTGCTTGGCTTGTCATCGAGGTTGTGCATGATGAGAGCATTCTTGTGTGACGAAAATGAAACATGACTAAACTATATGATTTTGTAGGGATGAACTTTCTTTGGCCATGTTAATTTGAGAAGACATAATTGCTTAGTTAGTATGCTTGAAGTATTATCATTTTTATGTGAATATGAACATTTGTCTTGAATCTTTCAGATCTGAATATTCATACCACAATTAAGAAGAATTACATTGAAATTATGCCAAGTAGCACTCCGCATCAAAAATTCTGTTTTTATCATTTACCTACTTGAGGACGAGCAGGAATTAAGCTTGGGGATGCTAATACGTCTCCAATGTATCTATAATTTTTGATTGTTCCATGCTATATTATCTACTGTTTTGAATGTTTATGGGCTTTATTATACTCTTTTATACCATTTTAGGGACTAACCTATTAACCCAGAGCCCAGTGCCAGTTTCTGTTTTTACCCTGTTTTAGGGTTTCGAAGAAAAGGAAAATCAAACGGAGTCCAATTGACCTGAAACTTCAGGGAACTCATTTTTGGAAGGAAAGAAGCCCAAAAGACTTGGAGTGCACGTCGGTGGATCTGCGAGGAGGTCACGAGGCAGGGGGGCGCGCCCACCGCCCCTGGGCGCGCCCTCCACCCTCGTGAGCCCCTCGTGGCCCCCCTGACGTACTTCTTCCGCCTATATATCTCCATATACCCTAAAATCATCCGTGAGCACAATAGATCAGGAGTTCCGCCGCCAGAAGCCTCCATAGCCACCGAAAGCCAATCTAGACCCGTTCCGGCACCCTGTCGGAGGGGGAAATCTCTCTCCGGTGGCCATCTTCATCATCCCGGTGCTCTCCATGACGAGGAGGGAGTAGTTCTCCCTCAAGGCTGAGGGTATGTACCAGTAGCTATGTGTTTGATCTCTCTCTCTCTCGTGTTCTTGAGGTGATACGATCTTGATGTATCGTGAGCTTTGCTATTATAGTTGGATCCTATGATGTTTTCTCCCCCCTCTACTCTCTTGTAATGAATTGAGTTTCCCCTCTGCAGTTATCTTATCGGATTGAGTCTTTAAAGATTTGAGAATACTTGATGTATGTCTTGCCGTGCGTATCTGTGGTGACAATGGGATACCACATGATTCACTTGATGTATGTTTTGGTGATCAACTTGCGGGTTCCGCCCATGAACCTATGCATAGGGGTTGGCACACGTTTTCGTCGTGATTCTCCGGTAGGAACTTTGGGGCACTCTTTGACGTTCTATGTGTTGGTTGAATAGATGAATCTGGGATTGTGTGATGTATATCGTATAATCATGCCCACGGATACTTGAGGTGACATTGGAGTATCTAGGTGACGTTAGGGTTTTGGTTGATTTGTGTCTTAAGGTGTTATTCTAGTATGAACTCTAGCGCTGTTTGTGACACTTATAGGAATAGCCCAACGGATTGATTGGAAAGAATAACTTTGAGGTGGTTTCGTACCCTGCCATAATCTCTTTGTTTGTTCTCCGCTATTAGTGACTTTGGAGTGACTCTTTGTTGCATGTTGAGGGATAGTTATGTGATCCAGTTATGTTATTATTGTTGAGAGGACTTGCACTAGTGAAAGTATGAACCCTAGGCCTTGTTTCCTAGCATTGCAATACCATTTGTGCTCACTTTTATCATTAGTTACCTTGCTGTTTTTATATTTTCATATTACAAATACCTTTATCTACCATCCATATACCACTTGTATCACCATCTCTTCGCCGAACTAGTGCACCTATACAATTTACCATTGTATTGGGTGTGTTGGGGACACAAGAGACTCTTTGTTATTTGGTTGCAGGGTTGCTTGAGAGAGACCATCTTCATCCTACGCCTCCTACGGATTGATAAACCTTAGGTCATCCACTTGAGGGAAATTTGCTACTATCCTACAAACCTCTGCACTTGGAGGCCCAACAACGTCTACAAGAAGAAGGTTGTGTAGTATACATCACCCACCCACCACCCACTTAGTAGCCACTGTCGACGACTTAACCGGCATGCTCGACTTCGGCTCCGAAGACTTCGACGGTATGGATGACGAAGGCGGAGACGAACAGGATCCACCACCCTTAGGGCACTGGACCGCCACCTCATCATATGATATATACATGGTGGACACCCCCAAAGAAGCCAATGGCGATGAGAAGACGGAGGATCACCCCTCCAAGAAGCAACCCAAGCACCGACGTCAGCGGCGCCGCTCTAAGCCCCGCCATAGAAAGAACAGCGATAATAATAGTCCACGCGACTCTGGAGGAGACGACAACTACACCACCCGGTGGCAGAAAACGATCAAGATGTAAACTGCAAACATAGTGCAGATCCGACATCCGAACACGATGATGCCAAAGATAAGCCTCATCAATCCCCGTCTAGGGAAGAAAGCAGTCTGGACGAAGATGCACCCATCATCCCGGAAACACACTTGGAGCAAGAGAACCTCCGCAGAAGGCTTACTGCCACAGCGAGAAGCCTGAAGAAACAGAAGCAAAGGCTCAAGGTCGCACAAGATACGCTCAACAGCAAGTGGAACAAAATAACAAAGCATGGTGGAAGTTACCATCCAAAAAGCTACCCAAAGCGCAAGCTATTACCGGAATTCAACAATGAGGCCTTAGAGCCCACACAGCCGAAAAGTGATACAGCCAACCGGCTGGATCCACCACCCTGTGAACGCGATAGAGCGGCTAACAAAGTCATGCATAAGTCAACACACGATCTACGTGAAAACTTGCGTCAAAAATCCGGTGCGACCAGATCTATCTACGGATCTAGGAAGCGCGCTACGGTGCACAACCAACACCGAATACTACAACTGTCCGAACACCATGGCGCATCCCAATACAGGGGTGCCACACACCCCTTATGTTTCACTGATGAGGTGCTGGATCATGAATTCCCAGAGGGATTCAAACCGGTGAACATAGAGGCGTACGACGGAACCACAGACCCTAGAGTCTGGATAGAGGACTTCATCCTCCACATCCATATTGTTGGGGATATTACTACTGGGCGTAAACCAGCCAGGACAGGCCGGGTTAACTTCATCAGTAGTTGAGTATGATAAAAGCCCATGAGGGCAGATGAGGGCTGAAGGCCCATAATCGGTTTTAGGCCTATAGCTATAAACCGGCGTCGGTATGTAACTTGTGTTATAAGTTAGGAATAGTGGAGACTGAACCGGACGCATCTATGAGCAGGTATCGGGACTCTGTAAACCGACGGGCATCACCCATGTATATAAGGGGACGACCCGGCGGCGGTTCAAGGAGGGACAACAACTCGAGACATAGGCGAAGCTTATTTGCTCCCTAGTCATCGAAACACCCATCAATTCCATCACAACTAGAAGTAGGCTTTTACCTTCATTGAAGGGGCCGAACTAGTATAAACTCTCTTGCGTCCTTGTGTACGCTTTAACCCCTTCAAGCTAACCCGTGGCGATGGCTCCACGACTAAGTCCTTTCTCTAGGACATCTGCCGTGACAAAACCACGACAGTTGGCGCCCACCGTGGGGCTATCACACGATGGTTTCCGGTTCTTGGAGGGCCGCTTTAAAGGACTCGAGGGCTACGTTGTAGGCCGGATGACTAAGAGTCGTCACGACAAACTCTACATCGACGACGCAGGCTGGGGCCCCGAGGCCGGCTCAATTGAGTACGGGTACCGGGTCCCCTTTGGTAGCATTCACGTTTTCATTGGCAAGATCGGTGAACCGGGCCCTGAGCCGGACATCTGCACCGACCTCGTCGAGACGGCTTAGCGTGCGCGATCAGCCCGGGTTAAACTGGCCATGAAGCGTGCCTTCGTGGGAATAATCCATGGAGGGAGTTATGAGGATGGATCGGGGCTTCACGGGGCGACTGCCGTTCGTTCCGGTGACGAATCTTCGACCGGAGAAACCGAATCTCTTTATCAGCTACAAGATGGCCGGATTGAGAGATGTTCTGATGGCAATAGTATTCTGGACCCCTCTGATCTGCCTAATCGGGTTGGAATATTCATGACCGGAACACAAGCAGCGCTTCACTTTTCGACAGCTGCGGCAACGATCTCCGGTTCAGCAGCGGCAATGGTTGCCGGGACGGGAGGCCCTGTGCGCCCACCGGCTCAGGTTCTATCAGAACTATTTGATGCATTGGTTGTGCTTATGGCAGAAGTTAATCCGCCAGATCAGGACGCTCACAACATGGAGATTGCAAAGGTAAAGGAACAAATCACCCAGGCCAAAATAGATCTGGCGGCTGAGGACACCAGGATGGCCGCAGAGCGGGCCGCTTTAGACGCACAGGCTTACAGGCTTATGTTGGATCAGAGCGCGTCGCATGAAGTCATGAGGAGGAAGCACCGGTCCTGCTTACCTCCGGTTTTCGAGGCCAGAGACCTTTTCAACACTCCAGGACCAAGAGCCAGTAATCCGCTGGAGGGGATCCGGGCAGAAGCCCCTGGGACCGGTGCATCGGTTCAGCCCCGTCAGATGGACCCGCCTCGTCAAAACACCGTTATACCTCGGGATGCTTTAACACCTCCGGGTCACTACTCCAACCTAATGGACAATCTTGTTGCCGCTGCTGCACGACTGGAGGCCATTCCAGTTGAAGGTGACTCGCCACAGGCAGTAGAGACGCGACGGGTCAAAGAACTTCCGAGGACAGCTTTGGCCCAACAGGAGGCATACTCGTACAGCCGCGACCGGATCCACTCGACCCCCCGTCCAAGCCAGAGCTATAGCAGACATATGGATGAACCAGCAGTGTCGAGTAATGAATGACGTGGAGCACCCCGTGGTAACAACCCGACGGGTGGTGCTGATGACGCTCAGGAAGTGGTGAACCGGGCCCGAGCGCGTAGGGAGGCCGAGTTAGCCGCACAACACACTAGTAGAAAAAGGGTCAAACGTGAAGCACATTAGTGCCGGTTTGTATTTGAGCCGGCGTGCCGGTTCCAACGGCTAGCCGGGCCGCTTTCATTAGTACCGGTTCGTGGCGAACCTTTAGCACTGGTTCGTGCCACGAACCGGTACTAATGAGAGTGGTGGCAGGATGTTGTCAGACAGGTGCCCCTCCAGCCCTTTAGTACCGGTTCTTGGCACGAACCGGTACTAAAGGTCGTCCTACATAAACCCTTCGTCCACCCGAGCTCGCTCTGTTCTTCCCCTTTCCCCTCTCCTCTCTGTTCTTCCCCTCTTCCTCTCGAGCTCATCACATATTTTGCCCAAAATTTGTCAAGATTTGAAGGCCCCCATCCATTCAAATGATCACAAAGGTTAGAAACTTTGTCCTTTCATCTCTCATTGCTAGATTAGCTCTTGCAATGCTTTATATAGTGATTAATTTGTGAGTTTAGTAATTTGGGAGGATATATATATATATATATATATATATATGTGCTAGTATTTGATTTATATGCAATTTGAGGTCAAAAATAACACTTAGTTTGCATATGTAGGTGTGGTTTACTTAGTGCCTTCTAAATCTCCATCGTAGCCATCGTCTATCGCCCGCACCGTCCCGTCGCCGGCACAACCTTGTGGTGAGCCTCTAGTTCATGAAATTTTATATAAAAATTGATGTTTGTGTGATTTGGATATATAGTTACTCGTATAATTATCTTACCCGTGCGTTGTTTGTTATACATATAGTGCCATGGTTTTGATATCCGTCCCCGTCGGCCCTAGTCCTTGTTATGATTCGGATGTGGTATGTATATTCTCTTTTAAAACTAGTTGCATTTCGTGTTTATGACAAATTATGCCCATCAAGTTGACATAGAAATTTTTTCTAGGAGGTATGTGAACCGGAAATTCCAACCGACCCTATTGCCGAGAGGTTAAATTTAGTTGAAAGAGAAAACGAGTACTTGAAAGAAAAATTGAAAAGAATTGAGGGGGAGAAGATGGAATTGGAGTTGCATGTTGCCGATGTCGTCGATGATCACAAGATGAAGATGGAGAAAATGCGCTTGAAGATTAGAAAGATTAGAAAATATGCCATCGATAGTGAGGCTTGGTATCATTATGCTGTTGGATCCATTGTTACCTTAGTTGCGATCTTTATCGTATTTGTTGTTGCATTTAAATGCTTTAGCTAGAGAGTTATTTGTTTGTTGCATTTAAGTGTTGTATGAACTTTATGTATGAACTTGTATTAATTTGGTCTATTCGGTGTTGTGTAATGAAGATGAGCCAGCAATGGATGTACGATGACCGATGCTCTCCCCAGTTCGTTGAGGGCGTGCATACTTTTCTGCTTGCGGCTGAGGCAAACAAGCGGGCGGATGGTTTTATGCCTTGTCCATGTGCTCGCTGTAAGAATGGTCACAATTACTCTACGTCAAGAACCATTCACGTCCACATGTTTAAGTCCGGTTTCATGCCCCATTATAATGTTTGGACCAAGCACGGAGAAAGAGGGGTTATGATGGAAGACAATGAAGAAGAAAAGGACGACGACAGCTATCCTGGCCATGGGTTCCCTGAATACGATGATACAACAATGGGGGAAGAAGCTGAGCCGGTAATGCGGGAAGAAGCTGAGCCGACAATGCGGGAAGAAGATAAAGAAGAGGCATCAGATGAGCCCGTTGATGATCTAGGTCGGGCCATTGCCGATGCAAAGAGAAACTGCGCAAGTGATTTGGAGAAGAAGAAGTTGCAGCGCATGTTAGAGGATCACAAAAAATTGTTGTACCCGAATTGCGTAGGTGACAAGAAAAAGCTGGGCACCACACTGGAATTGCTGCAATGGAAGGCAGAGAATGGTGTATCTGACAAGGGATTTGGAAAGTTGCTGGTAATGATAAAGGATATGCTTCCAAAGGACAACGAATTGCCCGAGAGTACGTACGAAGCAAAGAAGGTTGTTTGCCCTCTAGGGTTAGAGGTGCAGAAGATACATGCATTCCCTAATGATTGCATCCTCTACCGCGGTGAGTACGAGGATTTGAACACTTGCCCGGTATGTGGTGCATTGCGCTATAAGATCAGCCGCGATGACCCTGGTGATGTCGAGGGCCGGCACCCCAGGAAGAAGATTCCTGCCAAGGTGATGTGGTATGCTCCTATAATACCATGGTTGAAATGTTTGTTCCAAAACAAAGAGCATGCCAAGGTGATGCGATGGCACAGAGAATACCGTAAGAAAGATGGAAAGTTGAGAGTACCCGCTGACGGGTCGCAGTGGAGAAAAATCGAAAGAAAGTACGGGAAGGAGTTTGCAGATGACGCAAGGAGCGTATGGTTTGGTCTAAGCACAGATGGCATTAATCCTTTTGGGGAGCAGAGCAGCAACCATAGCACCTAGCCTGTGACTCTATGTTTGTATAACCTTCCTTCTTGGTTGTGCATGAAGCGGAAGTTCATTATCATGCCAGTGCTCATCCAAGGCCCTAAGCAACCCGGCAACGACATTGATGTGTACCTAAGGCCATTAGTTGAAGAACTCTTACAACTGTGGAATGGAACAGGTGTACGTGCGTGGGATGAGCACATGGGGGAAGAATTTGACCTAAAGGCGTTGCTGTTCGTGACCATCAATGATTGGTCTGCTCTCAGTAACCTTTCAGGACAGACAAGCAAGGGATACCGCGCATGCACGCACTGTTTGGACGATACCGATAGTATATATTTGGCTAATAAGAATGTGTACCTGGGACATCGTCGATTTCTTCCGAGCAGGCATCCCGTAAGAAAGAAAGACAAGCATTTCAAAGGTGAGGCGGATCACCGGACGAAGCCTCGCCACCGTACTGGTGCTGATGTACATGATATGGTCAAGGATTTGAAGGTGGTCTTTGGAAAGGGTCCTGGTGGACAACCTTTTCGGAATGATGCTGACGGACGCGCACCCATGTGGAAGAATAAATCTATATTTTGGGACCTGCCCTATTGGAAAGACCTCGAGGTCCGCTCCGCAATCAACGTGATGCACGTGACGAAGAATCTTTGTGTGACCCTGCTTGGCTTCTTGGGCGTGTATGGGAAGACAAAAGATACACCTGAGGCACGGGAGGACCAGCAACATATGCACGGAAAAGACGGCATACATCAGGGTCATGCAAGCTACGCTCTTACCAAAGAAGAAAAGGAAATCTTCTTTGAATGCCTGCTCAGTATTAAGGTACCGTCTGGCTTCTCGTCGAATATAAAAGGGAATAATAAACATGGCAGAGAAAAAGTTCCAGAACCTAAAGTCTCATGACTGCCACGTGATTATGACGCAACTGCTTCCGGCTGCATTGAGGGGGCTTCTACCGGAAAACATTCGATTAGCCATTGTGAAGCTATGTGCATTTCTCAATGCAATCTCTCAGAAGGTAATCGATCCAGAAATCATACCAAGGTTACAGAATGATTTGGTGCAATGTCTTGTCAGTTTCGAGTTGGTGTTCCCACCATCCTTCTTCAACATCATGACGCACGTCCTAGTTCACCTATGCGAAGAGATTAACGTTTTGGGTCCTGTATTTCTACACAATATGTTCCCCTTTGAGAGGTTCATGGGAGTCTTAAAGAAATATGTTCATAACCGTGCTAGGCCAGAAGGAAGCATCTCCAAGGGCCGTCAAAATGAGGAGGTCATTGAGTTTTGTATTGACTTTATTCCTGACCTTAAGCCGATTGGTGTTCCTGAATCGCGGCATAAGGGCAGACTTGATGGAAAAGGCATGCTAGGAGGGGAACAAATAATATGTATGGACGGACATTCTCTCACTGAAGCACACTACACAGTTCTACAGAATTCCGCCTTGGTGGCTCCGTATATGGATGAACACAAGAATTTGCTACGCTCCAAACACCCGGAGCGGTCTGATGACTGGATTACACGTGAACAAACCAGGAGTTTCGCCAGCTGGTTGCAAGCACGTACCATGCATGACACCTCTATTGAAGATGACCTGTACTTGCTGTCCCAGTTACCATCTTCGAATATAATGACTTTCAAAGGGTACGAGATAAATGGTAATACATTTTACACGATCGCCCAAGATAAGAAGAGCACCAAACAAAACAGTGGTGTCCGCTTTGATGCAGAAACCAAGACGGGAAAGGAAACATATTATGGTTATATACAGGACATATGGGAACTTGACTATCGACGTGGTTTGAAGGTCCCTTTGTTTCGGTGCAAATGGGTCAATATGACACGAGGCGGGGTAACGGAAGACCCGCAGTACGGAATGACAACAGTGGATCTCAACAATCTTGCATATGCAGACGAACCATTCGTCCTAGCCAATGATGTGGCACAGGTTTTCTATGTGAAGGACATGTCTACCAAGCCAATAAAAAGAAAAGATAAGGAAGCGAATGCATCGTACGATGAGCCAAAGCGGCACATAGTTCTTTCTGGGAAGAGAAACATCATGGGAGTGGATGACAAGACAGACAAGTCAGAAGATTATGAAAAGTTTGATGAAATTGCTCCATTCACAGTGAATATTGACCCGAGCATCCCGTTAAATGATGAAGATTTTCCATGGCTATGACGCAAAAGGACACACGCGAAGAAAAAGTTTCACACCCAAAGATCTGGGATGTGATCGGCTTAACTATCATCACTTTCTTCTGTGTTTCACACCCAAGAGGGAATCTCTGTAATAGTTAGGGTAGCTAGTTATTTGTTTTGGCATTTGAAACGCCAAGAAATTTTATGTGCAAGCAATTCATGCATTTACTGATTTTTTCAGCTAAATGACCCTGAAATTGAAAAGCATTTCAAATGAACTCAGAAAAGGATGAAAGTTGGCATGGTATCATAATTTCACCCACATAGCATGTGCAAAAAAGTAGAGAGGGTTACCGCAAAAACTGGATGCACTTCGTGTACAAAATGGACAATCTGTTTCGAAGTATCAGGGTTTCGGACGAAAACTCATCCATTACAAGGGCATTTCATTTTTTAAATAACCTAAGCATTACCAAATTGAATATAATGATAAAACACACTAATATTGAACATAAGAAAAAAGAATCACTGAGAAATCTATTTTCAAAGTTAAGTTATTCACAAAAATAAATAAAGCAAAAAAAAAGAAAAAAAGCCCACCTACTAGGCCACAGCGGCCTGCATACGACTAGAAAGCCAAATTCAAGTTGGGCCAGGATGCAGGCCCGCTGGCCCAGTAGGCCCAACAGGGCATCGTAGAAGAGGTAGGCCCAGAAGGCCTGCTTAAGAGAGGAGCTCGAGACAGCAGCGACGGCTGGGCTTATAAGCAGGTGCGAGTGCCCCTCGGCTAGCGAGGTGGGACTAAAATTTTGTGCCCCTCGCCTGGCAGCGCACACCCTTTAGTACCGGGTCGTGGCACCAACCGGTACTAAGGGGGGGCCTTTAGTACCGGTTGGTTCCACGAACCGGTACTAAATGGGGGTGCTTCCCGCCACTTGGCCTCGCCAAAACAGGCCTTTAGTACCGGTTGGTGGCTCCAACCGGTACTAAAGGTGCCTTCTATATATACATCACTTAGAAAAATTTCATTCTCCCTCTGTTTCTTCCCGATCAATCGACACCGTCGCCGCCCCCGTCCTATGCCGCCCCCGTCGCGCGCCGTTGCCGTCGCTGCCCCCATCCTCGTCGCCGCCCTCATCCCCGTCGCCGCCCCTGTCCGCGTCGCCGCCCCCGTCGCCGTCGCCGCCCTCGTCTCCGTCGCTG